>NC_134530.1:61404720-61704720 GCF_050624435.1 Tenrec ecaudatus | reverse complement strand
GGTTCAGGCACAGCTGATTAATTGAAACCTTGACAGACAAGACTTGACAGAATCTGTGCCTGGGTCCTGACCTGGGCTCCTGGAATGACAACTGGAGTGGAGGACATTACTGGTTGGACGCCTGGAAGGGGAGACTTGCTAGAGGCGAACAGAGCCCTTTCAGGAACTCAGAGAGGAACCTATTTGAAGTGGGCTTGGGCTACATCTATGCAGTACGCTGTTGTGCCAGCCCGGGAAGAGGCTTGGTTGCTATGTAGCCTGTGCACTGCCCTTGTTTTCTCAGAAGGAAATTGCGTCCAGCAGGTGTTGACCGGTTTTCCCATTGAAGATCCCCACGTTTTATCAGTCTGGCCCATTGTGGTTTTGCTTTGTTGGCTGTGGCTGAATCAGGAAGAACCGGTCAGCCTTGATTCAAACCCAGCTTTAATTTCTTGAAGGGCCTGGTCTGCTTCTGCCTTTCCATTTGATAGCATCCGTCACATCTCGGCTTCTGTATCACACATTGCCTTGAAAGGCTTTGGATCGTTGATAGAATACAGCACACATTGGATTTTTTTCCCTTAGAATTTTGGCTTTCATATCTGTAGATTAAAAAAAATCATTTTATTGGGGCTCTTACAGGTCTTACAACAATCTATACATCACTTGTATCAAGCACATTTATGCATATGTTGCCACCATCATGTCCAATCATTTTCTTTTTACCTGAGCCCTCATATTTGTAGATTTTAAAGAGTTGGGAGTTTGTACTTTTGTCTTCTTTTAGTGCATTTTGGAGATTTCCCCCAGGAGTGGCCTCTTTTTTGCTTTCTTTGTCTTCCTGTTTGATCCCAACTGGAAGAACACAGTGAATTAGTTTGGTTTCCAAGGGGGCATTGCATGCACGTTGTGAAGCATCACATATTTTTCTGAAAAGCATGGAGTAAAGGAAAAGTGAAATAGGCAGATTTGAGCCAGTTTCCTTTCAAGGTACTGGTTTTATTGGATCTCTGGAGTCTTCCTCAAGCCCAACCTTTCTTCAGCACTTAGCTCATTCCCGCAGGTCAGTAAAGGACAGCTGGAATCTTTGCTCTCAGATCTCCTTTTGTTCCCATACCGTTTCCTGTGTTAGTCATAAGTTACTGTTGTGCCCCCAATTAGTAGCCATCCTTTCTTTAATGAGTGTCTCATTGGCTAGTTTGTTAGACCTAGTCATCATCGGACATTCTTACCTTTAAAACGAGTCACTCACGTTCATGAAGGAGAAACAGCTTTATGGTCCTCACACGGTGGCAGTATTCTCTCTCTCACTACCCTTGAGTCTTTGCTGACTGAGAGCGTCTCTGCAGCACTGTGAGGGTTAGTAAGTGATTTGCTGCTCCCTCCGTGTCCGCTCCTCCTCTGCTTGTATGAGCCACAGAAGAAAATCATCCGCACTTTGTAGTTGTACTGGGACTTCAGTAGCGCCGTGTTTAGTCTTCCTATCTGGCTGCTCTGATAAAACACTTCTAGCCTAATAATCCCAGAACACAGGCTTGGACCGAGGGCTCCATAGCTATTCATTATTTGTTCTGCCTCTGATTTCCTAGTGGCTTCCCCTGGTTACGTCCTGCTCATGACTTTGACTGCACACTTGGCAGGATTGTACTACAGCCCCACTGAGGAGCGATAGAAATGGCGTGCTCTGTGGTGTGGGGCCCAGAGCCCAGCAGGGCCTGGTCTTTAAGAGATACTCAGACATTGGTGACACAGGAGAGGAAGAATTCTCATCTTCCAGAGGAGGGAACCAAGCCAGGGCGAACCAAGGTTATGCAACCAATTGATTCTCTTAACTATCACCTCACACTGCCCCCCCCCCCCCATAAAAATTCCGTAGTCTGACATTTGGAACTCCCCTCAACTTGCCTTCCCAACTCATCTCTCCTTTTCTAAGATCTCTGTTTTAGAGCGAACGTTCGCTCCTCAGTGAACTTCCTCATTTCTGCATCTCTGCTTGGGCTACAGGTGTCGTGTGTTTCCCTTTTCATTTCCCATGTCTGGTGTAAATCCCATTCCTTCAGTGAAGAAGGTTTTCCTGAACTGTATCCACTCTTCTCTGCCACAGCCCTCAATGTCCATGAAGTCCTTTGCGACTCCTGTTAGTGCCTGTGGCGCTACCTTTTTCGGTCCTCAGGAGGGTTCTCTGTTCATGGCTTTGATTTGCTTTTACTATGTGCGGTGAGAATCCGGAGGCTTGCCCACTGAACATGGCACTCCAGTAGCTGCTGGCACCAAATGAGGTGACAGTTGGTTTTGCCCATCAGTGTCTTTAGTAGTTAGCTATGGTTGATTTGATTCTGACTTGCGTGAGCTTCCCCTCAACCCCGGTGTAATAGAACAAAACTTTCCATAGCCTGTTCTTGGCTGTCATTTTCATGTAAACTGGTCGAGAGGCCTTTTCTTCTAATCGCAGTACCTCTAGAGTTGGGTTCAACCACCAACCTGTAGATTAGCAGTCTGGGGCAAACCCTGTGCACCTCCCCAGGGACCTGCGAGTTAAGCCTCCCCTCCCCTGCTAATACTTTGTCCCTTCCATCAATTTATGGTTTAAAACTTCTGTGACCACATGCCCCTGCCAGCCTCTTACTTCTCCACCCTCCCAGGCCTCCACTATTGGCATTGTTCGGGGTGAGATGTATGTTTGCCTAAATAAGTCCCTACTCGGAGATTGGGTATGGGAGAGGCAGGCTGCCTAGGTCCTTCTCCTCCATCTTTTTATATTTCGCCAGAACTTGAATTCATTCTCATTACAGTCAGTCCAGTGTCAGAGATCGTTTGAACAGGCGAATCACCTCCTGCTTTACTTTAGTCCCAACTTCCTGAGTATGGTAATGACTTAACACATCTTCCTTGGCGCTTAGGCAGCGTCCTATGACACATGCAGAGTTGGTGATTTGTTTATGAAATTGGGTATGATTGTGCATATGACTGTGCATTTCTCAGTTATTCTATTACACGTACTCCTGGGAGTGCAGGACATACCGAGAGGCAGTGTGGGCTAAGTGACTGGATTCAAATCCTAGCTCTGTCCTTCCTTAGCTGTGAGACATGGTGCAGATCTGGGCTCGCTCTGCTTCGTCTCCTCTCGGTACAGTGAAGGAGGATGCATATAGCGTTGTTGTGAGCCGAGCATCTATAATGAAGACTTCTAAACTGCCCCAAGGAGCCCCTGACTGACAGCACACAGTGTGTGTTAGCTGTTGTTACCATCTTACATTCTTTTTACAAGCTGGAAAGTATCTCGCGGTCTGGCTGTGCCTTCCTCCGTGGTGGTTCATATTATCTCTGCTGTCGCCCCAGGGCAGACAGTGCCACTGGGAAGTTCTTTCCGTACGTGCACCTTCTCAGCAGGGGGTTTCCATTTCTGACACTGCATGAGGTTGACAGAAAAGTGACCTTACGGTGTCAGAGGGTGATTCTCGTGGATATAGCATAATTACTTCTGCAATAGGTTATCTCCATTCCTAAAAGCCTTGCTTGAAAGGGAGAGCTTGTTGTACTGTCAATCAGGGGTTGGGGGAAGCATCTTCTCTATTTACTTATATTCATATGTATTTTAAAAACCTTTCATTATAAGAGAAAATGATGTACCTCGATATGTCACCATTGGAGTCCTTGGATGGGACAAATAATGTACTCAGTGTGGTGTCCCATCCCACCCCCTCCCTCAAAGGTGCCTTGGAAGAAAGGTGTAGCAATCTACTGAAAAACTGGCCATTGAAAACTTCATAGAGCCTCAAAGGGACGAGCCAGTCAGCGTGCGATGTAGCAACGATGAAAACATACAACCTTCCTCTGGTTCCTAAATGCTTTCCTCCACTCCACTATCATGATCCCAATTCTACTTTACAAATCTGGCTAGACCAGAGGATGTACACTGGTACAGATGGGAACTGGAAACACAGGGAATCCAGGGCGGATGATCCCTTGAGGACCAGTGGTGCAAGTGGTGATGGCAATACCAGGAGGGTGGAGGGATAGTTGGTTGGAAAGAGGGAACTGATTACAAGGATTTACATGTGACCTCCTCCCTGGGGGACGGACAACAGAAAAGGGGGTGAAGGGAAACGTCAGACAGGGCATGATATGACAAAATAATAATTTATAAATTATCAAGGGTTCATGATGGAGGGGGGAGTGGGGAGGGAGGGGAAACATGAGGAGCTGATGCCAGGGGTTTAGGTGGTGAGCAAATGTTTTGAGAATGATAAGGGCAATGAATGTACAGATGTGCTTTACACAATTGATGTATGCATGGATTGTGATATTTGTATGAGCCCCTAATAAAATGATTTTTAAAAAAACTTCATAGAGCACAGGTCTACTCTGAGCTACCTGGTTTGCCATGCATCAGAATCAACTTGATGGGAAACTGTTCACACCTATCACCCTAACACCAAATCATCAACTCATAGCCAGTTCTGCCCTGTCCACACTAGCCACTTTCTCGTTAAAGGAAATCTTAGACAATATACAATTTTTGGGGGGTATGTGTGTGTGTGTGTACACACATACATACACACACATATATATACATACATACATATGTTAATATCTATATCCTAATTACAGTTTTTTCCCAATTGCAAGGAATTTTTAAGAATATAGCATACACCCAACAACTCACTGACTGACATGATTCAGCTCCAAAGGCGAGTTCTGTGAAGTCAGTGAGTCTGAGGCCTGACCTGTCGTTCTGGTGCCCATGTGCCTGTTCCCCTTATCCCCCTACCTCCACTGTCCATCGGGTACATGGCCAGAGGGGCCTTCCCACCATCATGGAGCCTGCAAGGGTTAGGAATGGTGGTCAGGGGTTGCCCCACCCTGGAAGGTGACCCCATTCCTCCCATGTCTGTTCCTCATAACTCAATAGGGCCCCATTTATTAGCCCCAACTTCCTGGCTCCCCCCACTGACCACCCTCCATGCTTGCCTCAACTTCTGTGGCTAGACTGAGACATCACAGATAAATGGGAGAAGGTGTCCACAGCCTAGACCACCCCTCAGGTTCCCTGGTTGTTGACGGCTAGCTCATGGAGTGGGCCACGGCCTCATGTGATCAGGCCATTGGAGGTGCCACATGCTTGCGGGTTTTTTCATACTGTCATAAATGTGAAATAGTGGATAACAATGGCGGCAGTAGGTGTACAACACGACTTTGTCAGTGCAGCGTTTTCATGTGTATGGTATGGTAAATGAAAGACTCTTACTTACACTGTTAGGACTGCTCCTCCCCAAACCCGATGTCTTGTTTTCCAGTTGACTGTTCTGAATGATGCTGCTATGGCGGTTGATGTATAAGCTCTGTGTTCTCCTGGACATATACTTGAGAGTGGACTGGCAGGTTCTTTGGAGCCCCGGGGGTACAAGTGTTACACGTTGACCTGCCTAAAGGCTGCCAGTGTGAACCTACAGTGCTTCGTGGCGAAACGATGGAGCAGTCTGCGTCCATAGACTGTCAGCCATGGCAACCCTGTGGGGCACTTCTTTTGTCACTGCTTTTGTTGTTGTATCTACCAACTGATTTTAAGAGTTTTATAGCTTTAATACATTTAGGTCTATCCTTTTGTGTTCATTTTTATGGATGGTGTGAAGTAGGGGCTCCAATTTCATACTTTGATAGGTGGTTTTCCAGTTGTCTCAGCACTTTTCATTGAACAGATTATCTCTCCCCTGTTGAATTACCTTGATAGCTTTTTAAAAAAAGAATACGCTTTTTATAGATCAGTTGACCGTAAGTTTAATCCTTTGATTTCTAGATCTGTTCTTATATTCAGAAGAGATCTTCCTCCATATGTGTGTGTCTATATAGATGTGTGTGTGTGTATCCTCTCACTAATTCCACACAGTTTTGATTATTTAGTTTTGTACTAAAATTTGAAAACCTTTTGCTAATCTTCACGTGAAAATCACCTTTCCTGAAGTTTAGAAAGGTCGGAGTACTTTTTATAGCCCTAGCGCTCCCCCTTATGTTGTCTTTTTGAAGTGCAAGTAGGTTTCATGGCTTGAAATCTGGTTCTATTTCCGTTATCTGTTCTGGGGAACAGGAGAAATCATTCTTTCATGTCTCTTCTCCACGTGCTGCTCAGTTTGGACATTCTTATCAGCAATTTCTAACATTGAGACAAAAAGAAGCCATCTGGTTGTGTTACTCACATGACTCCTGGGCAGTGTTTAGAAACAGCTAATGGACATACATAGAAACTTTGGATGCTTCAGTAAAGGGAAAGGCTTACCCTGACCTTTTTAAACTTTCAAGAACTTTGGGGGCTAGGGAGCATGCATTTACCAAAGTGTAATTAGAGTCTTAAAAATACATAATTATATAAGTTGCTTTGGACCTTGCTTTATTAATTTTTTTGTTTCCCTTAAACGCTTGCAAATGTTTTCTAATCAAATCCCAATTAAGTAAGGTTACATTATATAGGTAAGGGGTTACACAGAAATCAGTTACATTCTAGTCACATTTTAGCATTAATTGATAAGTCACTAATGTATAAAATGCTCATTTATGCTAGAGCCCCAGAGTGTCCTTTAGACAGCATCAGCAATGGAAGAAATACCTCAGCAGGCACGATTGCCATTCTCAGGAATCTGCAAGGTTTTCTTGACATTTTGGATAACTTCAGTAACAGGACAGGGTCAGGTCACAGCATCAGCTTCCCTCCTTTCTTCTAGACCTTGCGAGCTGAAGAGAACTCCACCTGTCTATCTCCTTTGTCTGTAGAAACATAAACAGCTAGCCCCTCTCTTTGGGGTGTCAGCAATCTGGAAACAGAATCATGGTTAAGATTGGGCTGTTTCCTCATCTCTTCCCTGTCCATCTTTCTTCAAACGTGATTGCTTCCTTCTAAAGGGAGCCCATCAGCTTCATTCTCAGCCCCGCTGGCTGGTCCACATGGGGATGTGGAAGGTGGGAATGGCAGGGGAGAGAGGGCAATCTTGCTTTATTTAAGTCACCCAGAAGTTGTTTTTAAATGAGAACTCTATGTCAACTCTTGTTAAAGACCTATTTCAGACTACCTGGAGTTCTTCAGGAAACGGAGTTCTCTTCCCTCTGGGGGCCTCTTATCTGTGATTTGGGGAGTTGCGGGGGCAGCTGCAGGTGGTGTCGGTTCTCACCTCTCACCCATCACCCCCCAGAAATCTTAATGTTTTCAGGAATGCTTTTAGTGTGGCGATTCATCGCATTCGTGTATTTGGTTCAAGTCCTCTGTCTGGAGTAGGTCTTCTCAGTCTTAGGTTTCCCTTAGGGCATTTGCCTTGGTTACTGGGTTTCAGATGATGAATTTCTCAGGGACGGAGTGACCGTGATGGTTGGATGATCTGTCAGTTGGACTGTAGAGAACAAACTGTATTCAGCATCCTCATGCTCAAGGGAGCCCTAGTGGTGCACTGATTAAGCATTTGGCTGTTTACTCAGTAGTTCCATGGGAAGAAGCCCTGGTGATCTGCTTCCAAAAGGTGACAGCCTTGGAGACATCTTTGGGCCGTCACGCGGTGGGTTTGGCTTAGACTCGACTGGATGCTAGCGTACAGCAGCAGCCGTGCGCAGAGCACCTTTCTAGTCTGATGGGCGCTTTGCCTGAGGAGAGCTGATGGTGTTTTGGGGACTTGGGTTTCTTCCCTCCAGGGGAGCCAGGAAGTGGCACAGAAAGCGATACTTCTCCAGACTTCCACAACCAGGAAAACGAGCCTGCCCAGGAGGACCCCGAGGAGCTGGACGGCTCTGTGCAGGGTGTGAAACCTCAGAAGGCTGCTTCTTCCACGTCCTCAGGGAGCCACCACAGCAGCCATAAAAAACGGAAGAATAAAAATCGGCACAGGTAAGGGGCAGTGCTGCCACCTGCAGAGCACCCACAGCCACTGCTGCCCTGTGCTTCCCCCAGATTACCACCCCTCAGGGCGCTGCAGAGGCTTGCTCTAGCTGAGGGCAGGGGATTCCTCTGGGCTGAAAGATGGGCTCTGAGTTTTCCAAGCAGGGAGCTGGTGGGCAGTAGTAGCTGGTGACCTGCAGGGTTCCCTCCTCCCTCTTGGCCGTGCAGAAGCATGTTACTCCCTTAGACTTGGTTCATTTGCTGAAAGGGGCTCTGGGAGTGGAAACTGTAATGGCAGTTGAAAATTAATCCTGGTCCCTGCCTCCTCTCGTTCTCTTGGGAATGGAGAAAACTGATCCCTTCCGCCGTGGTTTGCATTTTGAACTCTTGTAAGCACTCGATTTTGTGTGTCTGCAATGTGCTGACTTACGATCTTGGAGGAGCACTATAGAGTTTGACATGTGACGGTGTCTCCCTAACTAACACTGTCTGCTATGGGGTTTTTGCAGTGTGTCATGAGATAGGAACAACCTTAGTGGACAGAGGTCAGGTGTTACCCAGAGAGGATGCTAGCAGCCACTCTTCCTGGGGTGGTGTGTATGATAAACAAGCGACTTGGAAATGTGTTCTCAGAGAGGGGGTGCCAGCTTCCAGACTCAAGAATCTTGCTGTGGTCTCACGCCACCTGGGAAGCAGGGAAACCCAGTACCCAGAGACTACTTTTGTCCCACTCCTTTCGGAAAAATGCATGTGGAGGAGGTCAAAAGGGACATTGGAGAAATGGTGTGGGGCTTGCTCTCCAATTCATTTGTGGGGTAGGCTGCTTTGCAGACCTGTGGGGTCGACCTGCTCCAAGTGCCCCAGGCATGAAAAGCATTAACTTAGGGAATTTACCTATCTTGTCTGAACTTGGATGGCACCCACTGATAATAAGTCTTTTATCATTTTCTTTTCTCACCGGTGGCTGCCTTGGGTTTTAGGCTACAGAAGCAGTACTTCCTCCAAGTAGTGCTGCTTTGTGCAAACCAGAGTTCCCAGTCTAATCGTAAAACTATAGAAAGAATTCACATTTTTTTTGGCGGGGGGGGGGGGGCAAGGATAAGGCTACAGGTTGTTTGACTTTTGTGATCAGATTAGTTCTAACTTACAAATTTAAGTTTACAAGTAGTAGCATAGGACAACCATCCTCTCAGAAATACGTACTTTAAGGACATTCAGGCTAATGAAATGTCACACTCTGTATTGCTTTCATTAAGTTTACTCTGCTGTTTTTAATGCGTAATTCTTTAACTATTTCAGAGTGTCTATAGAGTAAGGGGCAATTTATTGAATGTTTCTGTGCCCTCCATCCCATACTATAGGTTCTAAATAGCTGTTGTTTCATATTCAGTAATGGCATGATCAGCTGATGACTACTGCAGGGACTGAAGCCTTAACTGTAACTTTCTTCCTAGAGAATTTTAGTACATTCCCATGAGAAAACAGTGCTTTAATACCCTTTGCTCTTTGGGCATTACAAAAGAATGCCTTCCAGAAAAAGACTTCAGATTTATAAAGATCTTTGCTAGCTGTTTTGCTGTGCAGTGTTTTCTCCTTGGAAAACCAGGTGTAGTGGTCCTGTTTTCCTCTCCCCTCTCACTGCCCTACTTTCCAGGGAAGCCGGGCTCCTGGGCCACCAGAGGGCTGCCTAAGGGTTTTAGAGTCCTGCCTTCTTAACTCTGGGCTTGTGTTTGGCCACCTGTCTTTATGGGCCAACAGGTCAGCCATGGGGGTGAGCACTGGTGCCTATCTGTAAGTTTGCCCCCAGCACCAGTACAGTCGTGTGTCTCCTCAGCTTGCCTCACCCGTTTGTCTGTCAGAAGACGGGCACAGCAATGTCTGATTGCCCACGTGTGCCTGGCACTGCCTAGTGGTGAATAAAGCAGAGTGGAAATCAATAGGGTACTTTAGCCAAAGGGAATAACTTGAATCCGCCCTTTTCAAGAATGTGAAAATTAGCCAGGGATTTTTAATGTTCATAAATGAACACCATGTTCTGACTTGTGTTTCTTGCCCTTGCCTAACAGTGATGAAGTCCCAGTGTTGGTAGAGAAGGAAAGTTAAAAATCGTCACTGAGGGCTGCCTGCCCTTCCACCTACACCAAACCGTAGACTTCTTCCAGGTAGTTGGTGAAATCAGGAGGAGTTAGGCATAGTGGATTGGGGCTTAGCAGAGTTCAGGAGCTAATTTCTGCTTTGTTCACTTTTTTGTATGCTCCTTCCTAAACATCTTCAGTGAACCTAATGTACAAAGGGTGTTGGAAGGAAGCTTGCTTGGTGCTTGCTACCTCCTGCAGACTCGGCTAGGAGGGAACAGCAGTCATTTGCTGATGCTGTCCCACCTGGCTCCAGTCTGGAAGGTGCTGTCCTGGAGGCCTGCCCAGACCACAGCCCACTCTTGGTCTGCCAGAAGGGGGCCTTCCCGCTGTCCTGCCCCCCGCCACCCCCGAGTTAGGGGCGACTTGTGGCTGTCCACTGTCCTGTGTTCTCAGTGGGTCTCTGCAGACTTTGGTGTGCCTTCCAGTGGCCCTGACCGTCCCCAGTTCAGTGTCCAGAGAAATGTAAGCTCTCCGCCTTCTGGAAGCAGACTCCACCACTCGTTGGCCTCCAGGCTTCTAAAGCTGAATGTTGAAGAAAAAGAACGCCTTGTCCCATGGGTACATGGAGAGCAAACACTTGAGTACAATGTTGCAGAAATATTTTCTGTGTTTCAAAGTTTAGAATGTTGCTGCCATCTTTAGTTTTAGCTGAAGTATACAAGGGGGCTTCAAAAAGCTGGTGGGCATATTCCATCACCTTTTCATCCCATGTTCCCCATGGGTTACTCGGAGTTTCTGGTACTGGCTACAGAGCACTGCCATGGTCTCACGGAACCCTTCTTTCTCTGTGTTTTCTAATGCTCTAACTCGATTCTCTTTGTCAGAATTAAGTATTTTAAAAGTTCTAATGCTCAATCTGGCCACTAATAAAAGGGCTCCAGGTATCTCTCTCTCTTGTTTTCTAATGAAATAACGCTTCCTTTCGAAGTCTGTTCTTCTGATAGGAAACCGTTGAGGAAAGGGGGTCTCCTGACCACAAAACCTTTGGTGCTTTGTTTTTTCAAACCTTATGGCTTAAAAGCTTAAAGCTGAGACCTTGCTAGGGTGGCTAATCGACTAATTCGTTCAAGTAGTGTATTAATTTCTATTGCTTTCTTCCTTTCCATTGCTGCCCCGCAGCCCGTCTGGCATGTTTGATTATGACTTTGAGTAAGTTTGATTTGCATTAGTATTTGTGCTGTGTTGTTTAGTGTGTAGACACCAATGTGCCTTTTTGAGACCTTTCTAACCCATAGTTTATCTGTTTAATTGTAGGTATGTATATTAGGTTAGGCTGGGAAGTTTTTTTTAAAAACAGAAAAAACGTGATGGAGGTAACATTTTATTTAATAACTTAAGCAAAATTACGTAAACTTCACCTTTGTGCATTTTACTTTCTTTTTAAATAGCCAACCTTTACTTTAATTCATATTTAAATTGATTTTCTGGCTTTGCTTCATAAAGAGATTAGTAGTTTAAGATTTTGACACTTTGGAAAGATTTAAAAATTGAAATTCATGTAATTTCTTTTGTGTTTCTCATCCAGAAATACAAACGCTTAGTCTCTTTCCTGATCTTAATCATCATGTGTCTCAGTAATTTTCAGCACTATAGTTTCAGAGCTAACATATTAATATAGAGCATGCCCTTTTAATCCAATCTCTTTAACATGTAGTTTTGGAATAATTTTTTTTTAAGTCTATGGCTTTCATAACTGCCTGTGTCTTTCTTTCTGAGTCATCTCAGTTTGCCTGGTAGCAGGAATATCTGCTCATATTTTTAAACTGATACTTGGCTTAATAACATCTGGGTAAGCAACTAAATCTGGCTTAGTTAGTCTGGTTAAGGATTTGGACTTTACTTAACCAAATAGTCTTTGTTATAGCTTGTGCCCTATGCAGTAGCTGACTCTTGGACCTTTTTTCTTTACATTAAAATGCAAATATCTTTTATCTTTCCTATCACAGGATTGATCTGAAGTTAAACAAAAAACCACGAGCTGTAAGTATCAGCAGGCCATTTCAGAGAGGCTGGCCATTTTGTAGCCGATTCTAAACTGGTTGAGTGTTGCTCTGCTGGGCTCACCGCTCCCCTCCCACTTAAAGTCTGCGTGTGGGACTGGGCAGATTGGACCTTGCACGTGCTGTGGGTGCTGCCGCCTCCTTCTCTGTTGGAGAGGAAGCCGCTCTACACATTTTTACTAGAGCAATCTCTCCTTTGAGCCGACAGTAAATTGCAAGCACTGGCCTTCCCTTCTTGTCCAGTCCTGTCCCGTGAGGATCAGAAGCCGGGCGTATGCAGCTGTGACCGTGTAGACAGTGTTTAGCTGCAGAACAGCCGCCTGGCAGAGTTGTTTGTGAGCCCCTCTCCCCCCCGCCCCCCAAGTTCAAATGAATGTTCTGTGAAGAATAAACATAGACTTTTGTTTTTCTCTCTCTAGGACTATTAGAAGACTCGTTAGTATGGAAGCTTCCAGGTTATAGAGCCCAGCCTCCCTCCCCCACCTCACAAAGCTAAGCACCTCTCCCCCGAGTGCGGGGGCGTCTGCATCTGCTATCCTCAACCCAGCGTCCCGACTCCAAGTAGTTTGTTGTGAAATGTGGTGATCAAAGAGTCATTTCGGCTAGGCCACATCGGACCCTTTACTTTGTGTCAGTTTTAGTAGCCCAGCTGCCGGGAGACCACGCCTGCCTGTAGCGCCAGCATGGTGCTCACTGTGCGAGGCCCCTTCCTGGACTGCCAGCCGCCCGACTCCATCCCTGAGAGCCATCAGAAACGCTCAGCGGCCGCTGCTTAGAGCCCGAGCTGTGTCTCACACGGAGGCTGTAAATACCTGGCATTTCCTTTGTGTTTTATTGATTTTTATTGTTGTTTTTACCATCTTATTTTCTTTTGGGACTTTTTATAATGCCACTTGTACAGCTCATACCTTCTTGCCGACATCTCTGTTTTGTGAAGTTGCCAATATTCTTAATCTGGTTTAGCATAAATAAAAAGGGGAACTTGGCTAGCTTGTCTTTGTGCAGAGGAAAGGTAAAGAGTGATTATTTCATAACTGTCTGTATGAAATCTTTCTCAATTGAAAGCAGCTTCGTGCTCAGTGAACAGGAATAGCTGAAAAATGCCAGCTTTTTCACTCCTTTACAAATAGCTATTATTTTATATAAATAAAATGCCACAGGCTTTGACCGCTCAAACTTTGTTTTTAAATCTGAGGTTTTTTAATCTCTCCCCCTCCCCCACCCTATTTATTTTTTAATTTATATCATGCCTTATGGAAATTTATTTTTCCATCTTTTCTGATATTTGCTGATTAAGTCTTACTCTAAAAATCACCTGTGGAAAGGCAGGCTCTAAACTGCATGACAGGCTGATAAGTACAGATTTCTTGAGCAGAATGAAACCCCTCCCATACCCTGCTCCTCACCAGGGTCCATGCATTGAGAGTAGGGGTGGTTTACCTCGGTGACACTTTGAAGCCAAAAAAATCCAATCAGTTCTGAAGTTTGGGCCCCTCCTAGGAGGCACAGCCTGTGCTTGGGGGGTGGGGAGGGGGGTGTTCTTCTTTCAGAGTTTGCTTGGGATTCTGGTCTGAAGCCAAGGTGAGGCCACTGCTTGAGAGGGTTGGTTGAAATCCCATCCTGCCTGTTGAGTTAGTCCAGGTGCTAAGTGCAGGACTCCCCCTCCCTTTGGCGCTGACCAGTCGCAGTCTTGTCAGAAGCACAGACTGCCCTGTGGTCATGTTGGTGGAGCTCAGCATGGCGGCAGTCCTCTGACAGGGCTGCCTTGCACGCGCTCTCTCGCCAAAGGCTTTCACTGCTGTTCTTCTCAAACATGGGGGGAAGGGGAGATGTTTTTTCCCCTTGGTAGTGGAACTCAATGTTCCAGAGTTTTTAGGGACCTTCTCTCTTATCTTTAGATTGTTCTTTACAAACAAACCGATGGAAACTCAAAGCATTCTGTATCCTTCTTTGTCAACGTCTCTTCTTTTTGGCCGGATGGAGGGAATGGGGATACGCAGTTTCCTGAACGCCAAGGAAAACCCTCCCGTGGTCCTTAGGCAACTAGTCCGACATCTGCTGGAGACGTAGTGGGGCTCTTAACAAGTTGTGTGTGCTGGTTAAACGCACATGCAGGTGCCCACATCGAGTCCAGATGTAATCTTAGAGCCCTGTGAGGTTTGCTCATTGATTAGGGCACTCCCCTTTTTCCTGTAAGTTGACCAGGCTTACTGGAGACAGTCAAGTCCCGAGGAATTGTCCAGCTCCCCTACAGCGGAGGGTGGGGGGTGTAGACAATACCTGTGCACCCCCTGCCTGCTATGCTTGTGATTGGTGCAGCCTCTTCGCTGCCTGAGGTCATGATGGATCAACTATCTCCAGCCAAGAGAATACATGTGCTAGCAGGGAGGGAGACAGTGGTTTCAAGGGCAGCTGCCTTTCCAGCACCCATCCATCACCCTTGCGGGAAGTTTGCTGGGGTGGCCTGCGCCTTCCCCTCTTAGCCCTCTTTTACAGGTGTGTAAAAGTTAGTGTTTTCTCTGGGCAGGCCTTCACCTTGTGTGTAAGGGGGGGGGGTGTCAATTAGAGAAACAAATCCAGTGACACTCATCTCTGTAAGAGAGACCTTTGTATCAAGAAGTGGTTCTGTATCAGGAAAACATCCCAGCCCAGTCCAGATCCAGTCCTTAAGTCTGGTACTCCTCCTAAGTCCCTGTTTAGACGCACGCAGCCACAAGCAGTGATGCAAAGTACAGGAAGATCGCAGGCTGGTGGCGAAAAGTCTTGTGGATCCAGTGCGCCACAGGGCTGGCGCAGGTCTGTGGCTCATCAACAGGAAGGTGAAGGCAGAGAGAGAGAGGTCCTCAGGGCCCTCTCGTCGTCCACAAGGAGGCACCATCAGACTGTGACCTGAGTGACAAGCTAGTCTCCACCCCTCCACTTTTATGTATCCACTTTGTATTTTGTTGACACAAAATCATGGGACTACCACACCTTGATACAGTATTTTGCTTCATGTCTTGGGGCCTGAGAATGAACTGGCTTAAAGAAACCTGGCCCCGTCCTAGGGTGCGGACTCCCGTCTTTCTGCTGTGCTCCAGAGGGCCTAGGGGATAGGGGTGGCAGCAGTCCAGTTGATATGTGCCACCTGGGTATGTGATTTCCTGAACTTCAGCCTTCCCATCACTCAAGTGGAAATGGAACTCCTTTGGAGGTAGTTCTAAGACATGTCAAGAAAAGGCCTTATGTATGTATGTATGTCTTTGGGCTTGCCCAGTGCTTCATGGGGAATCTCAAGTTTATTCTCCACGGGACTGGGATCAGAGTTTATTCTAGTTACACTGTAAATGTTCAACATGATCAGATGCAGAAACAACTCACCCAGTAAGAGAAACTATTGGGGGTGGGGCTGTAAGGGCACTTAATGAAATTGGGTGTGATCAACATGGACTTGGAAGGCTTTTGTACTGATTGATTTGGGGGTGGTTTAGGAAATTTGTCAGTAATTAAGTAGCTTAGACTTTTTCCCCACGGCTGAGTTCATAATGTTTGCTTCGAAACATCTCATTCTGAAGAGTAGGAAGCAGGCATCATCAGAATTATTTGCAACTCCAGAATGCGCCGCACAGGTGAGGAGGGGAGTCTGTGTCTCACATACTTTGGGTGTGGTACCAGGACGGCCAGGTGGTACTCGGTGAGGAGAGAGCGAGTCAGTAAAAAGGAAGATGCTGGATGCTTGAGATGATTGATAAGGTGGCTGCAACAGTGGAGGATGATGAGGACCAGGCTGTGCTCCATTCTCATTGGAGCCGACTCCACAGCTAGGCCTGGGTACCCGAGGGTTGCACTCTGAAGAATTCTACAGGTTTCTCTACACGGTTTCACCTTACTTGGTAAGAAGATGAAAACGGTGAGCGGGCCGAAACTTGGAGGCCGTAAAGGTGCTGCTTTGAGACATTCCATGACTTAGCCTTTCCCCATTTTTGAACATTTCCTTAAATAGGGTGGCCTGTGCTGCTTTGTAAGCAGGAAGTACTTCCAGGGTGGGGGCACAGGCTGTGACTCAAGGGTGGTGGTGTTAGTGAGAGGCGCAGAGATGAGAAGGGATTGGAATTCTAATTCCTGAACCATCTAAAGTAACAGCTTGGTGCCTGAATTCAGTTGAATGGTGGTAAGCAGCATCATGATTGGAAACAAATTTTCACTTTAACTGCTTCTGTGAATCAGCCTGGTTGTCAGCACTGGGAGCGCGGTGGTGGCGGGTGGCGCTGATGGGGCCCCTTGCTCCTCAAGGCAGTGGTCCCCAAGGGACCATTCCACCAAGGGCCAGTGTGGGGAGCTAGTGTTGAAGAGCGTTCATGTGTACTTACTTTCAGGGTTGGCGGTTAGTGAGCTCCTACTTTTGAGCGTGTTCAGTGACATGCATACATGCTGACATACATACAGTGTTTCTGTTGTACATAGAGTTTATCAATAAAAAGTCGGGCCCACAGAGAACGGCTGATATTTGGCTATTTTAACCCGCAGACATGACACTTAACCATGCTTTAACAACCTGACCATTAAGTAACTTGGGGGTGCGAGTGTCCACTTTTCACTGCTACAATGCACGCGTAAGCTTTGGAGACCCCTGGCCACTACCGCTGTCTCCAGCCCCCTACTCCCTTGGTGTCCGCCCCGGGGAAACAACTAATTTGAATAAATAGCCCATGCAAATAGCATCCATGCCAGTTGCTCAGAAGCCCATGTTCCGTGAAGATTTGCCCTTCAGCCGTGCAGGTGGTTCCTCTGCCCATGGGCAACGACGACACACAGGCTCTGCTGTGTGTTCTCCTGGGGAAGTTTTGTACACGAGCAATAGGCGTGTATGTGTGTGTTTTTACAAAATCGGGGGCACACTGCCTTGGCAGTGGTGTGCCTTTTTGCCCCTTTGCTTTATTTTCACATTGGCAACCTAGAGAACGCTCCCCATGTGCAACTGCTGCCCCTTTGCTGGCTAGTCCATTGCCCACGGCACCACATCTAGCCTGACCTCTGTGAGTTGGAATCTACTTGATAGCAGTGAGTTTTTCCTTCAGTTTCACACTCCATCGCGTGCATGTGCTAGCCTGTGTGTGAGCGAGCTCCTGTTGGCAGTGGCATAGGGCCCATCTTTGGGTTGTTTCCGACAGCGTTGTAGGGAGCAGCCTTACACTGGTAGTTTTGCAAACGTGAGTGCGTGTGGAAACATTCTTAGTGGAAGGGCACCTAGAGCCCTCGCCAACTTTGTCACTGTCGTGGCCACCAGCAGTAGGGCATGTCCTCTAGGTCCCGTGAACTTTTCTTGGGTGACTTGTTTTCTGGGGCTTTAGACTTAGCAGATGGAACTTTAGATGCTGTAAAGAACACTCTGCCCACCTTAGCCCTTTCATGGTCATCTTACTCCTCAGCTCCTGAAGATGCTCTGGTTCCTTGGTTCCTGGCAGACCTCCTGCTCCACAGGTAGTAGTTCCAGGAGGCGCCTGCAGGTGGCAGGCAGGACACCTTGGCCACCGACGAAGCTCTGGTCTAGAGCGCAGCCCAAACCAGAGCCTCTGGATCACCCCCAGTGACACGACCTCTGAGTAACCTGCCTGGCCCCTGGGGCTGCTGGCAGGTGTGTATGGCAGAGTTGCCTGACCCTTTCCCCCCACCGTATTTGGCAGCCATTTCTTGGTGGGGGAACTGTTGAAAAGTAGAGCTGAGGCCACACCCTAGGTGACAACCGGGGCCCCTCCCCCTCCACGCACTAGCCGGAAGGATCTACATGCCTTGGACTGGGGTGGCTTGGGCTTCTTTAATTGTAGGGCCCTCCTTCCTGCCTCTCAGCCAAATCTCCCACACCCTTCCTGTGAACTAGGAGGTGCCCAACTGGCCCTTACCTCCTTGGCTCTGCCCACTGGGCTTTGGCCTGAGGGTTGAGAGCTGGGCTAAGTGCTGGGTCCTGGGTTGCCTTTGTGGGCATGAGCCCTTGG
Source organism: Tenrec ecaudatus (assembly GCF_050624435.1). NCBI lineage: Eukaryota > Metazoa > Chordata > Mammalia > Afrosoricida > Tenrecidae > Tenrec > Tenrec ecaudatus. The sequence continues at coordinate 61,686,776 of NC_134530.1, read as the reverse complement.
GGACCAGACCTTGTATCCTTCAACTTGTGGCTACGTGTCCCAATTGACCCCATGTCCCAAGGCTCACTGGTGTGTGGAGGCCCAGGGTGGGGTCTTGCGGGGTACGTGCCTCCAAGTGGTGGTTCGGGGCGGTGAGAGGAAGGGCCTTCCTAGCAACCCCTCAAGAGTAGAACCGCTTCCTGGGGTTTTTCTGTCATCTTTGCCGGAGGACACGGCAGGTCTTTGCACACGGCCTGGTTTCCCCATCAGCTCTGCAGCTCCCAGTGGGGTGAGTTCACCCACTAGTCTTTTCGGTGAGCTGAGTCATGCCTAACCTTTGTGCCACCGGGACTCCTCCAGGGCAAGCCCTGACTTTCCCAGGCAACAGGAGCCCGAGGAAGTGCCCTTGCTGGAGACCAGCTGTTGGGGTGGCAGAGTCCTGGGAGAGTTTTCCCCGGAGCCCCACAGCTCCCCTGCTCAGCATAGGTCCTCCACTCTCCAAGGGTGCCGGGTTTCCCCCAGGCTGCCAAAGTGGGTGGTCAGATGGGAAGTAAGCGTAGGTGGGGACGTCCAGGATGGAAAGACAGTGGTCGGACTCTGCCTGGGAAGCCCAAGGTTCTCTGAGGACAGACTGGACACGGTCACCCTGGCTGCCAGCCTGAGCTCTGAGATGGAGTGAACCCTGTGGGGGACCAGAGTTAAGAATACCCAGAGTTAGCTCAGCTGGGGAGAACTACAGGGACACGGGGACCGTGGGGTGGGGTTGGGCTGCTGGAGGCCCTGGAGCACCGCCCTGGAACTTTCCGTAATGGGCCAGGATTTGCATTCACCCTGGTTTCCCCACCAGTTTCAAGTTCCTAGAACCAGGAAAGCCAGAGGAGGAATGTGCCCCCAGCAGCCACTGCTAGTCCTACGGGGTCCAGCACATACCTGAGGGGCTTGCGCGTCTGTTGGGAGCCACATCCTGGCCTGGCCTCCCTCTCCCATCTGTACACCAGCCTGGGATGGCCGGGAAGCTCTGGGAAGGGGCCTCACAGGCCCAAGGGACATAGGGAGTGCGACAGGAACCCAGGCCACCACCTGCCCGCAGTCACCCAGGAACTGACATCTTGTTCAATCCAGAGGCAAGGGTCCTGGTCTGCACGCTTTTACAGGTGGCGCTGAGCTGAGGCCACCTGTCCACGCTGCCCTAGTGGGTAGAGCAGAGGTGGCAGAGTGAACTTTCAAGTGAAAGCCCAAATCGTGGGAGAGAAATGGCTGGGCGGTTAGGCCTGGCAGCTTTCTAGTGGCTCTGCCTGGAAACCAGATTGAGAAAGCGGCATGAGGACAGGTTCCAAGCCCCGGATGGCTAGTCTTCCCGGAAATCACCGGATGTTGGCTTGGGTCCAGTGGGACTGAATTGACTATCCTGAGCCCAGCCGGGCTGCCACAGGGACTCTACCTAGCCCTGTCAGCACCTGCCAGCAGATCAACCAGGCTGACAGCATCTAGGCGTGCACCACAGCCAGCTTGCAGTCCCCATACGGAGGTGGCAGCAGTAGCAAACGGTCCAGAGTAGAGCTAGGGTCAAGGGGCTACTGTGTACCCGTCTGGCCATCTGGTGGCAGGATGAGAAGAGAGGTGAGAGAACTTCCTAATTCTCAACACCCACAAGGCTGTTGGCTAATTACACCAGTGTGCAGAGGCAGAGAGGCCTGTGCCCCTCAGCTGGCTAGATAGCAGGGGAGGGCTGGCATTCTAGCTCCTGTGCTGGAGGGATGCCTAGGTGGACGGGTTGTCAACCTAAGAGGCCTGTGAAGGGTGGGTGGGGGCAGTCCACCTTCCCATCCCTGTAGGGTCCTCAAACTAGTGTCTCCCCTCCTCATGGCCACGATCAATCTGCCTCTTCAGTGGGAACTTAAGCAAGTGACAGCACTGTTGGGTAGCTGACTAAGCTATGTGCTAGGGCGGGGTCCTGCCCTCCACATGTGTGGCCACCTGCTCTGCTTCTGGTTACCCCACTTCACTGAATCAGGGACCATGCCCCCTGCCTCCTCCAGTGTCCCCACAGCCCTGGCCAGCCCTGCCCTAGCACCTGGTCTGCGGGCCAAGAGCTGAGTGCCCAAGGCCTCCCCCTCACAATCCACCTGGTCCATGCCACAGCTCCCGGAAGCCATCTTCTCTCTGCAGGTGGGCTTCCTACCCTCACCGGTGTGGGTGTGCCAGTGTAGGAAAGGAAGCACTGCCTTCCCCCAGCTCCTGCCACAGGGCTTGGAGCTGGCTCACACATCCCCCTCCAGATGATGCCCAGCCCTAGGCCTCTGCCCACCACAGCGAGGGGCAGCAACCGCTATAGGCCCCAGGATCCTCCCAGAGGTGGGCAGAGGGCAGTGCACCCCTGAGGGGCCCCCACCACCCAGACCAGCTCCACTCCCACACAGGACAGACAGCCTACCTTTGGAGGGACTCACTTTATTGGTGTGTGCTGGGAGGAAAGCGCCTTTGCACTTCAGCTACTTAGAATGAACACCTTTGTGCGTGCACACCTGAGTGGGGGGGTGGGGGTGGAGGGAGGAAGGCCGGCGAGGACAGAGGCCCGTCCTTCTCCTCCCCCCTCCCCCGACACAGGCAGCAGCATGACAGAGAGGTGGGGTATTAAAGAAGCATTTTGCTTACTAACACGAAGCCCCGTGTGCCCGGTGCGAGCGCGGACGAGGCCTCATTGGCTTAGAGGAGGGGCCCTTGCAGGGCAGGCACACGGTGCCCAACTAGCCGGCCAAGGCCAGCATCCCAGGGACAGGGGGAGGTGGGGGCGTGCACAGGGCCCCCCGGCCCAGGCCTCTGCGCCCCAGCCTCCCTCCGAGCCCTGAGAAGAGAGGGTTTGGGCCTTAACCACGGACCGACAGCCGTTACCAGCAGCGTCTCCTTAGACTACAGGGATACAATGTGCATCAACAGGGCGATCGCTCCTGATCCCCGGGCAGACAGCTCGAGGTGCCCACGGGGCCAGAATCAATCCTACAGTATCTTTAGTTTGTGGGTTCCTCCCCAGTCCACAGCCACCAGGGTGGGCTTTGGGTTCCCTGTGGGTGCCAGCCGGCTTACCCACTGAGGTGCTGGGCCTTGTAGGAAACTATTTTGGCTGCCAGCTGCTGGGGGTCCAGGAGTTGCGGGAAGCGTCCCATCACCGCCTCCACCAGGTGCGGGGGGAAGACGCCGCACAGCTTAGTATACACACTGGCTCGCTCCTTGGCCAGGCCGCTGGCCCCAGCCCCAGCCCATGGCCCCCCGTCAGCCCCTGGGCCCTGCACTCGGCGCTCCTGTCGGACTGGGGTGGGTGGAGGCAGTGGGTATGGCTCTGACCAGTACTCTCGAGCCGGGTAGGCAGGGGGTGGGGGGGTGTAGTCGGCGGGCACACTAAAGTGGCCAGCACCCACGGCCTGCCCGTAGGCAGGGAAGGCAGGAGTGGCCGGGAGCTCAGACCCATAGGGGCCATAACCGGGGTAGGGACACCTAGGGGGGCCCGGCTCCCCAGGGCCGCCTCCACGAGCACCCCACAGTTCTGACATCTGGCTCTCCAGGGAGCCGATACCGGAGTCCAGGCGGTCCTGGGAAGTGTAGGGCAGGGACTCCAGGGTTTGGGGGAACCAGTCTGTGGGCCCAAAGCTGCCGCCACTGCCCCCACTAGGGGGGAGGCTTGGGCCCACTGGGGGGAAGGTCTGCGTCAGGCCCTCCCGGCGGGGCCCTGGGGATGCCCGGGCCCCCAGCTTCTTCCTGTCAGGGCTACACTGCTCGCCCTCGGCGGGTAGTGAGCTGGGCTGAGGTGACGGTCGCTGGCTACTCTTGCCCTTGCCTGGGGTCCTGGGGGGCGAGGAGCGGGCGTTGGCGCGGAGCTCATCAGCCACGGAGCGCTGGGGGCAGCTCGGCCGCTCTGGGTGGAAGAATCGGCACTTGATCCCGTAAGTGCATTTCCTCCCTGGAAAAGGAATTCCATGGGACTTGGAGCAGGGAGCTGGGACCCCGGGCAGCAGAGGGAGGAGGGGGCATGGGAACTGGGGCTGGGTGGTCCAGGTGTGGGGTTCAGGCAAAAAGCGGGGTGGTGGAGGGCGAGTCTGGGTCTCACCATAGGGGCAAGGCTGTTTCTTCTGCTCCGAGCAGAGAGGCTTCTTACGCAGGAAGTTGTCCAGGCTGGGCCCATGCCTGCCCAGGGGGTCGTCGGGGGGCATAAACCTGCAGAGGGAGAAGGCGCTCAGCAGGCGGGGGATTTGTGACTGCTGAGGTGGGTCTTGCCTGGATGAACAGAACAGCTTCTGAAACTGGCCCCTCACAGCGGGACACTCCCCTCCCCGCCCAGGGACTCTAGAGCCCGCAGGGGTCACCCCAGTTAGTGAGGTGCCTTTCTCATGCTGCGAAATCCAAAGCCAGCAGCCATAGTTACCTGAGCCCAGACCTGGCCGTCCTGGAACCACTGACCACATCCTGGTTCCCCGTATGCTCGTGGAGGTCAGCCTCACTCTCAGATTTAAGGTCACTGCCCCCCCCACCCCCACCCCGTCGCCCGCCGGGTGAGGGGCACGTACTTGTCGTTGACAAAGGAGTACATGAGCAGTCGCTCCTCGATGAAGCGCCTCCACTCCTGCCGCTCGCCCTGGAGGTCGCGGTACGTGTCATTGGACACCACGACGCCGTCCGACTCGTAGGCTAGCTTCACGATGAAGCGGTCATCGTAGCACACCACCCGCCTGCCCCCCACACGCCGCGACGGCGTGAACACCAGGACCTTCTTCTTCTCCAGCTCCCGCAGGATGTACTGGTCTGGAGGGGAGGGGAGGGGACGGGCCAGGTTAGGTTAGCTCAGAGATAAGCCTGCAGGGTCCGCTGGGGCCAAGGCTGTGTCTAGTGGTGGGGAGGAGGGAGTGACTCCTCCTGCTCAGACGGCCCCCAGGGCACACCTGGGACCACCCTTCTCCCCCCTGGCCCTGTGTCAATTCAGGCTATGCATCCCCCAGCCTCATGGGAGGGAGCCCCGGTCTGAGCAGGGCAGGAGAGGGTCCTCGCTATGCCCTCTCTTCCCCTGGAAGGGGCTGCTAGGCCCCATTGGGAAAAGCACACTTTTCCCAGAGGTCAGTCTCCACCAGCCAGCTCCCTAGTCTTAAGCCCAAAGGCCGGGGCTTCTGTGGTAAGAACCCGTACTAAGCACCAGCATCGAGCACGTGTTATGTGCCAGGCTCCACTCTGCATACAGCCCGTCCAAGGAACCCTCCCAGCCCTGCCAGGCTCCCCACCCGTTCTAGGAATGGGAAGCAAGTGAGTGGCTGAGGGCCGGGAGTTGTGACCCTCTGCAGGGTCACAGAGCCAGGAGTGGAGTCAAGCCCCAGCCCCAGCCCCGAGCTCACAGGAACAGCCTCGCAGGTGGGCTATGGGCACAGGGATGTGGGGATGCTGAGGGAGCAGCCCACCAGGAGGGGGGAGGGCACTGCATTGGCTGCTTCAGGTGCCCTGAGTGACTGCTGAGGACAGGCCTAGCTGGGGAAGGAATTCGGGTCCCTGTGTGAGGTCCAGCAGTGGCTCGCACTGGGGGCAGCAGGGAGGCACTTACCGGTGATGGGCACGTCGGGCCGTGGCTGCTCCTTCCTCCAGGAGGGCACAAACACTGTGATGTCGGTGTGGCCCCTCTCCAGGAACCAGTTCACGGCCAGCAGGATGCCTCGGCAGGAGAAGACCTCCTTGTTCCCATGGCTGGGGGCACAGGAGTACAAGATCAGCTCCCAGTGGCTACCAGCCTAACATCTCCCTGTGGGCTCTGCTGGCTGGCCGTGGAGCCCCCTAGCCTGGTTCCCACCGTGCCTGGGATGACCAGGCCCTGCCCTGGTTCCCACCGTGCCTGGGATGACCAGGCCCTGCCCTGGTTCCCACTGTGCCTGGGATGACCAGGCCAGGGACTTTCCCTGAAAGTGAGGAAACACCCAAGGAATCTGGCAGCACCCGCTCCCCACAGTGGGGGAGGGCCAGCTGCTTGCAACACACCTGGGGGTGGGGGAAGGTGCTGCTAGAGACTTCTGGTTCCTGCCCCACCCGGGAGCTGCTGGGACCATGGGACACCAAAGCCAACTGAGTCACCACCCTGCCCAGCTGGCTGCCAGTGCTTGGGGTGGGGGTGGGGGTGGGGGCAGGCAGGATGAAAGGGAGCAGGAAGTGACAGAGGGCAGACAATGACGCTCCTTTGGGACCTTTCAACTTAAAAGTGAAAGGATGCCCGGCTTTCCCTCCCAGGCCCGGCCACCAGTTCCCCCCAAAGAAAGGTACTGAGGGACCCTGCTAAAGGGGGTGTGGGACATCCTCCTGCCTCCGTCTGATGGCCACAACTCCCACCCAAAGCTGGAGGCAAGAGCCTTAGGGGGGCCTGGGCTGCTCTGGCTCTCGGTCTCTTTTGTCAAATGGGCCCACTAGTCTGTAGCAGCTCAGGAGCAGCTCGGGTTGGGGTGGGGGTGTTAGGAGTCCAGACCGGCTTGGCTGTGGTTCACAGCTATGTCAGTGGGAGACCTTCCTGGTGGCTTGACACTGTTCGACCAAAGAGAGGTTCCAGCCAGGATTTCTTGGGAGCTGGGTGGTGGAGCTTGGGGCTCCCAGGAAACACTAGATGACAAGAAGGGGCCTTTGGGACAGGCTTGGTTGCCCGCGCCCCTTCCAGCACCCCAACCCACTCACTGCCCCCTCAGTACACAGTGCAGGTACTCCTGTCTGGCAAATAGAACAGAAGCAACGTTATGCAAGAGGCAAGTCGGGAGGAGACCCCATCCTGTGGGTGGCTTTGGGGGGGTGGGGGAAGGGCTGGAGTCCTGAGAGTACAAAGGCAGGTGGGGCAGCTGGGGAACCACGTAGACTATTTGGGGGTGACTCTGGGGCTGCAGGTCTCTGTAAACTGAGAGAGGCCAAGTCCAATCCCCAGAGAGGACTTCTTGCCTGGGCTCCTGCTTATAATGCACAGTCCCAGAAGCCAGGCCCCGCTCGGGCTAGGGGCCGCACATTTATTCAACAAACCTACGAGGAGGGCACTATCAATGCCTTCCTTCACCCCGTTCTTTGGAGGTGACACAACTAGAAAGTAGCGGCTACTAGGACAACAGACTCTAAGCTCTCAAAAACTCACTGCCACTGCGTGGATGCCAACTCACAGCAACCCTCCAGGACAGGGTGGAGTGGCCCTGCGGGGTCCGAGGCTGTAACTCTTTACGGGAGGAAGGAGCCTTGGCTTTCTGGGTCTTAAGCTGTTCTGTCGTCTCCTTTGCTCAGAGGACACTGTAGTTTAGAAAGGGTGACTGAGCTGCCATGGTCATACAGCAGTCGTGGTCGAGTGGCGTCCACCACACCTCAGGGCGACGCTACAGGGTCGAGCACCCCTGCCCCTTACTTTCCAGACTGTCACAACTTTCCTCTGGGCAGATTCAGAGGGAGGGGCTGGCTGGTGGCAAGAAAAGTCCTGCACCTGGCAAACTCCTACTCTACCTTTAGGGTCCCCATGGGCCACCATCCCGGCTGAGATAGTTTATTGTGCCAGCCTGGCCGATACACACATGTGGGATTAATGGAAGGGCAGAGAGAAGTCATCCCTGACCTTTGGGAAAGGGTCAGGGCCCTGGTTTGTGTCTCCACAGTGCCCTGGGCTTTGTGCCGGGGTTCCCCTCAGGTCATGAGGGTACAGCCATCGATGTGGCTCCCCTCCAAGGAGTGCAGCCTCCACCACCTGGACTAGCAGGCCAGTATCCTGCCTCCAGACCCCAGAAACCTGCCCTCCGCAGCCCTGGCCCCAGAATGGCACTTGGGCCGGTGGACAGAGTCCTCCTTTGGGGGAAGTAGGACATACTTTCTAGTCCCTTGAATGGAGGTCAGGCACTGCCTTCTCAGGCCCAAAGTGTCTTCCTACTGCTAGCCCGAGCCCCCCGACTCCCATTCCCCAAAGGATCAGGCCCCGGTTTGCAGAGAGAGGCATGAGGAGCTCAGAATGGAGCCTTAGCTGGAACGAGAGCCTGTCTATCCCAGGGCAAGGGGGCAGGGCAGGGCAGGGCCAACTCTCTAGGTGAGAAGATCAGGGTGGGCCGTGGAGAAAAATTCCCTTAGAAGGAAACAGAGGTGAATTTCCCCACGATTTGCATACAGTGGGGGCTGGCCTGCCTGCTCTTGTGGGGAGGGAGGAGGCGGTCAGGCAGGAACCTGATAGAAGCAGAGAGACAGGAAGTCTGAGGCTGGAATTCCCCTCCTGCCCTGGCCTGGCCAGCAGCTCAGCCTTGTGGGTGCCAGCTCCCCTGGCCCCACCTCCCTCTCAGGCCCCTCCTCCTTCAGCTTGGACACAAACATACAGCACATGGCAGGGGCCAAGGTCTCCGCTCATCTCACCAGCCCCCACACCCCCTAACCCTCAGGGAAGGAGGGCTGTAGTCATCCGGGCTCCTGACCCCGCCAGTCCATGCTGGGCACTAACACACAATGCACCGGCTGTGACCAGCTGCTCCTGGGTGTCCGTTTTGCTCAACCTCTCACGGGGTCCACTTCAGGGATGGGGAGACTGACTGGCAGTAGCAGCAGCAGAGGGCTGCAGGCATGAGTGCCAACCTAGGGCCAGGAGCAGCCAGAAAGCCGGTTTGCCCAGCTAGGCCAGGAGTGGGAGGGGTTGGACAACAGGGCCAGCAGAGGCAACCCCTGGGGTCTCCCAGTTCATCCCAGCAAGAATTTTTCCCTGTGAGTTCCACACAGCCTGACTCACCAGCCTTGGAGGACACTGGGAGAAAGCAGGGCCAGAGGGCGGGCTCCCTGGGGCCAGCAGCCTCTCCTGCTGCCCAGCCCTACTCTGTTGAAGGAGACTTGGGAGGGTTGGGCCCAGTTCCGGAACTGGCTCTGGGGAGACTTGCAGAGCCCAGTGCTGCCCATTGGCTTGATCGGAATCAGAGGGACCAGAGTCACAGCTCACCTGCACCACCACCGCATCCCCTAGTGACTGAGCCAGCCTGCCAGCCAGCCTCAAGGTCACTCCTGGTCCCAGCCACCAAAGCAGTAGCAGCTGGGCGCCCAGGTCAGGGGCCAGCCTCTGAATAATAGCGACTGTTTACTGAGCACGTTCTATTCACCAGGCTGTTAGTATTAGCGTACAGATGCAGAAATAGGACTCAGACTGGCTTATAGTCACACATCTCTGGATTCAAACCCAAGCAGTTGGCGGATGGTGCCTAGGCTAACCCACTGCACTGCCTCCTATCACAGGAAACGATGGACAGTGGGAGTTGTGGCACCCAGGAGCCAATCCACAGCAGGTGGAACCAGACAGACCTGAGGTCGAATCCTCACTCCACCACCCTAGAACAGTGTGACCATGGGCAAGCCTTTGAGCCTGTGCACACATCCTCTCACCTCTACCTCAAGAAGCTGGGAGTGTTAAGGGAGCCAAAGGGACCTGGTGGCGCTGTGGGTTAGAACTGGTAATCGCAAGACCGGTGAGTTCATACCGCCCCCGCCCCCCCCCCAGCCGCTTCTTGGGAGAAAGATGAGGCTGCCTGCTTCCTTAAAGACTTACAGCCTTAGAAACTGTGCCACATGAGGTCACTTAGAGTTGGAAATGACCTGATGGGACTGGGTTTTAATTGAAGTGGCACACAGTGCCTCAATAAGGAACTTTCCGAGTTCTTAGATCAATCTGTGGGAAGCTTCCATAGCCCAAGACAGGGCCACCCCCACCCCAGCCTCGTCTTGGCCACAGAAAGGACACTTACCTCATGGCCACATTGCTGCCATCAATGACCACTGGTCTCAGGTCACTGCCCTCCTTGTCCTCCTCAGGGGGTGGAGCCTCCTGGGTGAGAGTCTTGGGGGTGCCCCCGCCCCGGGGGACCAGGGGCAGCTGAGGGCAGGGGTCTGGTGAGGCCTGGTGCTCGCGCTCGGCAGCTGACCCATGCTTCACCAGCTCGCCCAGCACGGTGTTGGTGTCCGCCTGGACTCCCAGCTTCTGCAGGACGCTGTGGATCTCAGCCGACGTGTAGCCCAGCTTCCGGAAGAAGTCCACTTTCATTTGTAGCTCCGCAGCCGCCGAGGCCTGCTCTGTGGCAGGCTCCTGGGCTGGCTCAGCGGTGCCCGCCCAGCTCTGGCTGACCCCGGGCTCCCACACACTCATGGCAGGGCTGGCTGCCGGAATGGGGCTCTCTCCGCAGGGGGCACTCATAGATCAGATTCCCCGCAGGCACCTGCCACAGCTCCTGTGGGGTACATACAAGGGTCAAGAGCAGGGCACGGGGGGGGGGGTGTCACGCTGCCTCGGCGGCACCCAACACCATCAAACAACATGCACCTGTGGCACCGTACAGGGCCCTCCCGCCCCGAGACGCCGCACCCTCCCCCACCGGGGGGAAGGGACCCCAGGCAGAGGCGTCAAGCGCTAGTCATGGGTCTCAGCGCTCAGCCGGTGGCTCCGGGGTTTCGGCTCCTTCGGTCTGACTCCGCCTCCTACCCCACGCCAACCCTGGGAACCCCAAGGGCAAGGGAGGCCACGGTGGAGTTCGCCGCGGCGCCGCAGCTGCGGGGCGGGGCCTGGACGTGGAAAGCTCGGGCTGGAAGTGCCTCTGAAGCCGGGGCTTCCCCTCCGCCGCCTCCGCCGCGCGGCCCCGCCCGGGGCCCAGGCCGCGCGGGGCCGGACTCCCGGCTCCGAGGCGGGGAAGTTCCGAGGAGACCCGCCGCGGAGAAAAGTTGCTGGGAAACTCTGGCTGGCCGCCGGGCGCCGGCAACGCGGATGCTGGCCCGGCCCCAGCCCCGCGCGCGCTCGGCTCCTCCGCCCGGACCTTGGCCCCCCTCCTCGGGCTCTCCGAACTTAGCCAAGTTGGAAAGGGGTCCCGAGGAGCGGCAGGGCCCGGGAGGGGAAGCGGAGGCGGGCCCGGCGTCTCTCGCGCTCCGATCGGACCCGGCCGGGGCCCTCCCCACCCCCCACGCCCGGCCGGACCGCGAGGCCCGCGCCCCCTCCCCGCCGCGGGCGCTCACCCAGCCGTGCGCCCGCCGCGGCCGGCGGCGTCTCCATGGGGCCGAGTCCCGGGGGGCGAGGCCGGCGGCGTCTTTATACGGCCGGTGGCGAGCAGGTGGGGTTACGGACAGTGACGCGGAAGCCAAGCACGGGAGGCGAGCGGCGGCCCTTGGGGAGGGAGGGGGCGGGGCGGCCACCACCCCTTCCTGCTCCGCCCCGGCCCCGCCCCCAGTCCGGCCCCGCCCCCGTGACTCCGCGCCGGGACAGCCCGGGCGAGGTCCGGGCGAGGCGGGCGCGTGCGCGCGCAATCGGAATGGGGCGGTGGGACGCAAGCCCCTTCCCGGAGCCTCCAGGCCCGGGGCGCGAGGACGCTAGCAGAGGTGTGGCGGGGCCGCAAGCGTCAGGTTGGCACGGAGAGAGACAGGTCTACGCTTGGAGTCTTCAGATGATACCAATGCACAGTCTGCCACGTACATTCAGACCCAAGAACACTCAACAGGTGCTGTGCAGGTGCCGGGCGCCAGGTACAGTCAGATACACACTGAGGGCATCCGGTACCCGGAAGTCAGTCCGTAGCGATGAAAGCAGGTACCCCACGCCCTCGCCCCCAGACACTTTCCAGATGGAGCCGGGACCAGGGTCCTGGAGCGCCCGGCCGAAGCAGACCCTTATAGGGCACACTGTCTTTGAAGCAGATGCACAACATGGAGTGGAGCCGCACCCCGGCCAGGCACCCTTTTTCTGAAATCGGTGCTGAGATAGAAAGACAAGGACTACCAGCGACGGTAATGCCCAATGGCAGGCAGAACTCCCCACTCTCCCCTAGGCAGCTCCAGCCACCCCAGCCACCAGGCCAGTATGCGCAGAGTATCCCCAAACACTCCTGGCTCCCTCACCCCCCCAACCCCCCACCTAAGCAGCCCCTACCTACTCCTCCATGAGCTTGCTTTTCCATCACTGGCCAGGCATTCACTCATCACACACACACACACACACACACACACACACACACACACCACCACCACCACCACCACCACCCCACCCCACCCCACCACCACCCAACCATCCATCTGTGGGCTGGCTGAGGAGAACAGAGGTTAGTGTGCTCTCTTGGCAGATGGAAAAACAAATTGAGAAAATGCAAAATTGCCCCAGCTAGAACGACAAAACTCCTCTCCCATGTCCCAGGTGCTACTTCTGCCCTTTGGGGACCATCAGTCTCCTATGGCTTGAGGGGGCGACTTCCAGTAGGGGGCTGAGGCTTGATCAGCAGGGTGTAAGGGGTGGGGGAGGGGCTGGGAAGGAAGCACAGAACCCACAAGCTAGGGTACAAAGCCTTAGTCAAAGTGCTTCCACTGCAGTTTGCAGGAGGGAAACTGAGGCCCAGGAAGCCAAAGAGCTAAAACACATGCTTACACTGTGTGCCCACACCTCGCCTCTGCCTGTATCATAGGCACGCATCTTAGTAGCTTTGAGTGTTATGTTCCAATTGTACATAACTGTACACATACCACTTTGTGCTTTATTGAAGGATACTAGTGATCATAATAAAATATCCTTGTGTTCATCAGTCTTCACTATCTTAAAAAAACTTCAAACTCATTGCCATCGAGTTAATCCCGAATCAGTGACTCTGGAGGACAGGGTAGCGTGGCAGCAGGAAGAATCTGTGGGTTTTTGTAACGTTCCCTGTTGCCTCTGAGGGGCAGTCCTTGTCTCCTTCCAACATTCGTGGCATTCTTTGGAGACCACCGTTTGTCATGGCAGCGATTTCCCTCTGGGTCTAGGAGGTTCTCAGTGCCCTGCTCCTGAGGTCCTCCCCTTTCTGCTTGCTTTTGTCTCCTTTTGTCCCTTGTAAGATCAAAGGTGATGCTGATACCTAATTCCTTCGACACCGCATGATCACACAGGCTGGTGTGTTTCTTCCATGTGGGCTTTGTTGCTTCTCAGCTAGATGGCCGCTTGTTTACCTTCAAGCCTTTAAGACCCTCATGATAGCCGAGCACCATGTGAATGAGGGGGAGTGTGGAGTGGAGACCCAAAGTCCATCTGTAGACAACTGGACATCCCCTCACAGAGTGGTCACATGTAAGAGACGAGACAGTCAGGGTGCTGTACAGCACTGATGAAACATACATCTTTCCTCTAGTTCTTTAATGCTTCCCTCCCCCCGCCCCCGACTATCATGACCCCAATTTTACCTTACAAATCTGGCTAGACCAGAGGATGTACACTGGTACAGATAAGAGCTGGAAACACGGGGAATCCAGGATAGATAAACCCCTCAGGACCAATAATGACAGTAGCCTTACCAGGAGGATAAGGGGAAGGTGTGGGGAGAAAGGGGGGACTGATCACAATGATCTACATATAACCCCCTCCCAGGAGAAGGACAACAGAAAAGTGGATGAAGGGAGACATCAGTCAGTGTAAGACATAAAAAAAAAAAAAGAAGATAAATTATCAAAGGTTCATGAGAGAGGGAGGGAAAAAATGAGCTGATATTAAGGGCTCAAATAGAAAATATACTAGCAACATATGTACAAATGTGCTTGACACGATGGCTGGATGTATGGATTGTGATAAGAGCTGTATGAGTCCCCAATAAAATTATTTTTTTAAAAAAGAAAAAGGTCAAAATTGATACAAGCCACACCCCGGAGAAAGTCCCATGTACCCATCACATAACATACTTCTCCCCTGCACCCACTTCCACCCCGAAGTTTATAGTCTTCTTCCCAGCCTGCAGAACCTGTACCTCCATTTCATTTTACTTATGTGAATAGTTACCCGGATCTTCTCTTTCTTTTACCACCTTTGTATGGATCTCTAAATATTGCGTTACAACTCAAAACTCAACTCACTGCTATCGGTGATTCTTAGCAAACTGCCACCCCCTTCCTGCCCCCAGGGTTTCAGAGACGTAACTATTACTGTTCCCGGGAGAAAAAAGCCCTGTTGTTCTCCCGTGGAGCTGCTGGTGATTGTGAACTGCTGACCACGAGGTTGGTGGCCCCGCGGGTAAGTGCTGCCCCTCCAGGGCTCCTGCCAATATCACATTAAGCTCTCCTTTTTCTTTTTTGTTTATATAAATGGCATCATTCTATAGTTAAGACGTTCTTTTTCACATCGCATATGGTTTTGTTTTATAAATCGTTCTCTGTTGCCTGTGTCCCTTTAGTTCAGTGGTTCTCAACCTTCCTCATGCCGCGACTACTTTCATACAGTACCTCGTGTTATGGTGACCCCCCCAACCATAAGATTATTTTCATTGCTACCTCATCACTGTCATTTTGCTACTGTTATGAATCGGGTGACCCCTCTGAAAACGGTCGTTCGAACCCCCAAAGGGGTCACAGCCCACAGGTTGAGAACCGCTGCTTTAGTTGGTTTCTATAACTACTAGGTGGTATGCCTAAGGATCGATGCCTTGGAATTAGGGTCAGGAGGAGATTGTTGAAAGTACCACGGACCACCAAGAGAACAAACACATCCGTCTTGGCAGAAGTACAGTCAGACGGCCCCTTCGTGTCAAGGAGGGCGAGACTGCGTCTCCTGGACTTTGGACACGCTGTCAGGAGAGACCGGTGCCTGGAAATGGCGCTCACGCTTAGGAAAGTAGAGGGGCGGACCCTCAGGGAGGGGGATGGACACAGTGGCTGCAGCAAAGGACTCAAACGTAATAGCAGTTGCGGGGATGGCACAGCACCGGGAGGCTTTCCTGGTGGTACACGGGGTCACTGTGAGCTGGCACCGACCTGGTGGCACCACCATAACCATGACATCAAGAGAGGGACCAGTCTGTGAAAAGGGCATCCTGCTTGGTAGCAGGGCAGCCACAGACAGCAAGACTCTGGAGGAGACGGTTTGACTCAGGGGCTGCCACCGTGGATGCAAACTTGGCCAGAGTCGTGAGGGCTGCCCTGGGCTGGGTAGTTTTTTATTGATGTGCTGTTCCGAGGGTCCCTATGGCTCAGGACCCACTGGATGGCCTCTCACAGCCGCTACCGTGGAGAGAGTGCGAGGGAGTGGCTAAGTGATGTGTCTCGGTCCATAATACTGATGATAAGTCAATCTAAGCGATAATACCGCACATTAACTCAAGGAGGCCAGGCCCCGTGCCAAGTGCCTTGCCGTCACTTCCGGACCTTTGTGCTCTCCTTTCGCTCTGCTGGGAGTGCCCTGCCCTTTGCCCCACCCCTGCCTTATGCCTCCCGGTCCATTCTATTTGGTCAATGCCTTTCGACAGATCCATTCATCCTCCTCCCGATGATGTCACCTCCTCCCTGAGGCTCTCACAGTCCCCTGCCTCAGGCCCTACATCCAGCTGGGCCATCCTCCAGGGCTCAGACTGCTGGGAGCCAGTCAGATGGCTGATGAGTCCTACAACGCCCAGGCCTCCCCAGTAAGCCACAGCCTCTCTGCCAGCCCAGGGGAGGGCTCCTTCTGGCCACGCTGACTTTCCTCCCTGGAGCCCAGGGCTGCTCCTCCTACCGCTGGAGTGTGCAAGCCCGGGTCCCCATCCCAGGAGCCCTCGGCTTCAGGGTGCAGAGACCACCCACCTCCGCTCCTCTCCTTCCGGCTGACTTGCCAACTCCCTGGAGGCTGCCTTCCTGGGTCTCCCTCCAGGCTCCAGGCTCCAGAAAGGGCCACCCCTGCCACTGAGAAAAGGAACTGGTGAGGGAAGGGCCTCAGAGATGACCTTTGCCCCACTCTGGCTTCGGGGATGGAGAAGCTGGCCACTGCAGTAGGGGGGCAGGGTGGGGGCGGACTGGGCCCTGAGCCTTCGCAGAGTGACTGTAGAGTTGCTGGTTAAATCCAACAAGCTCACAGGATCATTTATTTCTCATACACACCTTCCAGGGAAATTCAATTAGCAGAAGATGTTTCTGTGCCTTTATATAAACACAAATGGTTTGTGCCTTTCTGAAGTCCTATTAGCCTTTAAAAAGGGGACTTAACAAAATCTAACGGCTTCGAGTTTAGTCCTAGAATAAAATGAGCTCCTCCGTACCTCAAAACAAAACAAAACAAAACTCACTTCTATCGAATAGATCCCGATTCACGGTGACCCTGCAGGAAAGACCTGCCTCGGTGGATTTTCTAGACTCTTTACGGGAGTAGAGAGCCTCGTTTTTCTCCCGTGGATTGACTGGCGGTTTCGAAAGGCTGGCTCTGTGTTTAGCAGCCCAGTGCTTACTGTTTTATATTGAGGGGAAAATTCCACCAACCTCTTGAGTAGAGAAAGGGCCAGCCCCCTCCCGTGGGCGGAAACACCTGGCCTATTAAATAAAGGGCTGTCAAAACAGTTGTAAAACTGGAGACCTGTTTCAAGTGAGAATTGAACAAATTCACTTTTTGTCACGTATTCAGTAGTGCAGAACGCATCTGGATGATCAACGGTTGCGATAAAATGGTGTCATTTCCTTGCAGGAGCTCTGGTGGTGTAGTGACTGTAGTGGTTATGCATTGAGCTGCTAACCACAAGGCCAGTGGTTCAAACCCACCAGTCGCTCTGCAGGAGAAAGATGAGGCTGTGTATGTTCCTAAAGATTTAAAGTCTCAGGAAACAAAATGGGAAGTTCTACGGAAGTTTGGGTTTGGAGAACTGGGGAAGGAAAACACTGGATCCGGGGCATCCAGGGATGCGGCAATGAAGGTGAAACAGAATTCACAAGGCCGGGCTGTGCCAAAGGGACCCAGAGGGCAGGAGAGCATTTACTGGCAGAGCTGGAATAATTAAAACAATAAAATGCATAGGATAGTGTTTGGTCATAACCCCAGAGCATAGAGTAATAGTCCATAAATCCGCCCCCAACCCCAACTCCCAAACCCAGTGCTGTTGAGTCAATGCTGACTCACAGCGACCCTAATGGGCGGAGTCGAACCGCCCATGGACGCCCACTGCCTCATCTGTCCTCCATGACCTTGCAGTTCACAGCCGAGCACTTAATACCCGCCACGGTCCCTCCACGAGACGAGGCCGACACACGTAAGTGATTGGGAACAGACATCAATGGGGAGCGAAAGACTCAGAACGTGGTTGGAGCTGGTAGCCTTCATTGCTGAGTGGCCTTCGTCCATCTCAAAAGGATCGAGTCCACGAGACCACTGCAGAAAGACCACTACTGTCAAAAGCCAAGGGGAGGTTTTTCACAGAAAAGGCAGCCTTCTTTGATGGTTCCCAGGACAGGAGGGCAGGAGCGGGAGACGAGGCTGTGGGCTGGAGGGTCGAAGGGTGCTGCCTCAGGAGAAGGGGGAGGCAACAGAGAGTAAGAGGGAGGTCGGCAAACCACGAGGGAGGCAGGAGAAGACACTGGAAGGTGTTCAAGTGTGCGAGGCCACAGAGGCAAATGCTGTCATAAACACGGTCCTGCAATTGAGGTGATCTCCGAGCAGGTGTGTGGATAGACGCGCGGGCTGACAGGTATGGGTGGGATGGTGGGAGGACGCCATGGGTAGATACAGATTTGGCAAAGGTATATTTGTGTGTGTATATATATAACTTTGCTGCAAATATATCCTTGAAATATGGTTGAGCAGACAGGAGGCCAAGCTATCAAACCCCCTTAGGGAGGGTCTGACCTCGAGGGAATGAGTCCCTGGGCTGGGGGCTCAGGACCAGAGTCTCAGGGCACACTGAGGTCCAATGGCATAACCTATGTCATAACTCCTTGGGTGAGTGATAACTGGGGCCTTAAAAGCTCGTGAGCAACCATGTGCCACTGCTGGTCTTTCCCATCTGCAGGAAAGAGGAGTGGTGACGTTCCAAAGACTAGGGCAACAGTGAGCCCAGTGGATTCGTGAGCCACGCCAACATCAGCGTGTCAGTCTGGGGAGACTAGGGAAACAAATCCCCAGATGCCCATATGTGTGTTGGAAAGAGCTTTATCTACAAGAGCCCAGTCCAGATCAAGTCCGTAAGTCCGATATTAGCCCATATGTCTAACACCAATCTATAAAGTCCTCTTCAGACTCACAAAACACATGCAATGATACCGAATGAAGGAAGATCACAGGCCAGTGGGTGGAAACTCTTGTAGATCCAGTGGCAGTGGAAGATCTCAGCGCTGGCAGGGGTCTCCATGTGACTCCTTCAGCTCCCAGGGCTCTGGCTCCATCAGGGTAGTTTCATGAGCTTCTCGTCAGAACTGTCTCACAGGGAGTGAGCGTGTGTCCTGCCTCCAATGAGCTATTTATCTTTTTAGCACCTCCAAATGAGGTCATCAAGCTGTGAACTGATTGACAGGCTAAACCCCACCCCTTCAATCTTAAACCTCAAATTGACAATGGACTATGTAACTACCACAATCAGTCTCCACAACCCTGAGACCGGAAGAACTTGATGGTACCCAGCCATCACAGCCAACTCTGCCCCAAAGGATCACAACAGAAAACTCTTCATCGAGCGGGAGAAAAATGTGGAGCACAATTCCCAAATCCTCACAGAGCCCAGGTGTGCTGGTTGATAAAGACTGGTTGAATCCCTAAGACTACAGACCTTCCTTCGTCACCCTTCAGGTCCGGAAGGGATCTCACTCCAGGGGTAGACTCATCAGCCATGTTTAATATCAGAAGGGCAGCACTCACCCAAGGCCAAAGTCCAGGGGGTGAGGAAAGTGGGAGGAATGGAAACAGGAAGCTCAGCGAGGAAGTGGGGTACGTGATAGCCCTTCGAGGGGACGGCGGTGGGGGAGTTGAAGCAAACTCATATAAACGGTTGAATGTGAAGCTGAGTATAATAAAAAGCTGAGTAAATAAATCAACCGGGGAGAAGAGACCAGTCTCATTTGCCACGGGCTCCATTTGAGAATAGTCTGAAATGACTGAATTGCTTCTAAATAACAGAATGGGGGCGGGATGCGGGTGGTGGGCAGTGGTGGCTCGGTGGTGGAATCCTCACCTACCATGTGAGACCCCAGTCCGATGCCCCACGGCACCTTCTGGACAGCTATCACCCAGCCCTCCGTGGACACGTGCGGGCCGCTCTGAGGCCGAGCAGGTTTCAGCCGAGCTTCCGGACCGAGACCGGGAGGCAGGAGAGTTGCTTTTGGACATTAGCCGAGGAGCCCCGGTGGTCACAGTGATCCAGGAGGAGAGGCTGTGGCCTTGGAAAGCACATTCCCGGTCTGCGTCCTAGGCGCCGAGGGGGGAACTGGCAACCATCTGGTTAGTCGTCAAAACCTTAGCTCTTTGCATCACCTGGGGACTGAGCGCGAGTACGCTTCCACAGCGGCGCCTGGAGTCTTGGTCCAGCCTGCAGGAAGGATATCCCGTGACACAGGATAATCCCCCTTGGAGAGGATCCCCAACGTCAAAACTTGAGACCTTCCTGCCCATGGGGCGCAGGCCTTCCCTCTCTTCCTTGCCTCCCAAATTCGGCTCCCTCTGTTTCTTCCCGAATTCCTGAGTGCACCCCTTCCAGACTCAGCCTGGGAAGCTCCACAGAGATGGCTTAGCAGGATCCTCTGATTTAGAGGCGGAGGTTGAGACCGAAAGGGACTGGCCGTGGCCACATGGCGAGCCACGTGAGGCAGAGCCGAGTCCTGGGTTGGCGCAGAGTTCATGAGCTCAGCAGTAACCCGCGAAATCGGAGGTCTGAGTCTGTCCCACGGCACCTTAGAGGACAGGCCCTGCGATCCCGACTTCCGAGAACGCGCACAGGGGCTTCAGGAGTAGGAGCAGGACGGGCCAGGTTTGCTCCCTTTCAGGCATGCAATCCGATTCTGGTCCCGCATGCCACAGCGACAGGATCAGGTACACCTGAGCACCTGGAAGGGGCAAGGTTTAACTCGGAGGCACGCGGACTCTCAGGCATCTGAAGTGGGTGTGCTGTGGGTGGAAGGCTTCGCAGAGGCCTTGCTACCTGCCCCCTTAGCAAGTGAGCCCGCCTGCTCGAGGCCAGGAAGTGGAGTTGATCTCTGAGGTCAAAGGGCCAGAGGGAAATGTGCTCAGGCCTGGCGATGAGGAGAGGGAGTGGGTCCCCAGTCTTGGAGTCAAAGGTTCCTTAATCAGCACTAATGACACAGCACCAGTTGCCAGAGAAACCTGAGTCCTAGAGCCCTTGCCAGGGCCTGGGGTGGGGCGCTCCTGTCTGTCCTCAGAGTCCCTGCTGCTTTCTGTCCTCGGTTTACAACTGAGCGCACAACTGTCTCCCTCCCGCCTGACGTTAGCTACTTAGACGGGGTCCCTGCATTTTCTTCTTCTCTACACCCTGGCACAGGGCCTGGCCTGGGGGCGGGGAGGTGTTGGCGGACCAGTGGGCTGAGCTGGTGTGGGGCTGTGTACACCTCGGTGGCACCCTCCTTGCCAAGTCCTGTGTGTGAATCCCTTGTAACTGGAAAGGGACAGGAGTCGCCTGGGCACTTAGGTCTCCATCTGAGCCATCCAGGAAGATCCAGATGAGAAACTGGCCGTGGAGGAACTTGAAACGAGGTCAGGTCTGACCACAGAGTCAGGTGGTCACTGTGGGCTGGGATGACGTTGCCTCACGTGGTCACCAGCGCAGGCACTCACGTGGTCAGCGTGGTCATCCACAGATGGGTGGCTTTAGGGAGTGCCTTATAAGTTCTGGGAGGTCACCAGTGGGCAGCTCAATGCTGGCAAAAGTTCTGATGGGCGATGGGAGATGCCACTGGCCAATTAAAGTATCTCAGAGGACTTGCAGGAACCCTGGTGGCCTATGGGTTACACATTGAGCTGCTAACTGCAAGGTCAGCAGTTCAAAAACACCAGCCACTCTGAAGGAGAAAGCTGAGTCTTTCTCTTCCCATAGAGAGGTACAGTCTCTGAAACTCGCTGGAGCAGTTCTGCCCTGTCCTATAGGGTTGCTATGAGTCAGCATCCACTCAATGGCAGCCAGAGCCCAAGAGGATTTGCTGGCTGTCCAGAAATCTTTGTCCCATCCCCCTTCCTGACCAACCAGCCCAACCCAGCTGCCATTGAGTCAATCCTGACTCACAGTGACCCTATATAGGAGTTTTAATACTGTACATATATTTTTTCATGTTAAAAATCATTTTATTGGAGGCTCATACAACTCTTACCACAATCCATACATACATCAATTGTGTAAAGCACATCTGTACATTCTTTGCCCTCATCATTCTCAAAACATTTGCTCTCCACTTAAGACCTTGGCATCAGCTCCTCATTCCCTCCCCCACACACCCTCTCTCATGAACCCTTGATCATTTATAAATTATTATTTTGTCATATTTTACACTGTCTGACGTCTCCCTTCACCCACTTTTCTGTTGTCCATCCCGCAGGGAGGAGGTTATATGTAGATCCTTGTAATCGATTCCCCCTTTCCACTCCACCCTCCCTCCACAATACTGTACATCGTTTTTGTTCTAAGATTCTCTTATTATTTTTTAATTGTTTTATTAGGGGCTCATACAACTCTTGTCACAATCCATGCATACATCAATTGTGTAAAGCACATTTGTACATTCCTTGCCCTCATCATTCTCAAAACATCTGGTTTCCACTTAAGCCCCTGGCATCAGCTCATTTTTTCCCCTCCCTCCCCCCTCCCCCCTCCCTCGTGAACCCTTGATAATTTATAAATTATTATTTTGTCATATCTCTCCCTGTCCAACTTCTCCCTTCACCCACTTTTCGGTTGTCTGTCCCCCAGGGAGGAGGTTATATGTAGATCCTGTAGTCGGTTCCCTGTTTCCATCCCCCTCCCCCAACAATACTGCACATCCTGATGTGGGGCAGACAGCCGTATCTTTCTCCCGAAGAGCAGCTGGTGGCTTTGAACTGCTGGCTTTGCATCTAATCCACAGCATCACCAGACTTCCTTTCCTGCGAAATCCCCTGGCCTTGCGACCCAGGCTGAAGTCATCCCATCCCAGGAGTGAGGTCTAGTAATTTAAAGCAATCAAACGACCCCGTTCCCTAACCTCATGCGAACAACAACAGTTTCCCCCCAAACACAAGCCAAGGAGCCCATTCTGACTGCTGGCAATCTGCTAGGACAGAGTAGAGCCTCCCCTCAGTGTTGACTAGGCTGTCAGTCCATCTGCAGGCTTGCCTCCTCCTCCTGGTGAGTGGCCGGCGGGCTCCCACCATGGGCCTTGCCATTAGCGGCCCAGTGCTTCACCTCAAGGCCTCTGGCTCCTTTTTGATGGTGAAAGGTCAGCAAACTGCTGTCAGACCCATTCCCTGCTTTGCCACCTGGCACGTGGTGAACTGGAGGCTCTGGGAGGTCAGGAGACTCGCTCTGGGTTTCTCAGCTGCCCCGTAGGCTCAGACTCCAAATCCTCAGCCCAGGAACTCTGGATGCTTAATGATTATCATGGGCATGTTTGGATTTCTGTGATTTTCAGTGGGATCACCACTACATGTTTCTATCTTGGGCCCATCCACCGGGTTTCCTGCGAGGGAGGAATGGTCATATTCTCTTCGTGGTGCAGATAAGGAGGTGGAAGCTCAGAGAGGCTCAAAGGTCACAGAGCCCCTGTGGGTTTCCAAGACTGTCACTCTCTACAGGGGTAGAAAGTCTCTTTCTTCCAAGGAGCAGCGAGTGGTTTTGAACTGCCAGCCTTGAGGTTAGCAGCCCAACACATAACCACCACACCACCAGGGCTCCTTCTGTAGGGTATCAGAGCCTGCCCATTGTTACAGGAGCAGACAGCCGCATCTTCCTCCCTCTATGAAGCTGATGGAATTGAACCACCGACCTTGTGGTTAGCAGCTTTGCATTCAACTCCTAACCCAGAGGCTGGCAGTTGGAGCCCACTAGCGGTGCTGTGGAAGAAAGGCCTGGTGACCCGCTTCCACGAGGATTACAATTTTTAAAAACCACTTGGAGCACATCTAGGGTGGCCAGGAGTCAGAATGGACTAAGGAATTTGGTTCAGTTTGGTGTGTGCCAATGAGACTTGTAGATGCTTACACCGGTTCTCTGTGATGGAATCCCTGTTTGAAAACATTTCCATGTAGTTTATCGGGCACAGGGGGGTTGGTGGGGAGGGTGAGGAGTATTGAGGGGCAAACAATGAATGGGGGATGGGGGAGGGAACACCAGAATGGATTGTGATGATGTAGATGCAACTCTTTTAGAGAGAGATTTAACTATGGAAAGGTATGATAGCTGAATATTAAATCAAGAACACTCCTGAAAGAAAGAAAAGAAACCAATCTTGCCCTATGATTACCCTGGGTGAAGGAGGGAGAGTTTCTGCTGAGGGGCATTGAGTTTATGTCAATGGTGGTGGAAAAATTTGGAAAAGCCTCTTAATACTGGATGTACAACATGAAGAGGATCATCGATGGCCCCGAATGACACATGTTAAAGTGGAGCTGGAGAGTGTTTTGGTGTGGATATTTTTGCCACAATTAAAAGGTTACACATAACAAAATGTAATTTCATTACTTTCAGAAGATTAAGAAGATATTTTGAGAGAATTTACCCGATACCAAAAATTGTATCCAAAAGTTTATGTTCAGTATAATATTTAATAAGATTCCTAATTCTTAAGGGCAAATGCTTTTGACTCTTTTTTATTTAATAAGTGATGTCTACTGTTTAATATAATTTAAATTAATTTCTGGAGGAAAAGCAAGATTTATAGATGAACGCATTAAAAAGTCATTTGTCAGGCTTGGTTTGGGGCCTGAGTATATACTGAAATGATTATTATCGATTAAAATGTAACTGCATGCTATAAATTAAAAAATAATAATTATGCTCGCTTGCAATGTGGGGTTTAGAATCCATGCACCTTGGGCTTCGTTTTTGTGATTTATTTAGTTATCTCAGAAACAATTTTGTGTGTGTCTTGTTTCTAAACGAAGAGATGAGAGAGAAGACAGGCTCTCGTCAAATAACCCTCTTCGGGTCCAAATAGCTGTTATTTTCAAGAGATGAAAAGCTAAAATGGCTATCATATTTTCTCTCTCTCTCATTTTTCTTTTCATATTTTCTCTTTCGTGCTGGTTTGTGAAGTACTCGAGACATCTTGATGTTCTACATATTTTTTGAACAGGTGATATACAAACAATGTAAAAGGTTCAAAAGGCACAGGTGTGTTTTTAGTAGAAACAACATCTCCTTCCCGCAGCCCTGAGAGTGGCTCAGCGCTCCAGGAGCGGCCACGGTGAGCGGCTCCGTGTGTGTCTTTGCAGATAGAATCTGTGCAGATGCAGGCAAATATTTGCACACGTACAGTCTGCCTTGGTTCCTTTGTACCCGTATCCACAAAGAGCCTGCCACACCCCCAATGGCACACCTGGCTTTTCTTCTTGTTAATACACCTTTGGGATCACTCTAATCTAAAGCGTCATGCTGCCTGCCACGTGACTGTTAATAATGGAGAAACGCGGATTCCACCTCAGGATGTCCCGTCACTTACTCAGCCCGTGTGTGGCCGGCAGACAAGGCTTATCGAGGTTGTTTCCAGCCTTCAGCCATTACAAACACCCCTGCAACGCAGAGCTCCTGTCCATTCACACACCAACGTGCACCTGTGCAAACAAACCCAGCGTGCAGACGCGGACGGACGGAGCGGGGTCAGATCCGCCTGCTGGGCCAAAGGGTATAAGAACCGGTTTGCGTTTCACTTGTAAGTAGGGATAATGTGTTTCCCCCAGCTCATATATGGAAGACAAACTTGTATTGTTTTTGTGATTCACTGTTTGTGTCTTTCCTCTATTTTTCTGCTAAACGATTAGTCTTTTTATTTTTTCTTTAGCGGTTGGCTCTCTCTCTCTCTCTCTCTCTCTCTCTGGCAGTGAGTTTGGGTTTCTTTCTTTTGTTACCGTTTTATTGGCACATAACCCACATGTCATACACTTGACAGATGTCCACATGTTTCAATCATATCAGGAAGAATTGTACAATCATCACCCCTATCAATTTTAGAACAGTTTCTTTTCCCAGGCTACAGCTGTTTAAAGGAAAGGGGAAATGACTGCTGGCGACAGGTTGAGAAGAGGCCTTTTCGGGTCAGTCAGTTGTTGTTTGATGTTGAGTTCATTTATGTTTTCTTTTCTCGTCTTTCTTGCCAAACCAGAAGGAACTGATCTGCTTTAGGTAGACGAATGGAGCGTTTTATTTGATAGCTTTTGGGGCTCACTGTGACATTGTGGAAGGCCATCCCCAGTATAGATTATGGCCCCAATTCTCTCATCTTTTTTTCTAACACATATACAGCTTCATTTGAAAAAACAAAACAAAATAAAAAAGGGGTGGGGAAACGACATAATAGCACATGCTACAATCTGTACACAGGCAAGTCGGTAATTCTGAGTGCATTGTTCAAACACTGCAGCCATTCTTCATTCTGCGCAGGGGGTGGAATGAACTCAAGGAAGCAAACACTCCCAATCTCCCCTCCCACCCACTCCTGGTAATCATTCATAATCTTTGCTTTCTATGGGCTTATTTCATATAAGTGAGCTCAGACAGTATTTGTCCTTTTGCTACAGTTTTGCTCAGCACGAGGCTCTCAAGGTGACCCATTTGTACTGGCTTCATTTTTTAAGTACAGTTTTCCACCTGTTGGAGTTAATTTTGGTTGAAGGCACGGGGTAGGGAGCCAACTTAATTATTCTGATGGGCACACGGTGGTCCTAAGAGCCTTTATCAACTGCAGTCAGATGTAAGCCGTACGTGAAGAGGTGGAGTTGACAGCACATCTTCATTTGAACAAGAAGTGCCTATGGAAGAGGAAGTGGGCCCCGTGGCTAACTGTCTCCGCGGACGACTGCCTCCTTTGCCAGGAGACCAGACTAACTGGGTGGGGCCTGCACGCCTACCAGCATAGAGCATTGCAAACCAGAGATTCTGCAGAAGAATCCTGATCTAAAGGGCAGGGGGGAAGGCAGAACAAAATTGAAAATTTTCATGGATCTGGACTTTCTGTGTGAGGCTCCAAAAATTATCACCCTGAGGAAAAGTTATGAACATTTCATAGCCATAGCCAAATAACTGGAGGGAAGACGTTTCTGGACCCGAGAACTTAGGACCCATCAATGTAGCCCATAAAGAAAATATTCTATGTCTTACTTTGGCGAAGGAGTGGGATCTTCAAAGCTTGCGGTGCGTAGTTATGACAGGTACGACGATTGGTCTCCCCTGTCCAGAGCAAGACATAGAACAGATGATCGAAGGCACGAGGAAATAATGGGTCCACAGGACTAAAGGACCACACGGGCCTCCTCCTCAGCGACCTTGCTAGCTGACGAACTAGACGACGCCTGCTTCCACTGCCAGCTGCTTGTCCAGGAATCACGACAGAGGGTCCTGGATGGAATGGGGGAAATGTTCACCCAAACTCAAACTCTTAACAAAAAAAGACCAGGCTTAGTGCTTGGCTAGAGACTGACGGAGCCTTGAAGACTACGACTTTCAACCACTCTTCAGGCCTGGAATGAAACTTACCCTCCTGGCTCAATCTCGGCCAAACAATGAGCCGATCCGTCAGGTGAGTTGGGAGAGCTTCACTCTTGGAAATAATTGGCCATTGAGCTCAAACCCACTGCCGCAGAGCAAGCAGATCCTGACTCAGAGCGACCCGTTCAGGGCAGAGAAGACCTGCGTTAGCTTTCTCCTTCAGAGCAGCTGGTGGATTAGAACCATAGACCTTCAGGCACAAGCCTAACGATGAACCCAAGGCCCTACCCGGCTCCTTGGTAAAGTCCGCATAGGCCCACGAATGGTCCCGTTAGAACCATGGCTGCTGCTATACACTGTCTAGAAGGGTTGAACTTACGGTGAGGGCAGAACAGAACTGGCCCTCCGGGGTTTCCTTTGGGTAAATCTGCGGCATAAGACAGACCCCTCTACAGTGTTGACAAGCAAGGAGGTTACTTCGAGGATTAAGGTGCATCTGACCCAAGCCGCAGTGTTTTCCGTGGCCTCATATGCACACGACCGTTGAACGTGGGGAAAGGAAGCCCCACGCAGAACTGACGAGGGGGAAGTGGTGCTGGCGAAGAACACCGGAAGGCCCACGGGCTGCCAAAGAGCAAACCAGTCTGTCTTGGAGGGAGTGCAGTCAGAATGCTCCTTAGAGGCAAGGAGCGTACTTTGGGCAGGTTGTCAGGAGAGGCCAATCCCTGGAGAGGGACATCGCGCTTAGTGAAGCAGCGGGCTGGCGGCTGAAGGACGGGTCGACACAGTGGCTGCGTTGACATCAGAACAACTGTGGGGGCGCCACAGGACTGGGGAGCGCGGCCGCGTTTTGTTGTACATGGGGTGGCTGTGAGACGCCATCCACCCGCCAGCACCTAAGAACAAGTGCTTCCTAAATGGAATCTTTACATCCGGAGCCCCGGGATACAGTGTCTAAAGGTTTGAACCCCACCAGCTGCTCCGAAGGAGACAGATGTGGCAATTTTGCTTTCGTAAGCTTGACAGCCTTGGGAGGTGGGGTGAGGGTGGGGGTGCTGTGTGCAGGGTGGGGGTGGGGGGCAGTCCTACTCTGTCCTGGAGGCTCACTGAGGCGGAATGGATTCCAGGACAGTGGGTGTGGTCGGCTTAATCTTTCTGGGAACGGATCACCAGATCTGCTCTCCCGCAGAGCGATGACTTTTTGATTAGTAGTCAAAGGATGAAGCATGTGTGTCATCAGGGGTCCTTAGTTTAAAACATGAATAAATGATCTCTATTAATTCCTTACAACATAGACCCAGATGCTAGCACAGCATTTAAGGACTTGAACCCGCTGGGGAAACTCTCTCGGGACTTGCATTTGATTGAACTGTGCCCCTTAAAGCTACATTGGAGCCCGGCCTCTGCACCGATGACTGTGACCTTGTTAGGGGAAATAAGATTTTTCTTTACAGATGTTGTAAGTTAAATGAAGGTACATCGCAGGGCCGATGCTAATCCTCATCCCTTTTGAGGGGTGGTTTGTAAAAGGGAGTCACAGGCAGAATGGGGACACGGAGGACAGCACCTCCTTCAGAAATGCCATGATGTCTGCAGAGGGGCTAACATCGCACCTGATGTCTAATACATGGGATCTATGAATAGACTCATCTTTTCACGCTCCGTGTTGCTTCGATGGGGAAAGTGAGCTCTCAAGGGCACTGGCTGGCTGGGGCCACACCTCCAACATGTCTATGAGCAGCTGGGGAAGAGGCACAGGAAAAACAAACAAACAAACAAATAAACAAACACACCGCCATCAAGTTAGTCCCGACTCCTAGGGGCCCTACAGGACAGGGTACAGCTGCCTCTCTGGGTTTCCAAGACTGTGAATCTTTACAGGAGTAGGCTGGTGGGCTCGAACCCCTGACCTGAGGCTAGCAGCTCAGTGTGTTGTTGTTAGGTGCCACCGAGATGGTTCTGACCCGTAAAGACCCAACGCACAACAGAACAAGACCCTGCCCGGACCTGTGCCATGCTCACACTTGTCCCCATGTCCCACAGTGGCCGTCACGCTGTCACCCCCTCGTGGAGGGCCTGCCTCTTTTTCGCTGCCCCTCTGCTTTCCCAAGCGTGAGGTTCTTCTCCAGGGACTGCCTCTCCTGACAACATGCCCGAAGTTAAAACCTTCTGTGTGAAACCTCAGGCATAGAATGGAAACGTTGTCAGTAAAGGCCGAGTGGACCGCATGAAAGGCAGCCCCTTGGCCCTGAGAGAGGACTAGAAGGTACCCCACCACTACCGTGATTGCAGGGGCCACCATCGGAGGCCCAGGATTGAAGGGAGAAAACTGCAGACCCAAATCGAAAAGCCTCAGCCAGACAGGCGGAACCCTTGAGACAATGCCACCCCCCTCCCCCGGCACTGATCTAAACCACCCTCCTGGCCAACTTCTAGCCAAATGGTAGTCAGGCCTAGCAGGTGAGCGCCACCAGCAGGAAGGCTCACCAAAGAGCTCAAGGGCCCCATTTGCCCAGGGACAAAGCTGAGGTCAGGAAGGGATGGGCGAGAAAAGGGGAAGGTGCACACTGGGAGGAAGGAGGGCGGAAGAGCACGGTGACAGTGTG
The DNA here is from genome assembly GCF_050624435.1 of Tenrec ecaudatus. NCBI lineage: Eukaryota > Metazoa > Chordata > Mammalia > Afrosoricida > Tenrecidae > Tenrec > Tenrec ecaudatus. The sequence continues at coordinate 61,657,867 of NC_134530.1, read as the reverse complement.
GGGACTGAAGTCCGTGCCACAAAGCGACATGTGTGCGAACTGTTGAATGCGACACAAGTTCTCACCCAAATCACACTAAAGAAGAAAGTGAGAAAAAAGAAAGTGATCGCTCTCTTTCATGGATTGAGTTGTGCCCTCAACTCCCCAAACAAAAAACAACAGATGAAATGATAGACTAAACCTCCAAAGTAACATACAATTAGTGTGGATGTAAAACATTTTTGGTAATTGCATGAAACACTTGTGGGATTGGGGTCGGAGGTTCAGTAGGACCCCAATTTAAGATGACTGTTCCCACAACCAGTGTGATCTCGGGCTGGGCCCAGAGAGGTATAGAATTCAGCGTGAGGCCATAGAGTTGACCTGGAGGGCTGTGCTCAATTCTGCTCTGCGTCTCTACTCTGTGACTGTGAGCACTGACCTGTGATGAAAAGGGGTGCCTTCAGAGGGACTGAGCTCCCCATCCCTGGTGGGGGGCAAGTACAGTGAGGTTACACCGCCCACCATCAGGAATGTGGGAAGAATTTCTCCTGTGGGTTCTGAGATGATGTCAACAAAAAATTTCAGACTTAACAAAAATTTTTTTAGCTATGAAATTATTTTTAATAATAACACTGCAGAAAGATACTCTTAATAGTCTTTAGTATAGCTATTTTTCAACAAAAATCTTTGTTGGCTAAATACACCCATATGTTGCCGCTGTTGCTAGGTGCCATCAAGTCCGTTCCAGCTCATAGCGACCCTGCCTATGCACAACAGAACGAAACACCGCTTGTTCCTGTGCCAGCCTCCCAATTGTCCTTATGTTGTTAGCTGATGTCACGTCAGCCTTGACTCAGCACACTTCCTGTCCCCATGGTGGGCTATGGATCGGACACTGGGCTTTTACCGGCTGATTTTCTAGAGTAGATCGCCAGGTGTTTCTTCCTCTTCTGTCTCTGTCTAGAAGTTCTGCGGGAACTTGATCCGAATCATAACATCTGACAGCAGGTGCTGTGCCTCGCCTTGTGCACGAGGGCCTTGCCTGGGAATCAAACTGGGGTCTTGTGGGTTCCCAGCACCTGATACACATATTGTAGCCAACAGATGCGTGTCATCCACATGTCCTGCTTTAAGATACATGTTTAAAACCAGCATTGCTGGCATCGTGATGACCTTATATTCAGCATCTCAGGTGACTGCATCCTTCTTTTCTGAACAACGTTTGTTCAAACAGTGCCATCTTTGAAGCAAGCAAGTCAAGAATTTTTGTTGTTGACAAGACAATCTGTATTTCATCTTATACATGTCCTATTACAAGGTATGTCTTGAAATGTAAAAAGTGTGTCCAAATAAAAGCTATTACAAACAAACAAACAACCCCAGCATTCCTCTGTGTTAGTCTGGGTTGACTGGAGAAACAAATCCAAGGAGCCACTCATTATGTGTATAAGAACTTTATATCACAGAGTAATTGTGTATCATGAAAACATCTCAGAATAGTCCCGATTAAGTCCATAAGTCTGATATGTTCGATACCATCTATAAATTCCTCTTAAGACTCACGCAACACGTGCAATGACGCTGAATGCAGGAAGATCCCAGGCCAGTGGGTGGAAAGTCTTGTGGACCCAGTGGCAGTGGAAGCGTCTCAGTGCTGGCGTGGGTCTCCACGTGGCTCCTCCAGCTCCAGGGCTCTGGCTCCATCAGGGTAGCTCCATGTGTCTTGTCGACAGGAATGTCTCACAGGGAGTATCTAGGTATCTGGCCTCCAGTGAGCTATTTATTTCCGTGGTGCCTGTGAAAGAGGTCATCAAGCTGTGACTTGATTGACAGGTTTGACTCCACACCTCCGCAAACTGACACCCGATTATGTAACTACCACATCCTCTTAGTAATTCCATGCTCCATCTGTTGGTGACACTGCATTGTCACCTGCCGGGAACAGACTGGAAACAGGCTATTAAACCGTCTCCATCAAATTCTGAGCCGCAGGTTCTTGGCTGGGGAAGGAAGAAGAAAATATCTCCACTCCTCAAGAGTTGCTGGAAATCCCTACAAAGGAAGAGAGCCTACTTGTCCACAAAGGGACTTGGGCGGGACCTCTTTGTTCTGCCTGGACAACATCTGGATTTGACGGTGCTCATCCTCAAAGGGAGGCTCCTCCTGATGGAACAAAGGAGGCCCTGGCCTCCCAGTCCCTGGAGGGCAGCTCTCACACTGAAGGCGGTCAGTCTCCCGCCCACCGCCACTCCACCAACTGGTGCGCGCGTGCACACACGCACATACACACACACACACACCCCACCACACACACACACACACACGCCCGCACCCCCTCCACACAGGCCCGTAGGGACGGTCGCCAGCAGATGGCACACACACACACACACACACACACACACACACACACACACACACGACGGCCGCCAAAACAGCGCCGAGGGCCGGGGTCGGGGGCCCGGCGGTGCTGGGAAGCGGGTTTGAATCCCGGCCACTTCCACCGTGACCTTGGGGAAGTTGCGTCACCTCGGCCTCCGTGACGCCCTTTCCTGGAGACCGCAGCCTGGAGCCCTGACATCAGACGTGACGTGAGGCGTGAGGAGGCGGCACCCGCCGCCGCGCCTTTCTCCTTACGCCGCGTCGGAGCTGGCCGACTGCCCGCCCCGGGGACCCGCGGCTCCCACGGCGCCCCGCCCCTCCCGGCCCCGCCCTCGCCACGCCCTCTCCCGGCCCCGCCCCGCCCTCGCCCGGCCCCGCCCCGGCCTGTGGCGCCCTCTGCTGGTGGCCGCAGGGACCGGGGCTCCCCGAGGAAGCCACGCCCACATCCCCAGCAGAGACAAGAACGCAGCCTTGGCATCCGTCCACGTGGGCCAGGTGTGCCGGGGGCTGCCGGAAGAAGGGACACGTCTGCCTCGGAAGATGGACAGCCAGAGGGTCCTCAGAAGCGAGGATGGCGAGACTACGGTCCCGTGCTTTTGGAGCTGTCCTTGGAAAAGGACCGCATGCAAGGTGCAGGGGCAGGGGGAAGGAGGATTAGACGGTGGACAGGAGCGAGTGTGAGCCTGCGCAGGACCAGGCCGTGTTTCACCCACATGGACTGAGGGTCACTAGGAGGCAGGCCTGATGCCCGGGGCCTTGACGAAAACCACGAATGAACGAAGAGAAGTTCTTTCTGAGGTCGTACCTCTCCCTCTCTTGGGACGGTTTGACGGTCGTTGGCAGTCTCTTGGAAAAGGAGGCCATGAGCCGTCCATTGATGTTCTCAGGTGGGCCAGCCATCCCGACAGCCAGCCAGGGGCCCCACGTAGAATAGGGCCTTGGCAGGACTTCTGGGCTGAGAGGACCCTTTGGGAGTCAGACGGAGGTATGTTAGTAGGTGGGTGGGGTACATGAAGAGGTGCTCCCCCTTGGGCAGGGCCGGGCAGGGGGACCGTGGAAGAGAGGAGGTAGGTTTGAGCTTTCTGGCGCAGGGGAAGGAGAACAGACCGGGACACTGAGGCCTGAAGGATGGGTCTCAGTGTAGCCCCAACTCCCCTTCTGCCCGTCATGGGCCCACAAGGACAGAGGAAGCATGAAGGGCTCAGCATCGACACAACTCCCAACTGTGAGGGCCGCAGGGCGTCCTGCAGGGGAGAGCCCCCAGAGGAGGAGAGAGGTGCACGGAGAAGGGAAGAGATGGCTCCCAGAGCCCCTTGTCTGCCTGGAAGGACCGGTGCCTTGGGTGTGGACGTTGGGGTCCCAGGGCTGGAAGACCTTTTGTGAGAGTCTTGGAGGTATGGCCTTGCTTCTTGCTGGTGGACTGGGAGATGAGGGTGGGCAGGAGAAGACGCGGAGACCCAGAGTCGCTGTGATAACCAGGTCCCCATCCTGCCTCATTTGGCAAGCTCATCCTTCACCTCTCCACTGGCCTCCTCTGGGGGTGTTTCCTGAGTCTCTAGAAGAGGCTGGGGTGCTCCCCCCCTCCCCTCCCCCTCCCGCTCCTGGTATCTCTTCCCTGCTGGGCTATGCAGTCCTCTGGGGTGAAGCTGTTCATTTTGTCTCCCCCTAGCTTGTGGATTGGCTTGACGCCATGTTTTGCTACTATTTGAAGACATCAGCTGACCTGGGAAGGGGCTCCAGGTCTTCCCTGGGTGGCGTCAGCTTGGTTTTAGAGAGATTTGGACAGGTGGTAGGGGAGGAGGGGCCCAAGACTTCACTGTAGGGGTCTCTGCAGCAGCCTCCTCTCAGGCTCCATTCCCCAGGCCTGCTGAACCCTCGCCGGTTTAGACACCTCTGCCCCCTGCCTCAGAGTCTGATATCCACATGGGGCTGGCCCACGCAGGGCACCTCTCATCGCCACACTGAGGCCACCCCTCCAACTTGGCTGCCCCTCTCACTCTGCTTGGCTCTGCCTCTCCCCCATCCCCTAACCCCTCACCCCTGCCCCCTCCGTGAAGATGCTCCATCATCCCATTTGGACAGACTCCTGCTCAGCTTGGGTTCTCTGGGATCCTCAGCCCCTTGTGGTGTCTTCCTGGCTTTTAGAACTAAAGAACTCAGGAAGGGAAGGAATGGGGACAATGAGCAGAATAGTGGTTTTTTGGTGTGTGTGTGTGTGTGTGTGTGTGTGTGTGTAGAAAAACAACAACTTTTAGTTGTGGAAATTTTTGTGGCAGCAACATCTTGAACAGAAGCCCAACATATAGAGTAGACCTGCTCCGACTGGAGAGAGCGGGGAGAAAGATGGGGCTTTCTGCTCTGGTAGACAGTGACAGTGTCGGGAGCACCAGGGGCTGCCCTGCCCTGCCCTCTAGGGTCGCCGTGAGTTGGCATCACCTCGATGGCAGTGATTTTGGTTGGGACTGGAAAGAGGGTGCCTGGAGTGCCACCCATGTCGTGAAACCCCAGGGGTTCCTTGGGGCAGTGTTGGGGAAGATACTGGAAGAGCCTGGAGTCAGCTGGGCACTGTGGTCCAGCCACTGAGCTGCCCTCTCTGGGCTTCTCAGGCAGGCAGCATGCTCCCCTGCGCTCCACGCAACTCTCACAGTTGGCGGATGGACAGGTGGGAGGGAGCTCCGGGGCAGCAGGAGGACCTGAGGGTGCTGGGCAGGTGTGGGAAGAATTGAGCCCCCAGCCCCCACTCTGCCCCCTTTGATCCTCTGTACCCCACCTTGATTTCGTTTTACTTGGATCCACGATCAACACCAAGAAATCCAATGATCGCTCATTGGGCGACTCTGCTACACAGGAGCTCCTGCTGTAAAGAGGGAAGCCATCGCTTTGAGGACGCAGGTGTGTCTGAGCCAAGCCCTGGCCTTTTCAATCTGCCTGTGCAGAGCTGGACAGTGACTAAGGATTGACGCGTGTGAGTGACGGCTCTGGTGAGGAACATTGACCGCACCGTGGACTGCCGAGGGAACAAACGAGTCTGCCTCGCAAGAAGTGCAGCCAGAGTGCTGCTTAGAAGCAAGGATGGCGAGACTTCGTCTCAGGTACTTTGGGCATAATCACAGGGGAGACCAAACCAAACCAGATGAGTCCATGCCGACTCACAGCGACCCTGTAACTGGGTCTGTCTGAGACTGTGACTCTTCACGGCAGTGGAAAGCTCAGTCCCTCTCACGTCAGGAGAGATCAGTTCCTGGAGAAGGACATCATGCTGGATGAAGTAGGGGGGGCAGTGAAAGAGAGCAAGACCCTCAGGGAGATGGCTTTGACCCTGTGGCTGCAATACTGATTGCAAACATAACAATCGTGAGATGGACACAGGCTGGGACCGGGTTTCCTTCTGTGGAGTTGGGACTGACTAGGTGGTGTCTAACCACATCCTCCATCTCTGCCCTCTCGATGGCTTCCTCCAGGGACCAGAACCAGTTACCATCCAGGTAACTAAGAAAAAAAGACATGCCCTGGAACAGGGCACAAACCATTTGCTTCCAAGTTGTTCTGATCCCTGGTAGAACCAGGGCAGAGCCGTGCTCCCTCCCTAGGGTTTCCACGGCACGATTTTCTGGAAGGAGGCCACCAGCTCTTTTTCTTGATGTTTCTCGGAGTGCCCTTGAACCTGCAACCTTTTCTGATTTGCAGTTGAGGATGTAATTGCACCTTCTCTGCTCCCTCCCCAAGGAACTTCTTTCCAGGAATGCCCCTCCCCACCCCAGGGCCATGAAGTAGATTCTGGCTGACTCTTAGGGTTTCTGAGGCTGTGAATCTATCAATCGATCTATCGATTATCATCATCTATTTATTTATTTTGAGGCTGAGTCTTCACCGAAGCAGAAAGCTTGAGCTTTCCTCAGCAGAGCAGTTGCTGGCCGGAGGGGGCACTGCCTCGCCCACTCTCCCCGCAGGGCTCTCTCCAGCAGCGCCTGGGGATGCACGCTGCTTGGTCTCCCAGTGCTTCTCAGAGGGTGGTGCACGTCTCCTTTGACACAGTCAGTTCACACCCATAGTGGTCTTTGCACCACTGATTAGGGGTGAGGCGGCGAGTCCCCTGATCTGAAAGAGGAAGTGAAAGAACAAGGTGACGTCAGTTGCCCCAAGTAGCTGAAGTAGGGCCCTGAAAGCCTGACCCACTCAAATCCGGTCACTTTCCCGGAACCAGCTGCTTTTCCCAGACATGTTGCCCCACCCCGGCTCTGTATATTGCTTAACTGAAGCAATGAGTTTCCGATGCCTACGCCGGAGGGAGTGGGCAGGCTGTTAGAGCTCCACCATCCAGTGTTTCCCGGGCAAGAGCGATGTTGGCCCAAGGGTGGGGTGCCTGTTCCATGTTCTCTTAAAGCTCCTGTTTCGTTGGGTGTCCTTGAGTCAGTTAGGGCAACAAGAGGCCTCCCGTCCGGCACTGGACTTCCCCAGGGGCTTTCTTGGCTGGGAGAGTGCGCTGGTGCAGTGCTGGGAGCTAATGGAAAGGTGCACGGTGCTGCAGCTCCAACTCGGAGCGCTTGGTTTGTGGAAAGCTATGGACGACAGCTTGAAGTTATCACGGATTCCATCTGGCTTGGAACCACGATTAGTGTTCGTGGGAGCAGCCGTCAAGAGATTAAAGGACACATGACTTGGAGTTAATCTGCACAAGACCTCTTTTAAAGTGTTGACAAGCAAGGAGGTTACTTTGAGGGCCAAGGTGCTCCTGACCCAAGCCAGTGGTATTTTCTATTGCTTCATAAGCCTGTGAAATTTGGCCATTGAATCAGGAAAACTGAAGAAAAACCAATGCATTGGAACCGTGGTGCTGGTGACGAATGTTGAAAGAACCACGGACCGCCAAAAGAACCAACTAATCTGTCTTGGAAGAAGTCCAGCCAGAATGCTCGTTAGAAGCAAGGATGGCGAGACTTCATCTCAGGTGCTTCGGACATGTTGTCAGGAGAGACCAACAGAAAGATAACCCGGCTTCGTAAAGTGGAGGGACAGGGACAAAGAGGAAGGGCCTCTAGGAGGTGGAGTGACACAGTGGCTGCAACAATGGTGTGTTAGTACGGGTGGACTAGAGAAATCCAGGGACACTCATGTGTGTAACAGATAACTTGATATCAGAGAGTAATTATATATTAAGAAAACATCCCAGCCCAGTCCAGATCAAGTCCATAGGCCAATATTAGCTCATATGTCCCATACCATTCTGTAAATTCTTCTTCAGACTCGCGCAACACATGCAATGACACCGAATGCAGGAAGATAACAGGCCAGTGGGTGGAAAGTCTTGTAGATCCAGTGGCGGTCAACGCATCTTAGCGCTGGCGTGGGTCTCCATATGACCCCTCCAGCTCCAAGGCTCTGACTGCCATCACAATAGTTCCATGTGTCTCGTCAACGGGAATGTCTTGCAGGGAGAGAGTGTGTCTGCCTCCAGTGAGCTATTTATCTCCTTTGCGCCTCCAAAAGAGGTCATCAAGCTCCACCCCTTTGTGAGTTGACAAGAGATCATGTAACTGCCACAAATGGGCTCAAACATATGAGCGATTGTGAGGATGGGGCAGGAGAGGACAGCGCTTGGTTCTGCTGTGGTTCGCGAGCTCCTAGCAACATGGATGGCAGCAGAAACCCTCAATCCATTTGTGGCGCCCTCACCTGGATTGATCCTCCATTGAATTCCTCCTGGCCATTGACCAGGGAGGTGAATCGTCTCCACCCCAGGCAGAATGTGTTGGAAAGGCGACTGCTCCACCTTCTTCAGCCAGCACAGGATGGGGCAGTGGCCCCTAGGGATTTACCTGGGTCTATCCTTAATGGAGACCCCCAGACTGGGGACAGTACTGGGGCTGCATAGTCAGGAGTCATGGTCTATTGCTTTTGCCCTGATTTCCTTGGTGGGAAGGCCCTGGACCCATCTGGGAAGCTCTTCTGTCTGACGTGATGCATGTGTTCCAGCTCACGGTCCTGTGCCTGACTCTGTAGTCCCACCTGTAACTCTGATGTACTGATCTGCTGCCAGCCAGGAGCTTGTGACAGTGTCTTTTGTGTTCCATGCCTTAGTTAAGCAGCTACGTGACTGTAAATCCTGGATTTCCATTATGACCTCGTGCTAATGGCCTCCCTCATTTGGATGCTATGTCTGTCTTTGTCTTGTCTTTGTTCCATTTAAGGCTTAATAAATGTTCTTCTTAAATTACATATTGAGACTTCGCATCTCTTTTGTCCCCTAAAACAGTACAAACCCACTGAGCGCCTCCAAAGAAAAAAGACATTGATGGACTTCAAGATTACAGCCTAGAAAGCCCTACGGTGCAGTCCCACTTTGTCCATGGGGGCGCTACGAGTCAGCAGTCTGTCTTGTTTGTTTGAATTTAGCATTCTGACCAGCAGTATTAATACAACCAACTCCTTGGTGGCTCGTAGTCCAGAGCATGGCTTTTTGTCTTCTTTTCAACTTGTTATTTTCAGTTGGGTGAAGGCTCACAGAGCGGTGGTCAGGCTGACACTCAGCGTTTCACATCCGTCCTGTCCCCTGTCATCCACGGTCATCCCCACAGTGTGACATCACTCAGCCTACTTCCTGCCTTTCCTGTTTCCATTCCTCCTCCTGTGCTAACCCTCTGAACTTCCCTCCTTGGGTTAACGCTGCCCTTTTGATCTCGGCTGCCTGGCTGTTGTAAGGTGTGTGCACCCCTCGTGCTCTTGTCTCCCTCATACCGTGTTGTTCGGTGCCATCCAGTTGGGTCCGACCCTGTGCTCGATGGAGGGAAACACTGCCCGGCCCGGCCCTGGCCTCGCGAGATGCTGGAACCCTTTGTTGCCCCCCTGTGTCAGTCCATCTCCTTGAAGGGCCTTCTTCGTGGTAGCTGTCCCTCTACTTTAACGAACATGATGTCCTCCTTCAGGGACAGGTCTCTCCTGAAGACATGTTGGTTGTACGCAAGAGTATGTCTCTCTATCCTTGTCTCGAAGGAGTACGCTGTCCAGACTTCTTCCAAGACGGATGTTTGTCCGTTCAGCAGTCCATGCTACTTTCCTCGTATCGACTTGTCCGCTAGGCTGCAAGGTTAGCCATTTGAAACCACCAGCTGCGTCTCGGAAGAAAGCCGGGGCTTTCTACTCCCATAAGGTGTTAGTTACAGTCTCGCCTACTCCCAGGGGCACTTCTACTCGGTCCTCTGGGGTCGCTGTGAGTCAGCATCGACTCGATGGCAGTGAGAGCGAATTGACTGATCATTGGGGCAGGAGTGAGTTTGGAGGGGTGGTGAGTTTGGGGTATATTTCTAGACCTGAAGTGTACCTAACTAAGGGAATTGTCCCTGGGGTCCGCCATTCTCTAACCAACCAGTAAGCCCGGGCATTTTTATGAGTTTGAGTTGTGTTCCACAGTTTCCTCCCACGCGATCCGGGACCTTCTGATGTGACCCCGTCCAGAGCATTCCAACCACAGTGATCTTTGTGGCGGTCAAGGACTAGGCCTTTTCTTCTGAAGAGGCACTGCGTGCGTACCAACCACCAAGCTGATGGTAAACTGCTTGAGCCAAGCAGACTCCTTCCAGAACCCCCAGTGAACCTTCCGGAAGCTGTCTTCCTGCAGGGGGCGCAGGAGGGCAGCAATGGAGACGCGGCCCCCCTACCACCTTCTGCGACAGCTCATTTCCTTTAAATGATTCTCCCTCTCTGTTTTTAAATCTAATTTTTCAGCTTCTGTTTTATCTTCACTCAAGTTGCTTTAATGAAACGAAAATGTGTCTGTTTCCCTCTGCTGGAGCTGCCCTGGGAATTTCAATAGAAAGCAAACAAGTTGGCTTTTAAAATTAAAATTTTATAGGTGGCATTTCCTCATTTAATGGGAGGCACAAAAGGCTGGAGTAAAACCAATTAACATGAGGTGGAGACTCAGTGTTCAGCAAAATTAAACAACAGGGGCTGCGGGCCAGGGAGTGCAGGGCTGGGGAGGGTGCTGGCGGGGCTGGCGGGGAGGGCTGCGGGCCGTGTCCTCCCAGCACCCAGGGCACAGGGGAACCAGCCCAGCTCATATGTAAGTGAGGACCTTATATTCCCCCATACCTGCCTTGTGCGTTCAGGTGGACAGTGATATGGGGCATGAGACAGAGGGGTTGGCTACTGTGGGGCTCTAGGACACTGGACACTGAACCTAGCTAAGGCCAATGCAAAGGTCAGAGTTCACTCTCCCAGCTCACCTAGTTGGTAAGTGGTAAAGCCACCCAGGAAGTCCAATTCCAGAGCTCCCTTGTAGCCCCCTTCCCCGACCCTGGGACAGTATGAATCTCCCTCATGCAGGCAGGGGTGTTGTCTTGATCACAGATGTTCCTAGGGCCTGGGACAGCACCTGGAGTGTAGTGTAGTAGGTGCTCAACAAACACTGATGGCTGAGTGAGCGACGGACTTCATGTAAGGTACCCCCTTCAGCCGCTCAACATCCAGTGCAGGATGAACTCAGGGGGTAGAAACAGTGGAATGAGTAGGGAGGGGTGAAATAAGCAACAGCAGTGTGAACGGCACAAGAGCAGCAGGTGATCCAAATCCGGGGACCGGCAGGAGGGAAGGTTTGGAGGTGAGAAGTGGATGATGTCTGGATCCAGCGGGAAAGCAGGGTATGAAAGAGGCGGGTGAGTCGGGAGAGTGAACAGCGGCTGGCTGTGAAAGGTGGGCCAAAGAACTTCCACATGGGAGCCACGGGAGGCTCTAGAGCAGGGGTTAATGACGGAGCAACACAAAACTGGTTCCTATGAGCCAGGTGGCAACAATGCCCAGCGTTTCCAAACTTCTGTACCAGTCGTCCTCTAATGTCAACTGCTTCCCCTCTCAGTCCCCTCCCTCCCTTCCCAGGGTGCTGCGCTGCAGTGCCACATCTCACAGATCCCCTGGACGGCCAGGGCAATGGCTCCCATGGTTGTGGAGGCTGGCAAGTCCTAAAGCCGTGAGTCAGGCATCAGTCTGGAGGATCTTATTCCTCACATCATCGTAGGAGTCCACGAACCCAAATTGGTAGGACAGACAACAGGCTGCTGGTGGACAAGGTTGTGGAGGCTGGTGGATCAGGCCAGATGACAGGCTGCTGGCTCCAGGACCAGAAGTCAGATGATGATGAGCCAGGGACCAGCTTCAACTCTGCCAGAGCATCCACGTATCTATTGAATGCAGACCGTACCCGCAAGCAAACCCCTTCACTTGAACTCCACGGTGTAAGATGTGACCTGAATCAAGGTGGCGACTTGAATCACACCCTCCAGTTAGGTGATACCTCGAGATACGCCCCATCCTAATTCTGCTTCATTAACGTAGCAGACAACTCATTCCTACATGGGTCCATGACCACAGTTGCCGTTCAGTGCTGTCAGGTGGACTCCACGTCAAAGCAACCCGATGTACAACAGTGAGCAGAGCATGAAAGATAGAGCAGCCGTGGACATTACAAAGGCTGACAAGAGGCCACCAAGAACAAAGAAGCAAACCACAAAATGGAAACTGCCCAGAATCCAAGGTGTGGTGGTTACATAATCTGTTGTCAATTTGAGACTTAAGAGTGAAGGGGTGGAGTTTAGCCTGTCAATCAGGTCGCTGCTTGATGTCCTCTTTGGAGGTGCTACGGAGATAAATAACTCACTGGAGCCAGGACAGATACACTCTGCTTCACCTTCCTTCTGATAAGACACATGGAGCTACGCTAGAGCCCTGGAGCTAGAGGAGTCACATGGAGACCCCTGCCAGCGCTGCAATGCTTCCACTACCACTGGATCCACAGGGCTTTCCATCCACTGGCCTGTGATCATCCTACATTTGGCATGATTGCATGTGTTGTGTGAGTAAGAGGAGGAATTTATAGATTGGTGTCGGACATAGGCTAATATCAGACAGAGGGATTTGATCTGGACTGGGCTGGGGTGTCCTCTCAACATTCAATTGTTCTTGTCTATCACGCTCTTTCTTACACACGTGTCTGATTTGTGTCTCTAGTCCACACGGTAACACACAGGCTGTTGACTAAACACTGCAGGTTGTACTCTGTATCGCACCGAACACTCCCGACCCCGCTGATGGCTTACTGCCCCCCCCCCCCACTACATTGCACGGGAACCCAACTAGACCCAGGGGGGTAGGGCTTCCTGACCGCTGCAATGAAACCCCCCCCTCTCTTTCTTGCTCTGGCTGATAAGTTTTGCTTGTTTTATTCTTAACTTGCTGTTGATATATGCGAATGCCCATTGGGATAAATTGGTTAAAAGACTGTGTGGCTCAGAATGTGTTGTGCCCCTGAAAGAACCTGGCTTAGTCTCTGTGTGAAGCTTAGAGACCGCAAGGTTGCTGCTCCAGTGCATAAGCCGACTGATTCCTATTTCTGTTTTGGACTGTCGTACGGTGCTCCGGACAGACAGAAGGAACACCCCCGGTCCTGCGCCATCTTCACAATTGCTCCGTTGGAGCCCATTGTGGCAGTTGCTGGGTCAGTTCACCTTGTCGTGAGTCTTCCCCTGTTTCGCTCACCTTCTGCTTTACCGAGCTTTATGCCCTTCTCCGAGACTGGGCTCTCCCGGTGGCATGCCCCACGTATGTGAGATGAAGGCTCAGCATCCTCACCTCGAAGGGGCTTGTTCTTCTGGCAGTCCCTGGTAGACCACATTTTTCACCAACGCCTGCGGTCAGACGCAGCCATTCTTCTCTAGTCTTCCTCATCCAGTGTTCAGCTTGCATCCTTAAGAGGGCTTGGGTCAGGGGCACCTTCGTCCTTAAAGTCACATCTTTGCTCTTTAACAGTTTAGCAGTTTAACATTCAAGAAGTCTTGTGCAGCAAATTTGCCTAATATGATTTGACTTCTCGGCTGCTGCTTCCGTGAGCAGTGATTGCTTATCTAAGGAAGAGGAAATCCTTGACAACGTCAACCTTTTCTCCATTTATCGTCATGTCAAAGCCACAGGCACAGACAGCACAGCACAGACCGCAGGATTATTCCATCCGCTCACAAGGTGGCGGCGTTGATATCATGACGTAACTGCCAAATTGCATCATTACATGACAGCCAAGCCACTGAAAATCATGACCAGCTAAGTGGACACAGAACCTTCACGATCACTTTTTAAGCACTCTATTGGCATTGGCAGCACTCCCCTTGGTGGGCCACAAGCACCTTATTTGCACGGTGCCATCCATCGTGGTGTGAGGGTCACAAGGGCTGTGACGAGGAGGGCTATACTCAGTACTTGACCGCACTGCAAGCAGGATGTAATCCGGGCTTCTGGAGACCAACTGTGAAGGCTGCTGGGAGAGACTGGAGGGGCGGAGCCCTTTGGGGACTGTGGCAGTGGTCCTGGCTGGGCAAGGGGAGCTGTGGCTGCTGGGAGAAGGACCCTGGGTGCTGATGGGTTCCTCTCTGAGGTGCGGCACCTGGAGGAGGGAACGCGCTCCTCGGTAGTGGGGACACCGCGGCCCGACTCCAGGGATGGAGGCAGCTGTGCCGAGACACAGGGAGTGCTTCTCCACGGGCAGTTGGGTCTCAGGACACAGACCTCGGGGCTTTGTGACAAAGGGCTGGTTCACCTCTGCTGGTCCCATTCCCTGACTCTCTGCACCATCCTTTCGCCCTGCACTGGGGCAGCTGCCCCCCCCCATGCTCTGACCATGAGTCTATGGGGAGCAGAACCCCAGCAGCGATGTGGGGGGAGGCACCACTGCCCTAGTCTCTTGAGACAGGAAGTCATGCTGGTCTCCATGGGACCAGTTAGTGCTCACCCACGGGGCCTTCCCTCCTGCAGACAGGGTGGCCAGCCCTCTAGACAGGCTGTAGACAGTGGGGGCTAAGTCTCCTCTCCCCGAGCCAGGTGCAGCTGAGGGAGGGGGAAGGGGCTTTCTGGTGCAGGTCTCTGCTCTGATCCATGCTCTTCGAAGGTCCCTCTAAGCCAGTGGTTCTCAACCTTCCTAATGCTGTGACCCTTTAATACGGTTCCTCGTGTTGTGGTGACCCCCCCTCCAACCATAAAATTATATTCATTGCTACGTCATCACTGTAGTTTTGCTACTGTTATGAATCAGGCAACCCCTGTGAAAGGGTCATTTGACCCTCAAGGGGGTCTCGACCCACAGGTTGAGAACCGCTACTCTAAGACCTGACTGAAGACCTGAAAAGGGGTCTCTTTGAAACCAATTGGTGAGCCTGTCAGAGGTTGCCCAGTCAGTCTCTCTGGGGCCTCATTGCAGGTCCAAAATTGTATGGGCTGGTCAGAGGGTCAGTAGAATGAGACCAACAAAAACAGGCCCAGTCAAGGCCCACATTGACCCTTCTTTTCCTTCCACGGGCCAAAGAGAGGAAGTTTGACGCAGGCTCTTTCTCATGGCCAGGGGGCTGTTGGGTTTTTCTGTTCGTGGCGGATGATGAAATGTATCCCCGAGTATAAAATAATTGACCAGAGCCCCGACTCCGTTTCAACAGTCAGCTGGTTGACCTTGTAAAGCCTGATAAAGGCAACTTCACCACCTGCCCAAAGCTCTCTGGGCACCACTGCGCCTGGCCCGCACCGGGTTTGTAAGTCTGAGCAGGAGTTTCCTGGGCGACAGGGTGGGAAAGCCAGTGCCACTGAAGGACTCCCGTGAAGATGCAGCAGAGTGGGGCCGTGATAGGTTTCACCAACTGCCAGTGTGAGTTCTTCCTGTAGGGCCGACCTTGCCGAGTGCGACACATGCCATCAGACAAGAGAAAAGGATTCCCCCAGAGCAAGGCTTGTTATTTCTGCTCGTCCCTCCTGCCTGCTGCTGGAGCCGCCTGCGTCGAGACATGTGAAGCTGCACCGTACATTGGAAAAAAGCGTTCTTTCAAAGTGTTAATTAATATATTTAGAGAGGAGGTAGATTAAGTGTGAGAATGTGGAGCTGATGCAGACAATGAACATATCTACTAATTTCTCTCTTGAATTCACATTTTAGGAAATGTTTGTAAACTGAGAATTCTAATTGCTTTTCTCCCACACACCTCTTTCCCCCGCCCCCACCCCCAGATGAAACCACTTTTAGAGAATTACAGCACCTATTACAAACATAGGGAGCCCTGGTGGCATAGTGGCTATGCTTTGGGCTGTGATCTCAAAGGCTGGAGGTTTGAGACCACCAGCTCCTCTAAGGGAGAAAGATGGGGCTTTCTACTTCCATAAACTGTTACAGTTCTTGGATATCTACAGGAGCAATTCTGCCCTGTCCAGTAGGGTCAGCATGGAGGTTTTTAAACAATTTCCTTTTGCAAACATTGTCAATTTCCTGGTATATCAGCTAGGACTTCTTTTACCGTGGGAAACAGAAGAAACAGCACTGATGGGCTCAACCCATACAGGGAATTGTAGTACAGATGACCGGAAGCTCCAGAAGTCGTTTCAGGATGAGTTTGACCCAGGGTCAGCACTCGCGATGCCAGGTTGGCTTCTTCATGTGCCGGTGACTCCTAGTCCTTCAGGAATCTTCCTCCAAACCCTGGGAGAAACCAAGTTCCCAAACTTCACTTCTGCTTGGACCATTCTCAGGGATCAAATTGTGTCCACCCAAGTCCTCAATTTAGCTAGGCCATGATCCCTAGTAGCAGGTGTGGTTATCCTCCATTGTGTGCTGTGCTCTAAATCCTCATCTCTGCTTGTTATGGTAGCGAGGCAGCATGAGGGCGAGATCCATCCTTTTTAGGAAAGCCAACCCTTACCCCCAGCCTTGATCTGATGTAAGGAGAGTTTCTACTTTTCTCTTCAAGCTGGAGAGGAGAGGAGAGAGGAGGGAGCAAGAGAGAGGGACATGGAGAAAGAAGAGCTGAGAGTAGGACGTGTCATTTGGACTTGGGTCTTCAATGCGATCAAGATGCATTGGTGGGGGAGGGAGGGGGAAACGAGGAGCTGATACCAAGGGCTCAAGTAGAAAGCATATGTTTTGAGAATGATGATGGCAACAAATGTACAAATGTGCATGACACAGTGGATGTATGGATGGATTGTGATAAGAGTTGTATGAGCCCCCAATAAAATTATTTAAAAAAAACTGAATGAAAAAGCTTGAAGCTTCTAGCTTTAACGAATGATTATTCAAAAATAAATTTAAATATTAAAAAAGATGTATTGATATTCATTGGCTACCAGAATGCAAAATTTGGAAACAAGGAAGGAACAGGAGTTAGGAAACATGGTCTTGGTGATAGAGAGGAAGCTGGAGATTGCATGATTGCATTTTGCAAGACCTATGACCTGTTTGGAGCAAATGTCTTTCTTCAACAACACCAAAGGCGACATATACAGATTCTTCAGATGGAATATACAGAATCAAATGGATTCCATCTGTGGGAAGAAGTGATGGAGCTACAGCCAGGTTAGAGGCTGGCTGTGGAGTCGCTCATCTGTGAGTTCAGGTTGAGGAAATGAAAAGACCTTGAGAGCCTTGAGCGTGGACCACATGGATTTGGAGAACAGAACCGATTTGATGCTTTAAACGTCAGTGACAGAAGACCAGGTGAGCTGTGGGAGGACACCAAGAGCATCATTCACGAAGAAAGCAAAAGGTCATAATGAAGACAGCAAAGGAAGAGCAGATCAAGTGGGTGTCAGAAGAGACTCTGAAACTTGCTCTTAATCATGGAGAGAGTGGAAGAAAGAGTGAAGTCAGAGAGCCTAACAGAAAATGCCAAAGGGCGGCCAGGGAAGACAAAGTTATTTATGTTAGTCTGGAGAAACAAATCCACAGAAACTCATGGATAAGAGAGAGTTTTATATAAAGGGCAAGTGCACATCAAGACAACATCCCAACCCAGTGCTGCCCAAGTCCACAAGCCCAACATTAACCCATTAATCCATATGTCCAACACCAATCCACAAAGTCCTCCTCCATCTCACAGAATGCCGACTGCAGGAGGAAAGCAGAATCAGTGAACATGTAAGCATCTCAGCGCTGGCAGGGGTCTCCACGTGGCTGCTCCAGCATCCACGGCTGCATCAGGGTAGGTCCTTGCGGCTTCTCCTCAGGGGTGCCTTGCAGGAAGTGATCCTTGCCAGCTGAAGCAGGGAACTGGCTAAGGCAGCTGCACCATCACAAATAAGAGACCCAAGAACTCGAAAGGCGAGGCTCACCGAGCCATTTATCCCTCTGCCCTTCAATTAACCCCACATGTGTTTATCGGCCAGCTTGGCACAATGAGCTAACTACCTCAGTCGTATAATGCGAGGTGCAAAGACCTGGAGATGGAACGCCAAAAAAGAACACACTCAGCATCTTAAAGGGAAAGAACAAAGGAAAAGCTTCGAGCTTTGAAGTGTGATCTTGAGAGATTCTATTGGCAAAACAGTGAATGATGCAGGCAACCTCCATAGAAGATGGAGAGAAACCAGTCAGTACACCAAAACGAGCTAGTCAACCTTCGACCGTGTCAAGAGGTAGCATCTGAGCAAGAACCGACGGTGCCGAAGGAAGAAGTGCCAGCGGCACAGAACATTAGCCCAAACAAGGCTCCAGGAATTGATGGCATTTGGAAGCCAGCTGCTTGACCAACTGGCTGGAAGCTATCTCTGTTTGTTGGGTCATCTTTCTTTGGAATGGGTACAAATAGAGAGTGCTTCCAGTCAGTTGGTCAAGTAGATGTCTTCCAAATTGCGTGGCATAGACGACTGAGTGCTTCCAGTGCTTCACCAGCCTGTTGAAACATTTCCATTGGTGTTCCACCAATTCTTGGATGGCTCAACTTATAGAACAATATCATCATTAATATCACATGCAAGTAAAATTTTGCTGAAGATCTCTAACACTAGTTGCAGCAGTACATTGACTGAGACCTAGGCTGGATTCAGAAGAGGATGTAGAACAAGGAGTATCATTATTGATATCAGATGGATCTTGGCTGAAAGCACAGATACCAGAAAGTGTTTACTTGTGTTTCATTGACTATGTCAAGATACTCAACTGTGTTGATCTTAACAAGCTATGGATAGTCTTGAGAAGAATGGGAATTCTGGAACACATCCTTATGCTTATGCAAAACCTGTACATGGATCAGGAGGCAGTTATTGGAGCAGAACAAGGAAATACTGCCTGGTTTGACATCAGGAAAGGAGTGCATCAGGGCGGTATCCTCTCACCAGACTTCTTCAGTCTGTATGCTGAGAAAGTAATCAGAGAAGCTGCATGGTATGAAGAAGAATGTGGCATCAGGATTGGAGGGAGGCTTATTAATAACTCTAGATGTGCAGATGACACATGTTTGCATGCTGAAAGTGAGGACTTGAAGCCCTTGTTGACGAAGACCAAGGACTGCAGCCTCCAGTACGGATTACAACTCAATGTCAACAAAATCCAAATCTTCACCACTGGCCCAATGGGCAACATCATGATAAATGAGAAAAGGTCGAAGTGGTCCAAGGATTTCATCTGGTTTGAATCCACAAACAATGTTCATAGAACCTGCAATCTAGACATCAAGTGACACATTTTTTTTCCATTCAGTAGTTTGCCATTTATTTCTTTTTAAATATAGTTTTATTAGGGGCGCATACAAGTCTTCTCACAATCCATACATCAATTGTGTAAAGCACATTTGTATATCCATTGCCTTCATCATTCTCAAAACATTTGCTCTCCACTTTAGCCCCTGGCATCAGCTCCTCATTTCCCCCCTCTGTCCCCGTTCCCCCCTCCCTCATGAACCCTTGATATAAATTATTATTTGGTCACATCTTGCCCTTTCCGACATCCCCCCTCACCCACTCTTCTGTTGTCGGTCCCCCAGGGAGGAGGTCACATGTAGATCCTTGTAATTGGTTCCCCCTATCCAACCCACCCTCCCTCCATCCTCCCAGTATCACCACTCACACTACTGGTCCTGAAAAGATCATCTGCCCTGGATTCCCTGTGTTTCCAGTTACTATCTGTACCAGTGTACATCCTGTGGTCTAGCCAGATTAGTAAGGTAGAATTGGGATTATGATAGTGGGGGAGGAGGAAGCATTTATGAACTAGAGGAAAGTTGTATGTTTCATCGTTGCTACATCGTACCCTGACTGGCTCATCTCTTCCCTGAGACCCTTCTGTAAGGGGATGTCCAGTTGCCTACTAATGGGCTTTGGGTCTCCACTCTGCACCCCCCGCCTTATTCACTATGATATGATTTTTTGTTCTTTGATGCCTGATAACTGATCCCTTTGACACCTTGTGATCGCACCAGCTGGTGTGCTTCTTCCATGTGGGTTTTGTTGCTTCTGAGCTAGATGGCCACTTGTTTACCTTCAAGCTTTTAAGACCCCTGACGCTATATCTTTTGATAGCCGGGCACCATCAGCTTTTTCCACCACATTTACCTATTCACCCGCTTTGTCTTCAGCGGTTGTGTCGGGAAGGTGAGCATCATAGAATGCCAACTTAATAGAAGAAAGTATTCTTGCATTGAGGGAGTACTTGAGTGGAGGCCCAATGTCCTTCTGCTACCTAATACTGAACCTATAAATATATGCACATAATTCTATTTCCCCATCCTCATATAAAATATATTTGCATATGTACATGCCTTTATTTAGACCTCTATAAATGCCTTTGCTTCTTAGCTCTGCCCTCTATTTCCGTTGACTTTCCTCTTGTCCCACTATCATGCTCAGTCTTCATTTGGGTTTCAGTAATTCTTCTTGGTTACATTACCCTTGATCACGCCCTACCAGGCCTCCTATACCCTCCTAACCACTGATTTGGATCATTTGTTGTTCCCTTGTCCCTGGGTTTGTTAACACAACTTCCTTTCTCCCTGTCTCCCCCTTTCCCATGTCCTCCCAGAACTGTCGGTCCCGTTGTTTTCTCCTCCAGATTGTTCATCCAGCCTATCTTATTTAGACAGAGCTGCGGAGATAATAACATGCACAAAATCAAGACAGAGCACAACCAAGCAACAATATACAACAAAACAACAACAAACCAATAACAAAAAAACAACAAAATAAAAAAAGAAAAGCTTGTAGTTAGTTCAAGGATCGTTTGTTGGCCTTTAGGAGTGTTTTTCCAGTCCAGTCTGTTGGGGCCCCACACCCTGGCCTCAAAATCCACTTTCAGCATTCTCTGGGGACCTTGCCGCTCCGTTCCCTTGCTGTTCTGTTGCACCCCCTTAGTGTTTTGCCTCAGTTTGGCGGGGTCAGATTGGCCGCAATTCCCACACTATGTCTCCGGTGCTGTCCCCCACAGGGCTATGGGTCAGTGAGGGGCATCATGTCTCATAGTGAGGCCGGCCATGTGGTTCTCTCTGTGGACTGGCTGCTCTAATCGGGAACATCATCCTCAAGGCCTGGTGGGCCAGGATATGCTCCACTCTCTCCTCCTCCCCCTTCATCTGCTTCCTTGTGCTCTGATCAGATATGTCCTTCTCCCAGAGCTGCAGATTCAATGCTGCCCTTTGAAATAAATTCTTCTGGGGGGACAAGTGACACATTTTATTGGGCAAATCTACCATACAAGACCTCTTGAAAGTGTTAAAAATCAAGGCTGTCTCTTAAGGACTAAGATACGTCTGACTCAAGCCCTGGTATTTTTAATGGCCTCACATGCATGTGACTGCTGGACATTGGATAAAGAAGACCAAAGCACACTTAATGCATTTGAAATATGGTGCTGGCTAGAGACATTGCCAAGGTACCCAGAGTTGCCAAACGAACAAACATCTGTCTGGGAAGATGTACAACCAGAAAGGAGGTGAGACGTCGTCTCAAGTACTTTGGACGCGTTATCAGGAGAGACCCATCCTTAGAGAGAGTCATCATGCTTGGTAAAGTGGAGGGGCATGGAAAAGAGATGCTGGTTTGGCACAGTGGCAGCAGCAACGGGCACAGGACCAGGCGGTGCTTCAGTCTGCTGTGCACGGGGTCGTTGTGAGATGGAACCACCTGGCCGGCACCTGCCAGCACTCACCACAGCAATGATTCATGTCTGTGGTTCAAGTCCACTGGAGGAAAGGGATCGACAGTCCTGGAGGCAAGAGGTCAGGCAGCTGTGAGTCAGAATCCGCCAAATGGCAGGGAGTCTTAATGACCAACGGAGGTGCCTGAGAAATGCCAATGGTCGATGTGTTTGGCTATGAGCCCGAAGGTTAGAGGGCCTGGTCTACCCAGAGGTGCCTCAGAAGAAAGGCCTGGCAGTGTACTGCTGGAAGGCCAGCCAGTGACAGCCGCATGGAGCACAGTTCCAGTGGGACTCACGAGAGGTCACCGCGTGTGGGAACCGGCTCAGTGGCAACAGGTAGTTTCGGTTTCAGTCAGCAGCCTCTCTGCTCACCCGTGGTTTCACTTTCCTGCAAAGGCTCGAAAGCTCCACACAGGCCCCGTCACGGCAAAGACCATGTGTGTCAGCCAATGTGCGAAGGCAGAAAACAGGATTACAAAAATAAACGACGGGGACGCTATCGTCATTTGCCAACACCTAATAAAATTAACACCCAATAAAAGTAAGTAGAAAACAATTAATTAGGGCAAATGAGAGCATTTAGGAAGATGTCAGAGACAAACTAATAAAGATGTGGAGCTCTTTCCTATACCAGCAATAATCCGTTATAAGCTGCTGTAGCCGAGTGCGGGGAGATGAGGGGATTTAATTCTTTCTTTTCCCTTAATGAGGAGGCTCAGTTGGGGGGAAGGGCTGTTTCCCATGTTGGTTTCTAGGGATGTGGACAAAAATGACCTTGAATGTCACTTCCTCACCCTCAGCCCTGCTTCGAAAGAAAGTCACCTGGATGGGTCCTTCCTATGAGTCAGGTAAGCACCTCTCGTTTTTCTGTCAAGAGCCTGGGAGAAGAAATGCAAGTGTAGGCACGCACATCCAGCTTGCTAAATGGTCTGTGTTATGGCGATTGCAGCCCAAGCAGAGGAGGCTCTGCCCCACCTTGTTGGCTGGCGTAGGAGTGGCGCTGGACAGGGGGTTCAGGCGGGGAGAGGCCCACGGAGTCTTTTGCTGGTGGCTCTGCGTCCTCCACAGCAAACCCACTGCCACCAAGGCCATGACGACTCCTGGCAGCCCTCCGTCCGGTTTCTGAGATCGCCTGTCTTTACAGAACTGACGGTCACATCTTTCTCCCTCAGACCAGGTGGTCAGCAGCCCAACCTCCAACCACTGCGCCTACAGGACTCCTTTCCCCGCATGAGCTCCCCAGCTCTCCGAGTCGATTCTGACTCCCGTGATCCTCTCAGACAGAGTAGGACTTCTCTGAGAGCCAGACTCTACGGGAGCTGACAGCCTCGTCCTTTTCCCCTCGGGTGGCTGGTGGGTTTGAACTGCAGATCTTGATATTAGCAGCCCAATGTTTTCTCCACGAGGCCTACAGGAACTTGATGTGTGGCCACAGGGCCTTCAGGTAACACTGAGTAGCTGTATAAAAATAGAGAGAGAGAGAGAGAGAGAAGAGGCAGTGAGGTGACTAGCACATCTCTACAGGGTCCCCAGATGCTGTCCACAAGTATAATTCTCAAAATTTCAAAAATATAATTCTTACACAATACATAATGAACATCATTAAACCATTGCTTCACTCATTTGATGAATAACAGAGGCTTTGAAGAAAGTTGATTCAGGCAAGATAAGAGACACTCATAAAAAATCATGGTGGCATAAGGTGAGTGGGCGAGGTCTAGGCTTGGTGAATATTCTCTCAAGAAGCTCACAGCCATCTCCAGCCTGCCAGTGACCCTGGAGAACAGGGTAGACCAGAACTGCTCCTGTGAGTTTCTAGGAAGGCCCTCCTCCCGCAGAACTGCTGGTGGTTTTGAACTGCTGACTTGGCAGTTAGGAGCCCAGAGCATAACCACTACACCATCCGGGCTCTTGAGTGGTCCTATAGGACCGAGGAGAGCTGCTCCCTAGGCTTCAGGAGCAGAAAGCCTCATCCAGTGCAAGGGAGTCAATTCTAGCCCTTAGTGACTCTATAGGACAGAGTAGAACTGTCCCAGAGAGTCGGCCGCCACAACTTCCTCATGTGGAGTGAGTGGCTGGTAGGTTTGAACTGTTGACTTTTGATTAGCTGCAGAACCCTTGAACAACATCAAGAATCCTCCTTAGAGGGATATTTAATTCTCTGTCTCTTACTTGATGGCAATCAGTTTTTAATTTGATAAGTCCTGTCTCCCCTGTAACTGAGTATGACTGCTCCACAACTGGGGATAAAATATACAGAATTAAATCACTTTTACTTGTTAAATTAATTGCTGAGCACAACAGCCTATTAGAAGCAAGTTGTGGCAGCTATTTAATCTGTCAACTTGAGCGAACAGGTGCAGTCTAGCCTGTCAATCAGGTCACAGCCAATGAGGCCTCTGTGTGGGCGTGGCCTTCCTCAGGATTCTGGGAACTCCCATCTTCCTCCCTGGAGGCAGAACACAATCTGCTTTGTCTTCCTGCTGACAAGCCACATGGAGCTATGCTGATAGGGCCAGAGCCTTGGAGCTGGAGGAGCCATGTGGAGACTCACACCAGCTGAGATGCTTCCACCACTTTTGGATCCATAAGACTTTCCGCCCACTGGCCTGTGATCTTCCTGCATTCAGTCATTGCATACATGCGTGAATCTGAAGAATTTATAGGTGGTTTTGAACTGCTGACCTTGCGGTTAGCAGCACAACTGATAACCCACTAGGCTCCCTCTAAGTCAGAATCACCTTGGCATTTCTGGATTTGTAAGACTAGCTCTTCAACTAACTAGACAAATCTTTATGAAGCAGCTACTAGGTGCCAGGTGCCAATCCAGACTCTGGGAAAAACATCAGAGCCGAACATAAAGGTTCAGTGGGAGCAGTCCAAAGCCAGGAGAGGCCTGGGCTCGTCTGAAGTCCGCGGTCCCCCCTGGGCAGCAGGGCTTGTGGCTTCCTCCGCGTGAGAGCCATTTGTGGCATTTGGGGCTTGGCTTGACTTCCTGTATCAAGATTCACTGTGTCGTCCGTTGAGAAACCACTAGAGTCACGGGGGCAGGGACAGAAGCAGGGAGACTGTCATCGAGTGTCCCAGGCCTCCTTGGCCACAGCATGTCCCCCTGCCTCCTCAGCATGCCTTCTTGTCCCAATCCAGCCATTCCCATCCCAGTCATTTTCTGCTGGGGGAGAAGGAAAAACCAACCCCAAGCGGCCCTGTGCTGCTTGCCCAGGTTCGTTCCCAACACAAGAGGCTCCTGGGAAGGCAGGTCTGGCACTGGAAACCCCGTGGAAAACGCAGTGGGGATGACTCTGTCCCAGGTGGCTTTAAGTGCCTCATGCCCCAGCCCCGGTGAGCCAGGCAGAAGGGATTCTTCGCAGTTGCTTCAAAGTCATTTTTCGACAAGGAGACCAAAGCTCCACAGCATTAGGTGGCCAGCTCACTCAGCGGGGTCTTGGTGCAGCACTGGGCTGGGCTGATGGGAAACTGGGGCGTCAGAGAGAACTGTGTGGGGTGGTTCCTGCCTGTGACATTGTGTGTGTGTGTAGGTGGGGGGTGCGGGGGAGGCGTCTGGTACTGAGGAATCATAAGGGACAAGGCCAGGTCTCGCAGGACTGGCAGTCCTGTCTGGGACAGGGTCTGGGTCCCTTCCAGGGATTTGGCCCCAGCCTTTTCCAGCTCTTCTGAAGGCCCACCAGGAGGCCTGCTGGCTGAAGCCGTCCTGGTCTGGGCCCAGCCTTGCTGGCAGCTGCCCATCTGGGCAGTGGAGTGGAGGCCTGCACGGGGCCTATTCCCCTCTCAGGCACACAGAAGGTGGTGAAGTGGGCACTGGGAACGGCAGTAATTGCGTTGTGCTTCGTTTGTTTTTTTTGGGCTGCAGAGTCATGAAGGGGGCATCACGCTCAGAGATAATCATGCCCATTAGCGGGGCTAGGGGCCGAGCTGGCTCCGTGGCTGTTAACTAGGGCGAAGTCCAGCCTGCACAGACAAAGACACAGTGCACAGTCCCCTTCTGCCTGCCCCTCCCTGCTCTCCTTCTCGCCCTCCCCTTCCCTCCTGCTCTCTAGCCCCTCCCTCCCTTCCCCACCTGCCAGCCCCCAGCCACACGTGGCTTCCTCCATCAGCATCCCTTAGGGGGAAGGTGGTCAAGGGGGCAGGGCTGGGGGGGTATTGGGGGCGGGTCCAGGGATGGATCCCTGGCCCTGTGGGCTTAACCAGTAGGTAAGCACAGGCTTATTTGTGTCTGTTTATCTGTAGTGAACAATTCCACTTTTTGTTGTTGTTGTATCACATCAAAGACGCTGCTTCTCCGGCTGGCAGGCCTCTGCCCCTCGCCCAGCCCCACCGTACCTGCGTGCACCTGCGTGCAGAGGAAGCCTCTTTTCTGATGGGGTCGGGGACGCAGTGCCCAGTAGGCAAGGATGCACGGGTCGACTTGTGTTTATTGACTAATCTGTAGTTGTCCGTTACCACGAATCGGCTTTTTCACTACAGATTAGTCAGTAAGCACAGATCAGCCCGTGCTTCCCTTGCTTGTTGTGTATTCTGGACCTGAGTCCAGGTCTGGTGGAGCAGCTGTTGAGCCCCAAACAGAATCTGGCTCCACTCGGGGACCCTGAGGTGGAGGCTTTGAAGTCAAGCTCCTGGACCGCTAGAGGAGCCTGGAGGGAGAGCAGAGCAGGGGGCGGGGGGGTTGCTGAAGGGCAAGGTGACTACACACTTGTGCGCACACACATACATGTACACACATGTACATTTACACACATTTATATACCTACAGGCATCCACACATCCATCCACACACGTACACACATATACACATGCACACATGCATGCGCACACACATGCACGCACAGGGAAGCTGACTCTGCCTCCATCTCAAGGAAGTAGTGAGCATCCAGGGAGCGGCCCAGCTGAGGCCAAAGGTGCCAGCTCTGGGAAAACCAAGGTGGACTTCCTGCAGGAGGGGGCAGGGCCTCCCAGAAGGCAACCTTGGCTGGGTTCTGCGAGGTGGGTAGGAGTTTTCTTGATTTCCAGCCGAGGGAACAGTCTGGGCAAAGGGCCTGGAGGAGGGCAAGGGTGGGGAGAATGGAGCTCCAGTGGGAGGAATGGCCTCGGATGAGCTCGTGAGGGACCGGGGAAACCGGCCTCGCTGCCTTGGCCATCGAGACTATGTTCCGTCTCACATGGGGACAGGATGGAATGACAGTGTACGACAGGTGGGCTTTGGGGAGGCTCCTGACCACCATCCCAACACAGCCCAATTGTTAGGCCCTGAGGCAGTCATAGAATTCTTGCCTCTCACCCGGGGGATCGGGGTTCTATTCCGGCGCACCCCATGGTAGCCACACCCATCCGTCAGTGGAGGCTTGTGTGTTGTTACAATGCTCAGCAGGTTCCAGCTGCGAGTCCGGCTGAAGATGGTGCAGGTGATCTACTTGTGGAAACCAGCCGGTGACAGTCTCCGTCACAGTGATCCAGGCTGCGCGGATGCAGGCATGGTACCTTCCTCCTGGTCTCCAGGAGTTTCCCAGCATGCCTGCTGGAAGCGAAGGAAGGAGGGAGAGAGACAGGCAAGAGGGAGGGAAGCAGAAGGAAGCGAGGACTGGAAACAGGGTCTTTGGGGACCCCCACTCTCTTTTCTATTCCCAGGCTTCCTTTCCTTCCGCCCCCACCCCGTCTCCTCAACAACCACATCTAGACTTCCAGTCATCCATCACCTCTCTCCTCGACCGGACCCACCTCTGTCCCTGTCCTGCTCTCTCAGACCCCCTCGGGAGCTGGCCACCCCTGCCCCCTCCGAGCTCCTCCGGTCTCCCTCAGCCCAGCTGCCTCCTTGTCCAACTCCATTCTCGCACCAGACAAACGAGGGTCCCGGCCCGCCTCCCCACGCGCACTGACAGGCTGGCTGTCAGCTGCGGTGGCATCTGTTCTTGTCAGAAACATTACGAACGAAGTGCAAGAAGCTTCAGAACCGCCAGCTGGAGGCGGAATCGGCCCAGCCTCGCTTTGCCTGGGGAGACCCCGGCTCGCTCGCTCACTCGCAGCACCCCCGGGAGGCTGGCCCCGGGCGGACACAGGGTCTCCGCAGCAGCATGCTCTTCCTGCAAGAGGGAGGTGTGGCCCACAGCGTGTTTCTAGAGCTGGATCGGTGGCTGAGTGAGGCAGGCAGCTAGGTCCGTCTTCGGCCTTAGTCTTCTCACTGATGAAACGGGGCCTGAGTGTGCGGCAGGGCCAAACGAATCTCTGTGCGCAAAGCAGGGTGAACACCAGGCGCTCGGCAAGTGCTCGGTTAGTGCAAATATAAGGTGACCAGATGTCCCGATGTTTAACAATTTGTCCCATGTCCCACAGCGTTTTTAAAAAGTCCCGATTTTTGGAAAGGATGCACGACAAGCTAGGGTATGCGGTTTTCGGCCGCCATGTGGGTATTTCGCCAGGGTATGAGTTTATCAATGGTGTCCTGCTGGTGTCCCGCTTTACCAGTGTGAAAATCTGGCCCCCTTATGCATTTAGGACCACTGCCCTGCGCCTTCCAGGAGCTGCTGCCCAGCATGGCGCAGCCGGGGGCAGAGAGAGGGCTTGGCTCACCCTGCCGACCATCACTGCGTGCAGGCCCCTGGTCCCTGCCATGGGGAACGAGGCAGACGTATAAACAGAACTAGTATATGAGGTGGGTCTGGGTCTCCCTCATCCTCGTGCTGCTGAAACAGACGTGCTACAAAGGATGGATTTAAAGAAAACTCCTTGCCATCGAGTCGTGCCACTCAGCGACCCCGAAGGATGGGGTAGCACTGCCCCCCCGGGAGTTCCCAAGACTGTCACTCTTCACAGGAGTAGAAAGCCTCTTTCTTTCTCCCAGGGAGTGCCTGGTGGTTTCAAACTGCTGCCCTTCTAGCCCAACGAGGAACTGTCATGCCACTGGGGAAATGTAGTTTCTCAATTCAAGGGGCTGGAAGTCTGAATTCAGCCTGCCAGCCCCCTCCCTCCCCCTGCTCTGTCTCCACTTCTGTCACCCCGATGTTCTGACGTCCCTCATTTCCTTGGCGATCCCCACGTGGCGCCTCTCCCTGATTTGTGCTCAGTCCTATGTTTCACCTGCTCTTTCCGTAACTCAGATGCGATCAGGTCGAGGACACGCCATGTACTACCATGGCCTCATTGATAAAACCCCACTGTACCTGCACATGTGCTGCTGTTAGTGGTGGCAGCGGTGGCCGCCATTCAGACCCTGACCCACGGCAACCCCGTACGTTACAGGAGGAGTGACTTGGCAGTACTTTTTTTCTTTTCCCAGTCTTTTTAAAAAACCATTTTATTGTGGGTTCTTACAGCTCTTATCACAACCCATCCACCCACCCATCCGTCCATTCGTCCATCCATGCATCCTTCTGCCCATCCACCCATCCATGCATCCATCCATGCATCCATACATCCACGCACCCATCCACCCATGCATCCATGCGTCCATTCATCCATGCATCCATGCATCTATCCACCCATCCATCGTGAGCAGTACTTTCAAGGCCAGCAGACTGCCAGGCCTTCCTTCTGCTGAGCTGCTGGGTGGGTTTGAACCACCAGCCTTTCGGCGAGTAGCTGGTTGCACACGGCTTTTGCTGCCCAGGCTCCTTGTCACAGGTATTAGAATTAACATGCCAGTGTGTATTTGGAGGTGGGGGGTGGGGTGAGCAGCAGCACAATAGAATCTATAGCAGTATACCATGAAGAGAAAATAGGAGGCAGCAATTGATGGGGGCGGGCGGGTTGGAGGAAGGCAGGCAGGCAGGCTTCCTGGAGGAGGTGGCATGGGTGAGCAGAAGGTATGAGAAGAGTTTGCCAGGCAGCCCAGTGCGGGGGGGGGGGGGGCGGGGGGGGAGGGGAAGCCTTCAAGGGCACTGGGCAGCTGTAGCCAGGGCCCTGCTCTGTGAGTCCTGAGCCTGGGCTTTGTCCTCAGGACTGAGGGATGGTCAGTGGCAAGGGCCAGGGCAGCCCGAGGCCGGTGGCTGGGCAGCTGTGTGGGTGATGGCTGTGTGCAGGGAGGAGCCTCCATGGGCTCTGTGGCCAGGGCCAGCCGGCCGGGTCAGCATTCCTGCCCCACTGAGTAGATGAACAAAGGGCTGTTGGGATCGCCCGGGCTGGGACCAGGCAGGAGGCCAGGCCAGAGCAGGAGGGCGCAGGACTGAAGAGCACTTGGGGGGATTAAGGCAAGCACTCCATGCTCTGAGTACACTAAGGCCTCAGCCTGCCCAGGAGGGGAAGCAGGGCCTGGAGGCAGCAGCAGGAGGGCTCTGTCCAGCAGGGGGCAGCAGCAGTGCACAGATAGGGGAGCCCCACACCACCTAACTTGGCTCTGGGTGCCATCAAAGGCAGACCCGGGGAGCTGAAGGAAAGCGTGATGGGCACCTTCATGGCATCGGGACTTTGTCGGGGGCGGGGGGTGGCAGCATGCCTGAGGCCAAGGGTGTCTGGCCTGGTAGGGCTTTAGCAATGTTCCTCCATGGCAGGAAGCACAATGGAATCATCAGACAAGGGAATCCGGCTGTCGGGGTGGGGCCCGGGCACCGTGCAAGTCCGTGACCTGGTAGGACACCTGGTGGGGTTGACGGTCCCAGGAGGCCCTCCATGCCTGTGACCAGCCCCACTGGCCCGGGGTGCCTTCGACATGCGCATCTATCTCTCAGGCCTGGGCGCACGAAGGCCTTGTGTGTCCAACCAGATAAAACCAAAGAGCTGCCTCGGGGGCCTTCCACAGCTGCCGTCTTCACGGAAGCAGACTGCCACGCCCGTCTCCTGCGGAGCAGCTGCTGGTTTGAACTGCTAATGGTTGGGCTCGCTGCCGAGTACTTAACCACTGCGCCCACACAGTTCCTTGCCAGTGCGTACAGGCGTGTCGCTCAGTCAGTCCGTCCTGTCCCGCTGGCCTGGGGTGGACAGGCGTCCCTTGGCTCTGTGCCTGTGCCCCCACACCTGGAGGGGCTGGTGTACACGCGTGTCCTCCCAGTGCCCTCAGCTGTGAGTGGACCCCGGGCCATGCCTGTGTCACCATACCCTTGATGTCTCATGCGTGAGGCTGGCTCTGCCTTCCTGGCTCCTCAGGGGCCAGCGAAGGATTTAAAGCTCTGCTGTCTGAAAGCATTTCTCCTTCTGCTTGCTCTCCTTCCATGCAGATCCTGTGCAGCCGCCCCAGAGACCACACGCTGGCGGATTCTTGCGCATGGGCCTAGAAACGCCACTGCCACCCCTCTGGGCCCAAGGCCACCGGCCCGCTTCAAGGAGGCCAGTCTGTCTTACTGGCTGGAGCCACCTCCTCCCTGGTGCCCCCAGTGCTGGGCACTGTGAGCCCACCGAGCAGACAAGTCCCTCCATCCTTTTCTCCTTCCCCCTACCGCCCGGGAGAGGCAGAGGAAGGCTCTGAGCTCAGCAGGGCCCGTCCAGCCGGCAGCATCTCCCCAGTGGGCTGGTGATTGTATACCCTTTTTGTGTTAGTCCGGGTAGACTAGAGGAACAAGTTCATAGACACTCATATGTGTATGAGAAAGAGCTTGATATACGAGAGCATTTGAATATTGAGAAAACATCCAGCCCAGTCCAGATCAAGTCCATAAGTCTGATAGTAGCCCGTATGTCTGATACCAATCTATCAAGTCCTCTTCAGACTCACGAAACACATGCCATGATACCGACTGTGGGAAGATCACAGGCCAGTGGGTGGAAAGTCTTATGGATCCAGTGGCAGTGGAAGATCTCAGCACTGGCAGGGGTCTCCACGTGGCTCCTTCAGCTCCCAGAGCTCTGGCTGCATCAGGGTAGCTTCATGTAGCTTCTCATCAGAAATGTCTTGCAGGGAGTGAGCGTGTGTCCCGCCTCCAACAAGCTAGTTATCTCCTTAGCGCCTTCAAATGAGGTCATCAAGCTGCGACCTGAGTGACAGCATAAACTCCGCCCCTTCACTCTTCTGCCTCCAATGGACAGCAGATTATGTAACTACTACACTTTTATATCAATATTCTTTCGGGGGAAACTTAGTTGTGACCGGGTGAAGGTTTACAGAGCACATCACCAGTGTTACACGTGACACTCCATATGTGTTTTGTCCTCCCTGGGGGCCCTAGTTCCATCCCTCCTCCTTTCCTAACCCTCGGGACCTCGTGCTCGGCTAAGTGCCGCCCCTCTGGGCGTAAATGACTGATAGTCTAAGATGTGTGTCTCTCCCTGGCATTATCGTGCCCCTTAAAGACCTGCTTAGCATTTGGCTGAAAATTGAGCCCAATTTTCAGTCCAGTTTCAGACCTGAAGGGTGACTAAAGGCCACAGATTCAGAGGGTGCCCTGCTAATTTCAAGGTCAGTAGTTTGAAATCACCCGCTGCCTTAAGGGAGACAGATGAGGCTGCCTGCTCCTATAATGAGCTACGACCTTAGAAACCTACAGCGGCCACTCCACTCTGTTCTATCAAGTCTCTGGGAGTTGGACTTGACTCAAAGGCAGTGAGCTGAGGTGAGCTGATGCCTGAATTTTCCTGTCGTGATAATTGGCGGAGTGTTACTCAATCCAGGTTATGCGTTGGACTGCTTAACCACAAGGTGAGCAGTTCGAAACCACCAGTGGCTCTGGGGGAAAAAGATGAGATTGTCGACTCCCTTAAAGATTTGCAGTCTCAGGCAGTTGCAAACTCACAGGGCAGTTTTACCCTGTCCTCTAGGGTCGCCATGAGCCACCGTGGACCCAACGGCAGTGGTTTCTTTTTGGGCTTGGTCACTCAGTGGAAGGGGGTCACTTAGGCGGATGTGAGGGCCCCACTAGACTGCGAAGTAAGAGGTTGGGGGTTCCAACCCCTAGTGGCTCAGTCTTCTCTCGCCTATAAATGTGGATAGCCCCTGTGGGGCTGCCCCACTGCGTCCTTCGGAGTGGCAGGGCAGGACATAGCCACAGCGCACGCTGTTTGAGGGTTTAGCCTGCTCTGCAGGGCCTCACCTGCCTGCTGCCTTTTGGTGGGCTGGACCCCGATGCCTGCCCAGACAGCGGCAGTGCCAGGGACACAGCTTTGGCAGTGGAGTTTGGTGGTATGTCAGGGGCGTGTGGAGTGGTGTGGGAGTTCTCAGTGTGGGTGGGTGCGGGGGCTGGGTTTCTCCATGTGGGGTGGGTGCTGTGCACTGGGTCTGTGGGTGGCATGTGGGTTTTATCTGGTGTTTGTGTGCACGGAGGGGGCGCTGTGTCGCGTGGTTGCTGTGTGAGGCATGGGTCTGGGTGGGTTGTGCGTTGGGCTGAGTGTGTGCGGCCCGGCTACTGTTTCCTGTGGTGTGGACACTGGTTTCATGTGAGTGGTAGCCACTGTGAGGAGGTGGCCATACGCGCTACCACCGAGTCCATTCTGACTCACAGCCACCCTGTGGGGGCAGGGTGCAAGCGCCCAGTGGGTTTCTGAGCCTCACTCTTCAGGGGAGGTGAGAGCTTTGTCTTTCTTGTGTGGAGGGGGATGGGTGGTCTCCAGTGGCTGGTGGGTTGGATAGGAGGCCCTTGGAGGTGCAGGTGCACTCCCCTGCCAATTAAAAAAATTGAGGTTCATCCGGAGGCGCCGCGGAAGAAAGGCCTGTCACTCTCCTGAAAAGCTGGCTGTTGCAAACCCAGTGGCTCACACAGTTCTGTGCCACACGTGGGTTGGCATGAGCTGAAGTCCTCCAGTTGACCACTGGCTTGGGCTGGCTGGGCGGGGGTGTGCAGCTAAGGCAGGTGCTGGGCATGGGTTTGTGGATTGGGTGTGTAGTACACATGCATACCTTTTCATGGGGTGCCTGGGGACAGGCTCCAGGTCTTGGCTTTCCCATCTAGCTTCAGGGTGAGCTCGGCTTTGCGCAGGGCTCCGGGCACTCCCCCTGACAATGCCCCTGGCCTGGGACTGCAGCTGAGAGTGGGGTGGGGGAGTTGGGGGTTGGTGTGGGAAGCCACCCTGTTCCTGGCCCAACCACAGTGGCCTTGGGGGGCCAACAGGGTCCCATCTCTGAGTGTGAGGAAGTGGTCTGTTAGGTGGGAGGGGTGGTCAGATGGCGGTCCTCACAGAAGCTCTGCTCTTCCCCCTCAACCTGCGCCTGTCTGGCCCCTGACAGTCCTACATAGGAGCCCCTGCCAGTCCTCTTCTCTGCCCCACCCTCAGTCAGGTCACCTTCGTTTGAGTGAAGGTAGGAGCTTCCCGCTGGGCCCCTGCCTCTGCCCCCTTCCCCTCAGAGCCTGGCTACTTTTTCTGAAACTCAGATCCGAGCTTATCTTGTGTGATGAAGGCCAAGTTCCTTAGTCTGGGACCCAAGGTCTGCCCCCCCCCCCAACCCCCCGCCTACCCACTACCATCCCACCCACTCCGTCCCGTGTGGACCCCAGGTGTGTATCAGAGCAGAGCGGAGCTCCGCGGGACTGTCAGAGGTGGTGGGTGAGTCTCACCTCACCTGCCCCTTTGGGTGGGTGCCAACTTCTCACCTTTGGTTAGCCCTGCTCCACCCAGGGATTGCCAAATCTGGGCGGCATGTCCTCACCCAACTGTGGCTTCCCCAGGCCAGCCTGGTAGCTCAGGGCCAGACTTGAGCTTCTGGGGGCTCCTCTGGGGATCCTGTGACCACCCACACTGTGCGGGGTGGGGCCGGCGATGGAGATGCCTTCCCTTCCTCTCGTCCACGTGGGCGCACCTTCCTTGCCCGTGGAGGGATGTGTCTGCAGGACCCTCCTCAGAGTAGGTTTGCTTCCCTGCAGCCGGAGTG
Organism: Tenrec ecaudatus; assembly: GCF_050624435.1. Taxonomy (NCBI): domain Eukaryota; kingdom Metazoa; phylum Chordata; class Mammalia; order Afrosoricida; family Tenrecidae; genus Tenrec; species Tenrec ecaudatus. The sequence goes on along the minus strand of NC_134530.1, from coordinate 61,623,848 downwards.
TATCGGGGTGTGTGCGTGCGTGTGTGTGTTTGTGTGTTCAGTGGGCTACTTGGGTGGGAGGGGTGAGAGAAAAGTAAAGGCAGAGAGAGGGGTTCCCCCGGGAGATTTAGAGACTCAGCCACTGGGCGGAACGGAGGGGACTCACACAGTTCCCTGGCAGGGCCTTGGAGGAAGTGGGCCCTCCAGGGCTCCGTGTGGCTCCCCACTCCCCAGTGAACGGGTCCCATCAGAAGAGCTGACTTAGACTCCATCCCTGCCCTGCAGTGCCTGCTGTTTCGTAGGGGCTGCAGATGGTACCAGGCGGTGACGGTAGAATTCTTGTCTTTTCTGAGAGAGACCCAGGTTTGGTTCCGAGCCAGCACACCATGTGTGCCGGCACCACCCGCCCGTCAGTGGGGGCTTCCAGCTACTGTGACGCTAAACAGGTTTCAGTGGAGCTTCTGGACCAGTGTGGACTCAGAAGACAGGCCTGCTGACCTACTTCCCCAGATCAGTCCAGGGACACCCGACAGGACACAATCCTTTGTGCCGCTTTTGTCCCCATGCGCATGAGGCTGGCATGAGTTGGGGCCTTTCTGGACAGCAGCGGCCAGCAGCAGACAGGAAGACACATGATGACTAAAACCCAAAGGGCTGCGATGAGTCGGGTACAGGGAGCCTCCGGCAAAGGTCGGTCTCATCAATACCTTTCTAGAAGGTTGTGGGGTGCACGTCAAGACCTGGGGGGTGGGCAGGAAGAGGCAGTAGGTAGAGAAGGTATTTCAGGTAGGGATGCTGTGTAATGGAGCCTGCAGGCCAGAAAACGGGGCTGTAGGTCACTGCTCTGGTGTGGAGGGACCTGGAAGGATGTGCGGGGGTGTGGGGGGGTGTTGTTTGGAGTTTGCCTGTGGGCAATGTCAATGAAGGGGGTGACCACAATATTGTTGTTGTTGTTTTGTTTTCTTTTGTTGCTTTGTTTTGCTTTGTGCATATTATTATCTCTGCAGGTCTATCTAGATAAGATAGGCGGGATAAACAATCTGGAGGTGAAAACTACTGACAGGACCGACTGGGAACAACAAGTGATCCAAAATTTATGGTGAGGAGGGTGTAGGAGGCCTGGTAGGGCTTGATCAAGGGCAATGTAATTGATAGGAATTATTGAAACCCAAATGAAGGGTGAACATGATAGTGGGACAGAGGAAAGTAAAAGGAAATAGAGGAAAGAATGAGGAGGCAAAAGGCATTTATAGAGGTCTAAATACAGGCATGTACATATGTAAATATATTTATATAGGACTATAGGGAAATAAATCTATGTGCATATATTTATAGGTTTAGTATTAAGGTAGCAGATGGACATTGGGCCTCCACTCAAATACTCCCTCAATGCAAGAATACTTTCTTCTATTAAACTGACATTCCATGATGCCCACCTTCCTTACACAATCACTGAAGACAAAGTTGGTGCATAAGCAAATGTGGTGAAGAAAGCTGATGGTGCCTGTCTATCAAAAGATATAGCGTCTGGGGTCTTAAAGACTTGAAGATAAACAAGCAGCCATCTAGCTCAGAAGCAACAAAGCCCACATAGAAGAAGCACACCAGCCTGTGTGATCACAAGGTGTCGAGGGGATTAGGTATCAGACATCAAAGAACAAAAAATCATATCATTGTGAATGAGGGGGAGTGTGGAGTGGAGACCCAAAGCCCATCTGTAGGCAACTGTACATCCCCTTATAGTAGGGTCTTTGGAGTAGATGAGCCAGTCAGGATGCAGTGTAGCAATGATGAAACATACAACTTTCCTCTAGTTCTTAAATGCTTCTTCCCCACCACTATCATGATTCCAATTCTACCTTACAAATCCAGCTTGACCAGAGGATGTACATTGGTACAGATAGGAACTGGAAACACAGGGAATCCAGGGCAGATGATCCCTTCAGGACCAGTAGTGAGATTGGCGATACCGGGAGAGTTGAGGGATGGTGGGTTAGAAAGGGGGAATTGATTACAAGGATCTACGTATAACCCCCTCCCTGGGAGATGGACAACAGAAAAGTGGGTGAAGAGAGACGTCGGACAGTGTAAGAGATGACAAAATAGTAATAATTTATAAATTATCAAGGGTTCATGAGGGAAGGGGCGTGAGGAGGGAGGGAAAGGTGAGGAGCTGATGCCAAGGACTCAAGTAAGAAAGCAAATGTTTTGAGAATGATGAGGGCAGTAAGCATACAAATGTGCTGACACATGGATGCATGTATGGATTGTGATAAGAGTCGTATGAGCCCCCAATAAAATGATTAAAAAACCAAACCAAAACAAAAGCACGATGACTGTGCTGTGGAGGTGGGTTGGAGTGTGTGCCAGTAACATTCAACAATTGGCTCTCTGAGGGCGGAGGGAAAGCTCTTTTGGCAATTGCTGTGGTGTAAATATTCCCACCAAGGCCAATTGCAAGCTGCCAACATGAATGCTCCAGTTCATGCCTGGTGCTCGGGGCGCAGGGGCCCTATTTCTCTGGCTAGACTAAGCGGATGAGCTATCTGTGTCCAGAGGCTCTCTCTGTTCCCCACTCTGCTCCCAGCACGGGCCCAGCACGCAGTGAGCATGGCAGCCTGGGAATGTTCTGACAGAAGTTCTGAGACCCAGCTCTGGGGAGGAAGTCAGCGGCAGGGAAGGGTCCCCCCATGTGATCAGATTTCAGGCCGAGGACGCGAGGAGAGCAAGCTGGGATCGGAGGCTGATGAGCTGATGATAATAATTATGACAATTATGCAAAATACACAAATAATAATTACAGAAAATCATGATGATTATTTGTGGGTGTGAGATGTCGCCAGCTTTTTGGAACCGCATGGAAGCATCAGATGCCCCTCTTCCCGTGGGTGTGTGAGTGGCACAGCCAAGCCCAGGGCCGTGTGGCAGGAGTTGGTTGTTCAAGGGTTCCCAGGCCTCGCCCTACGGCTGCCTCCTGGCCTGGGTCTTGGTGGGATCCAGCCTTCCTCGCCCAGCACCAGCCTGGCTTAGCTGGTCAGGGAAGGCAGAACCTCGGTTTCTGGTTCCCATCTCAGCTCTGAGGAATCAGTTATGACTTGGGGAGATGGTTAACTTAGAGGGAGACGTCATGAGCCCAGAAGCTACAGGCCCTCTCATGGGCTGGTCCCTGGTTCTTGCCTGATTGGATACTGGACCCCATGGGGTCAGCCAGGTCCTGAGAAGGGAGTGCTAGTCTCTGTGGACTGCCACAGGGAGGCAGGAGGTAAGCAGGCTCTACTCAATGAGCACGTGGCCTGCAGTGGGGAGAGGGGAAGAGACTGACTGACTGCCGGTGGCCTTCTGGAGGCTCCTTCCAGGCTTCCTGGTCTCCTCCCTGAGCTTCCTGGTCTCTTTGTAAGACCAGCCCAGCAATGGCAGCCCAGGGTTTTCTGGGGCTGCGGCTGTGGTCCCCAGCAGGGCTGGCGTGCAAAGAGCCTTTTAAGACTTGACGATCCACTCATGCCAGCTCAGAAGAACTGCTAGTTGGCAGACAAGGAGGCTGCTGTTTGGTGTCCGGAGTCTTTTTTCTTTTTCTTAATCGTTTTATTAGGGGCTCATACAACTCTTATCACAATCCACACATACATCAATTGTGTAAAGCACATTTGTGCATTCATTGCCCTCATCATTCTCAAAACATTTGCTCTCCACCTAAGCCCCTGGCATCAGCTCCTCATTTTTTCCCCTCCCTCCCCACTCCTCTTCCCTCATGAACCCTTGATAATTTATACATTATTATTTTGTCATATCTTGCCCTGTCCAATGTCTCCCTTCACCCACTTTTCTGTTGTCCATTCCCCAGGGAGGAGGTCACATGCAGATCCTTGTAATTGGTTCCCCCTTTCCAACCCACCCTCCCTCTACCCTCCCAGTATCGTCCTTCACACCTCTAGTCCTGAAGGGATCATCCGCCCTGGATTCCCTGTGTTTCCAGTTCCTATCTGTACCGGTGTGCATTCTCTGGTCTAGCCAGACTTGCAAGGTAGAATTGGGATCATGATAGTGTGTGTGTGTGTGTGTGTGTGTGTGTGTGTGTGTGTAGAAGCGTTTAGGAACTAAAGGAAATTTGTATTTTTCATCGTTGCTACATCACACCCTGACTGGCTCTTCTCCTCCCAGAGACCCTTCTGTAAGGGGATGTCCAGTGGCCTACAAATGGGCTTTGGGTCTCCACTCCACACTCCCCCACCCCTCATTCACTATGGTAAGATATTTTGTTCTGATGATGCCTGATACCTGATCCCTTCAACACCTCATGATCGCACCAGCTGGTGTGCTTCTTCCATGTGGTCTTTGCTGCTCCTGAGCTAGATGCCCGCTTGTTTACCTTGCCCCCGTGTGCAGAAGAATAAAAATTTTCCCCAGTGCCGCCGCCCTCCTCCCGGTGATCGCCATGCGTGAGCCCCCCGGTGCAGCCACCGTAATCACTGAAGGTCTTCAAGGAGGAACCTCTTTGGAGAGTCAACAAGGTACCTACCATGGGGCTCACGGCAAACTGAGACCGACTCTGGATTCCGACGGCGTCAAGACCCAGCAGCTGGAGGGAGAGGCCTCGCAGGTTTGCTTTCTTGTGCCCGCCTTTTGATGCCCACCTCTTTTTAGCGCCCCTGTGCCAGGTCAGGGAGTCATTCACGGCCAAATCAGATGTCAGCTCTCTGTCAAGAGCGACCCAGCACCTGTCCCTGAGGTGGAAGCCGTTGGCAGGGTGGTTTCAGACAGAAGAAGCTGGTGTGGCAGACATGCCCGTACAAGGTCAACTGGGGCTGGCTGCCATCTTTAATCCAGAACCTGCCTCCGTTTGCCAAGAGTCCCATGACACAGCTGCTCTTACAAAACGTGTGTCTGACTCACCTGGTGCTGGGGTGTCCCTGGCCCTTGAGCAGCGGGCGATGAGGCTGAAGCTGGGGCGGGGGAAGTTGAATCTGGTGGTGGGGAAGGGGAGGCTCGGGGTGGAGAGTGGGGTGTCTGGAGACCAGGTCAGAGCTGTAGCTCTAGATGAGCCAAGCGGCCTCATGTGGCGGGAAGGGAGGGAGGGCCGGGCCCAGGGCCAGGGCCAGGGTGCAGTCAGGAGCCCAGGGCACAGCATTCAAGGGAGCCCACAGCATTGGCACTCGCCCCATCCTCGGCTGGGCTCTCGGGAGGGGGCAGAAAGGCAACGCAGGTGTATTTATTTCTTGTACAAATTCCATTTTGCTGTGGTCAAACGTATCGAAAACAGCATCTACTTCAACCACGGAAACACGTGCAGTCCCGTGAGCTGCAGTACACCCACCACCTGCCACCATTCCCATCACCCATTTCCCAAACAGGAACTCGGTCCACCTCAGCAGGCACTCCCCTTTGCTCCTCCCCTGGACCCAGAACGGCTCACGTGTCCTCCATCGGCCTCTTCTCACTCCTTCCTGCCCGGGGCCTCACGCATTATGGCCCTGCCTGTGCCGACCTGCTTCCCTAGGCATCCTGCTTTCGAGGTTCACCCGTGGGCTGGCGTCTGTCAGGACTGCATTTCTCGTCGTGACTCAGCAGTAGTCCATTATCCACGTAGATCTGCCCAACTGTTGATGGACAGGTGTGGGTTGTTTCTACCTTCTGCCGATGGTGACTCATGCAGCGAGGAACCTCGGGGACAGGCATCTGTGGGAGCCTCTACTTCCAAGTCTGATGATTGCTCCTTCTTCAGGGGCCGCATTGATAAGACGCACAGGGCTGCCATGGCACAGAGAGAGACCTGCCTTTCGCTCCTGGATGCTGTGCTCTGGGGCTGTGGCTTGGAGGGCTGGGAGGCCAGGCTGGAGCCGGGGGTGTGGGTGGAAGGCCAATGCAGGAAGCTGGTGAGTTCACTGTGGGGGGAGTGGAGTTTAAGGGGGCCAGGGGCCATTGAGGGGAGCTTTGTAGCGGACAGATGGACATGTGGGTTTAGAAGATGGCAGGTGCTGTGCCCATCACACAGCAATTCTGGACACTGAGCGGCAAGTCGGGGAGAGAGCTCTAGGGCACATCACCGGTCAGAAGTCAAGGCTAGAGATGCAACCTTTGTAAGTGTCCCAGGGCGTTGGCCAGGGGGTAGCTAGTCCATGGAGTGCTGGCACACACCTCGCTCAGAATTAGTGCTCAGGGAAGGCTGGAGTAGACACATCCCTCCAGGGAGAGGTGCACGGAGGAATGAATCCCCAATGTTGGCGTTTCAAGTAGCTCACTGGTTTCGGGGAGCCCTGCTGGTGTAGTGGGATGGGCTGCTAACTGCACGGTCAGTAGTTCGAAACCACCAGCTGCTCTGTGGGAGAAAGATGAGGCTTTCTCCTCCTGTAAAGACTTACAGCCTCGATGACCCACACGGGCAGTTCTACTCTGTCCTGTAGGAGTGGACATTGACTTGGTGGCAGTAACAATGGTCTCTGGTTTAGGGGGGCAGTTGTGGGTGGGAGGAGGTTCTTTTGGGACCCTTTTGATGACCTCATGCAGATACCCATCTATCTGCCTCTTTCTGGGGCATGAATATTGGGTGGAGGGCTGAGGATCAGGCCTCCTGGGGCCTCCTGTCTCCTCTCGGACTGTAAAGGCCTCTGGCATGGCCCCTGCGTGCTTGTTAGGGCCCATCAAGTTGGTTCCGATGCAGCAACTCCACGAGCTGCCCAGTCTGTACCATTCTCACCACTGGTGCTATGCGCGAGTCCCTTACAGGAGACACTGTCACTCCATCTCACTGAGGGCCTTCCTCTCCCCCCACCCCAGCCCTTCTTTACCAAGTGTGATGTCCATCCTGGCCCCTCCCGAGTATACGGTTTCACCACCTCTGATTCTCAGAAGCACCCTGGCTCTACCTCTTCCTAACCGACAAGTTCTTTCTTCAGTCTGGGCGGTACGCCCTGTCCCCCAGAGGGCACGCCCTGTCCCCCACAGGACCGGGTATGCCCTGTCCCCCAGAGGGTACACCCTGTCCCCCACAGGACCGGGTACGCCCTGTCCCCCAGAGGGTACACCCTGTCCCCCACAGGACACAGGGTACGCCCTGTCCCCCAGGGGGTACACCCTGTCCCCCACAGGACAGGGTACGCCCTGTCTTTGGTCCGCACCACAGGAAGTGACTTCTCGTTGTTCTCCACAGCAGGCTCCCACACGACTTTGTTGCTTCATGCCTGCTTGTCGGGTGGCCGTGATGGCACCACCTGTGGGCTTTCCAGGAGATTTCAGGCTCCAGAAGCTCTGCGCTCCATTCGGTCCTCAGGAAGGAAAAGGGCAGGCCTGGGCGTTCCTGTTTTACAGATGAGAACCAGGGTGGACTAGAAACGCCCAGTTCCTCTGTACAGAACGTGCTGTGACCTGAACCCAGGAGTCACCAGGTACCCAGGCTTTTTTCTTAGATGCAGGATGCTAAGGCGGCATCAGAGTTATTATGTTAGTGGCCGGGGTTTATGAAAGGCTTCTTAGGGGCAGGATTCCTCATTGTACATATCAGCCATGCTTACATCCCAAAGTAACCCACATGATGGGCACTAGCCAATCTCATCGGGGCACGAGGAAAAAGAGAGACAGCATCTGGTTCTGGCTATGGCGTGGGAAGCAAGAAGTCCCCTGACTGTGTAGGAACAAAGTCAGCAGGAGCTGTTCGGATTTGAAATGGTATGCATTCCTGTCCCTCGCTTCCTGGGTGGCTTCAGGGAGGTGGTGACGTAGGAGTGAGCCAGGCAGTGCGGTGGGGTCTGCACAGTGGCTGGGTGGGCGCACCGTCGGTGGAGGGGCCGAGGTGGGCAAAGGTGTGGCGGTGTGGAAACAAGCCTCTGCTTTCTTCCCAGAGTCTTCTCCTTTCTCCTGCCCCCCTCCAGAATCCCTTTGCACTGGTGCCTGCTGGGAGAGGAGCACATCTCGGGGGTGGGAGTGGATGTCTTACTGTGAGGCATTCACTGGGACCCTCCTCACCTCCCCTTTCACCTCCCTGACCTGGCAACTTAGGCACCGCTGCTTTGTTGGGGAAGGGAGAACACGTTTACATTTAGCTCTGGCTTCATAGATTCACCAAGAGCCCGAGCTCTAGTGGTGCAGTGGTTACACGTTGGGTTGCTAATCGCGAGGTCAGCAGTTCGAAACCACCAGCCGCTCTGTGGGAGAAAGATGAGGCTCTCTACTCCTGTAAGAAGGATAGCCTCAGAAACCCACCAGACCAGTTTCACCCTGTCCAAGAGGTCTCTATGAGTCAACTTGATGACAGTGGGTTTTTCATAAACTCGGACATTAAAATAGTTTCTTATTTCTCCACTTCCTGTCGACCGCTCCCTGGAGCTGTTTTTTTGGACGTCGCTGGACCTCGGCCGCCTCTACTGTGTGAGGGGTGACTTTCCTTCTTGCTGGATGCTGGGACTGGACGCACGGACAAGCTGTCCTCACTGACCATGCCTCTGTCTGCTGTAAGGAGCCTCTTGCCAGGTCCTCTCAAACCCAGAGAATCAAGTGAATGAATGCCTCCAGGCAGTGGGGCCAACCCTGAGGAGGGCACTCAGGGTAGGTGGACCCGTGGTCTGTGGTGCAGGTGGCTGGGAGCAGACAACAGAGGACTCCGGTGCTCCTGCAGTGGATGAGAAGCATGTCCCTTCTGGCCCTGCGAGCACGTGAGGGATCCTAAGAAGGGCCCGTTAGTGTTGATGGGAAGTTCGGAGTTACTGATGGTGTTTGCAGCTGTCAGTCCTGCTAGCAGCCGTCGTCGTGCATATGGTAATAGTGCATCATGAGCGCACTGGCAATGAATTAATAGACCAGTTGTGACTTTGATGACTCTGCTGAGTGTGCGTTAGACCAGGGTCCTGTGATAACAGAGCTTGGCATGGCCTGTGCGGTGGTGGGTGCATACTGGCAGGAGACAGCTGGAGGTGGAGGGTCAGCTCAGGAGTGAGCCGACTTGGTGTGTACCTGCCTGATACCTTCTGCGTTAGTCTGGGTACATTAGAGAAACAAATCCACAGAAACTCACATGTATAAGGGAGAGTTTTATATAAAGGATTATGTAAAGATTAGCTGATGAAGACTCTGGATGGCAGCAGGAGGTGGTCTGACGGAGTGCAGCAAGATGGGTTGGAAGCACTCAGAGGACACAGTGTTGGGAGCAGTGGGCTCGCTCTCTGGCTGTGAGGTTGGTGCAGGACTGGGCAATGATTTGTTCTGCACTAGGGTTGCCATGCATCGGAGCTGACTGGATGGTCATGAACAATGTGCAGAGGTGTGAGATTGACAGGTAGTGCACCCTGCCCCTCCCTGGCCTCCCTCCTGCACTGGGACAGCCTTCTCTGCTGCTATCAGGAGTGCATGTGCCTGCCGCAGGCCCTTTGCACCTGCTGCTCCCTCTGCCTGGCAGGCTCTTCTCTCAAATATTTCTAGAGCTTGCCCCTCCTTCCTGCAGGTCTCTGCTCAAACATGACCTCACTGAGGAGGCTTTTCTGGTCCCCCAGTCATAAGCACAGAGCCCCAGTGCCCAGTGGGTTACGTGGTGTGCGACTGATGACAAAGTTGGCTGTCCAAACCCCCCAGCTGCTCCGCGGGAGACAGAGGAGGCTTCTGGTTTCCGTGAAGATGGACCGTCTTGGGAATCTTACAGAGGGGTGCTATGAGTTGGGACTGCTAGATCAGCGCTTCTCAACCTGTGGGTCACGACCCCTTTGGGGGTAGAACGACCCGTTCACAGGGGTCGCCCGATTCATAACAGTAACAAAATGTCAGTGATGAAGTAGCAACGATAATAATGTTATGGTTGGGGATCATCACAACATGAGAAACTGTATGAAAGGGTCGTGGTATGAGGAAGGTTGAGAGCCGCTGTGCTAGATGGTGTTGGTCTTGAATTTTAGAATCTCAAACAAAGGAGCCCTGGCGGTGTTGTGGGTTGGATAGTTAACAGAAAGACTGGCAGTTCCAATCCACTCGCTGCTCCATGGGAGAAACACGTGGCAGGGGACACCTGTTCAGACCCGGCCTCAGAAACCCTGAAGGGCTCTTGTGTTCTGTCCTACCGATGCGGCTCCAGGGCTGTGAGTTTCGTCTCCAACAGCACCTCTTTGCTGTGTATATTTTTTCCTCATGACCTTTGAGATAGTCTATAAGCAATGGTTCATAGCTTCTGCCCTCTAGTCTGGAAGTGTCGCAGAAGCAGGACCTGTGCTTTGTCCAGTGCCTGGCGCTTCCCCCGGCCCACATGAACTCCTCAGGAGACGTACCCTGAAGTGATGAACAAGGGGCCCGTTACCGGCGGAACCTACGTGCTCACTGGGTGATGACCGTTCTCATGGGGTTGAAACTGTGCAGCAGGCACCGACCCCAGTGCAGGAAGCTGATGATGAAGCATCTTTTCAGAGGCCCCTGCTTACCAGGACCACTCCATGTTCCTGACTTTCTGCATCCCTCACCCAGGCCCCTGAGGGAGAGAGCCCCAAAGCGGAGACCAGCTCACTGAGAGCACATGGCTTCGACCTGGGGCGGCCGCGTGGCAGGGCGGACCTGGAGTGAGGTGCCTGTGCCCGAGGTGGGCGGCAGAGGGTCTTAGGGGGCTTTCTGCCAGAGCCCTGGAGACAGTCTAATGCACGCCTAAGAGAGGTGTGTGTCGTGAGTGGGTGCTTGTGCGGGACCGTGGGTGAGTATCAGGAGTGCTTTGTCTGCCTAAATCTGTTTCCTGTGCGCGCTTACGTGTGTGTGCCTGGACACTCGTGTTGGGAGCATGTATCTGCTGGCGTGTGCTGTGTGCGCAACTGTGTGACTGGCGGTTCAGCAGTCTGTGCATGTTGGGCGTACAAGGGTGTGTGACGGCCACGTGAGTGTGTGCAGGCGGCAGCTGGTGTGGAAGGTGTCGCAGTGTGTGCCCGAGGCTTGTGGGAGGGTGTGTGAGTTCGTCGTGGCCTTGGGGGGCTGGCCGATGGGGTTCATGAGGGTGTGCTTGCGTTGGGTGTGAGCGGGCGTGAGCAAGCTTGAGGGCATTTTCTAGTTGTGAGGGGGGGTGGGTGGCAAGAGCGTGTGCACGTGAGTCTCTGGGTGAACCTGCCTCTGAATGAAACCTCGTGATGGATTGATCAAGGGTCTCTGTGGCCAGGTGAGAATCTGTCCTCCAAGCCTCACCCCCGAGACCTGTGCTCTCGGAGACGCTGGTGGTGCCATCTTACTCGTGCGTGTGTGACGAGCAATCCTGACGTGCAGCCGTGGAGGAGGAGGAGCTGGGTCTCTTGGGAAGATTTCTGCTGATTGCCACGGTTTCAATGGAAACACAATTATATCATCGGCTGGGCTGGCCGCCGGGCTGGAGACCGTGCCGGGCGGAGCTGGAGCGATGGGGACCACATCCCCATTTGATACTAATTGGTTTGATGATGATAATTGTTACATCGCAGACGGTGTGACTATCTCCTAATTTAATATCATCAATAAGGCAACAACAGCTCGATGCAAATGAGATGCAGGGAGCTGCGGGGCCATTTGTAAGTCGGGTTCGTAATGCGTTTTCCTGATTAGTTGTAGCAGGGCTCCCCCACCCTGGAGTGTGGGAGAAGCAATCTCTGGAGTTGCCATGCTTCCTCCGAACCTGACTTTCACACACCTCACGGTGGGCTGGCCCGAGGGCTGCCTGAGGACGAGCTGGACTGGCGTCGGGGGCCCCCAGGGCAGGAGGCCCTTCAGATCCACAGCCCCCAGCCTCACCCTTGGTGCCACCGGCCCTCCCACCAGAGGGCCTGTCCCAGGGCAGGTCCCGCGCTTGTCCCATTACTCAGAGACCTGTGGCTCCTCCACCGAGCCGGGACTCCTGAGCCCATGTCTGGTGTTTTGTTCATTAGCTCAGGGCCCTGCCAAGTTGCCCGCCGCCTGGTGCCTCAGTGGTCAGGAAATCATGCCTCTCCTGAGTGATAGCCACAGGGCATGCTGTTGGGTATGGTCATTCAACTAGGCGTCAGCCAAGGTTAGGGTTGGGTTGTCTCCATTCATGGGGTCTCCCACATCCCCCCAAGCAAGCAGTTGAGCTGACTGAACATCCTCCACCCTCGACTCACCCAGTACTTTGGGGGTGGGGTGGGTGTCATGCCAGCATGGACATCGTGTAGGGCAGTGGTTAAGGAGCGAGACTCTGGATCCAGCCTGCTTGGGTTATATTCCAAGCTCCCTCACCTATTTGCTGTGTGAGCTTGGTCAAGTGATTGACCTCTTTGTGCCCCCGTTTTCTCATTCTGTTAATGGGGGAAAGTATTAGTGCCTAACCTGTGTTAGGCAGGGTTGACTAGAGAAACGAATCCAGAAACACACACACACAGACACACACACACATGCGGGCACGCGAAGAGTTTACATCAAAGAGTAATTGTATATTAAGAAAACATCCCAGCCCAGTCCAGATCAAGTCCATAAGTCCAATACCAGTCTATAAATTGCTCTGCAGACTCACACAACACATGCAGTGACGCTGAATGCAGGAAGATCACAGGCCGGTGGGTGGAAAGTCTTGTGGATCCAGTGGCAGTGGAAGCATCTCAGTGCTGGTGTGGGTCTCCACGTGGCTCCTCACCAGGAAGGTGAAGCAGGTGGCCCTCCTCTAGGAAGAAAGAGAGGAAGTTCCCAGAAGCCTCATGAGAAGGTCATGTCCACAAGGAGGGATCATCAGGCTGCGACCTGATTGACAGGCTAGCCTCCACCCCTTCACTCTTGAGATCCTCCAGTTGACTTGAGATTATGTATCTCCCACACTCCCTCAAATGGCTCTTGTGAGAATTAAAGGGTTAACATCTGTGTCAACCTCGAGGGCTCAGACAAGGTTCTAGGCTACCTGAAGTCCCATGTACCTAGGAACTCTCCCTTCAATGTTAACGGTACCTTTCCTACCGCTACCCTGCTGAGTATGGTCCTACTAGCTACATTTAAATTTATTAAAATTAAAAAATAGTTTCTCAGTCACCTTGGCCGCATTTCAGGTGCCCAACAACTGCCTGTGGTGACAGTGTTGGACAGAGCAGACCGGACACCCCCACCACTGCTGGATGTTCCATCGACAGCCCCACTTGGAGGCGGAATGGGTGCACCCAGGTTGCATCAGATCGGAGCCCAGTGTACTGCAACTGCTTCCTCGCCGGCCGGCTGGCTGGGAGAACGCAGCCCTGCGCTGCTGCTGCTGCCTCTCACCACGCCCTCTGCACCTGATGCCCAGGTCTGGGAGCTGGTGGCTGTGGACCAGATGGTTTGGAGCTTATTAACGAGAGTTGCTGTCTGTGTGTGTGCACGGGAGGGGGCCGGGTGCTGTGATCATCATGTTGGTGTCTCCCGAGGGGAACCAACACATGGCTCCTTGGCCCAGGGGTCCTCCAGCGAGGACTGCCTCATAAATCAGCCCAAGAGCCTCCCAGGCCCCTCTGAGTTGTCCGGGGGCCCAATGGCCAAGTGGCCCAAAGCTCCACAGTGCCCAGGGCTCCTCCTCTCAGCGCCCCACTCTCCGGCACTGCCGGCGTCGTGCTGGCTGACTGTCAGCAGCCCCGGCCCCAGTCCTGCCTCTGCAGAAACCAGTGTATTGACCTGCCCTCTCAAGGCCCACTTTTCTCATCTGGAAAATGGGAAGAAGAGAGGGAAACCGGCACAACCTCTTAAGTCCTTGAGAGATGGCATCTTAGGGACCCACACCCCATGCTTCCTTTGAGTTCAGAGGAGAGAGCACACGACTGAGTGAGTGCCCAGCACATGAGCTACCACATTAGACTCAATTCGCTCGAAGCTCAGATGTCTGGATCGCCCTGCAGACACCTGTGGGTGTTGACTTCGAATTTTCATTGTTTCCTCTTTCATTCCTAGGCACTCTGTGTGAGAGGACCTTTCAAGCTCTGTCTTGAAGCACAATGTTGTCTGTGATAGGATAATCTCTATTTGCATGTGTGGTAGTCACCTAATCTGGTGTCAATTTAAGGATTAAGACTGTAGGGGTGGAGTCTAAACTGTCAATCTGGAGCTAGCCAATGAGACTTCTGTGTGGGCATGGCCTTCTCCTGAGAAATCTGGTACTTCCTCCTTGGAGCTGGAAGACTTCTCTTCTCTTTTCTTCTTCTTCTTCTTCTTCTTCTTCTTCTTCTTCTTCTTCTTCTTCTTCTTCTTCTTCTTCTTCTTTCTTTCTCTCTCTCTCTCTCTCTCTCTCTCTCTCTCTCTCTCTCTCTCTCTCTCTCTCTCTCTCTCTCTCTCTCCTCTCCCTGAGAGACACTGCATAAGACAAGCCACATGGACACAACCAGACCTCAGAAGCTGGAGAAGCCACAGAGAGACCCCTGTCAGCACCGAGATGCTTACAGTGCCACTGGATCCAAAGACTTTCTGCCCACTGGCCTGTGATCTTCTGCATTCGGTGTCATTGCCTGTGTTTCATGAGTCTGAAGAAGACTTTATAGATTGATATTGGAAATATGGGCTAATATCAGAGTTATGGACTTGGTCTGGACTGGACTGGGATGTTTTCTCAATGTTCAATTGTTCTTGTATATAAATCTCTTTCTTATACACATATGTGTATGCATGGATTTGTTTCTCTAGTCTCCCCGGACTGACACAGCATGTAAGGAAGTCCAGGCAATATGCCTGCTATTCCAAGCTCTCTGCTAACCACTAAAACTAGTGATGCAGAAACTGAAGAAGTCTATCAAGGGCTTCAGGCTGAGTTCGATCAAACCTGCAGTCAAGAGGTATTGGTAACTATGAGCAATTGGAGTGGAAAAGTTGGGAACAGAGGAAGAAATAGTAGTTGGAGAGTAGGGTCTTAGTGAAAGAAATGAAGCCGGAGATCACGATAGCAGTTTGCAAAACCAACAACTTGACTTGTTCTTAGCAAATACCTTTTTTGTCAATAATACAAATGGTGACCATACGTGGACTTCTCCAGATGAAATATAGAGAAATCAAATTGGCTACATCTGTGGAAAGAGACGCTGGAGAAGCTCAATATCAGTAGCAGGGGCCTGTGGAAAAGCCCGTCAATTGTGCACATGTAAGTTCAGGTTGAAGCAGAAGAAAATCAAAACAAGTTCACAAGAGCCAAAATACGACCTTGAGTCTCTCCCACCTGAATTTCGAGAACATCTCAAGAACAGATTTGATGCATCGAGCACTAAGGACAGGAGACCTGATGAGCTGTGGGAGGACATCAAGAACATTCATGAAGAAAGCAAAAGGTCATTAAAAGGACAGGAAAGAAAAGATCAAAGTAGATGTCCCAAGAGACACAGACTATGAATCGTAAAATAGCTAAGACATGTGGAAGAAATGACGAAGTCAGAGAGCTGACGAGGACATTTCAAAGGGAAGCTTGAGATGGCCAAGTGAAATATTATACGGAAATGTGCAAAGATCTAGAGGTAGAAACCGGAGAGGAAGAACATGATCAGCATTATCTTAAGTTGACAGAACTAAAGAAAAGACTCACGCCTCCAGTTGCAACACTGAGAGGTTCTACGGGCACAGTATTGAAAGACATGGGCAGCTTCAAAAGAAGATGGAAAGCACACAGAGTCACTACCAAAAAGAGCTAGCTGACAGTCAACCGTTTCAGGAGATAGCATCTGCGCAAGAACCAGTTGTGCTGAAGGAAGAAGTCCAAGCTGCACTGAAAGCATTAACCCAAAGCAAGGCTCCAGGGATTGATGGAATGTCAGTTGAAGTGTTTCAACAAGCTGATGAACACTGGAAGCATTCGCTGGTCTATGCCAAGAAATTTGGAAGACGGCTGCTTGACCAACGGACTGAAAGAGAGTCATATTGGTGCCCATTCCAAAGAAAGGTGACCCAACAGAATGCTCAAATTATAGAACAGTATCATTGCTATCACATGCAAGAGTTGCAGCAGTACATTGACAAAGAGCTTCCAGAGGCTCAGGCCTGAATCAGAAGAGGATGTGGGCCCAAAGCTATCATTGTTGATGTTAGCTGGATCTTGGCTGAAAGCAGAGAATACCAGAAAGATGTTGACTTACGTTTTATTGACTATGCAAGGACCTTCAACGGGGTGGCTCGTAACAAACGACGGATAGCGTTGAGAAGAACGGCAAATTCAGAGCACTTCCTTGTACTCCTGTATAACCTACCTGTACATGGATCTGGACGTCAAGATGTCGTCAAGTTGCGTGACTAGGACAAGGGCATACTGAATGGTTTAAAATCAGGAACGGTGTGAGTCAGGATTGCATCCTCTCATAAAATTTATTCAATCTGCACACTGAGCAAATTTTCAGAGGGGTTGGATTATATGAAGGAGGAGGTGGCATCAGGACTGGAGGAAGTCTGAGTAACAACCTGTGATGTGCAGATGATACCCCCTTGCTTGTTGAAAGTGAGGAGGACTTGATGCACTTGCTGATGGAGATCAAGGATTGCAGCCTTCAGAATCGATTATGGCTCAATGTGAAGAAGACCCAAATCCTCACAACTGGACCAGTAGTCAATATCACGATAAATGGAGAAAAGGTTGAAGTTGCTAAGGATTTAGTTTTGCATGGATCCAGGATCAATGCTCATGAAAGCAGCAGGCAAGAGATCAGAAGGTGCATTGCATTGGGTGAATCTGCTGCACAGACCTCTTTGAAGTGTTGCAAGGCAAGAATGTTACTTTGTGGACTAAGGGGAGCCTGACCCAGGCGGTGGTATTCCCAGTTGCCTCAAATGCATGTGCAAGTTGGACATCGAATTAGAAAGCCCAAAGAAGGATGGCTACATTTGCGCTATGGTGCTGGAAAGTAATGAGGACAAACAGGTCTGTCCTGGAAGAAGGACAGCCAGAGTGCTCCTTAGAGGCAATGGTCACGAGAGGTGGTCTCGTGTATTTAGACATGCGATCAGGAGAGACGAATCCTGGAGAAGGACATCATGCTGGGTGAAGTGGAAAGGCATAGAAAAAGAGGAAGGGCCTCGAAGTGATGGATTGACACCGTGGCTGCAACCATGGGCTCAAACGTGCGAACAACGGCCAGGAAGGCGCAGGATTGACCTGGCGTGTTTCCTTCTGTTGGGCACGGGGTTGCCGTGAGCCGGAGCCAACTTGCTGGCACCTAACGACAACTGCAACTCTTTTGGAGCCTTGGGCCTGAGGGACATGCTTGCTCAGCAGCTGCGCTTCTTAGGAGGAGGGGCTGGGAGGAGGGTAGGAGGGTAGAGAAACGGGGAGACTGTCTCTTCCCGGGAACCTTAGTACAATACCAAGTTCCAGCCAGTTTCGCAAGCTGGGAGTCAGGTCTTGTTTAAAGCAGAAACCCAAGAGGAGGTGCCTGATCTTCGAGGGGATGGGAGGAGAGGCCCTCCGTTGAGATGGAGTTCCATCTCTGGGTTTCTGGAAGCAAGATCTAGCCCTGATGGCAGGAGCAGTAGAAACTAGGCAAAAGAGAGGTGACTCAGAGTAGTGACAGAACAGGGTTCAGATCCTGGCATGGTGGCCTCTTAGCCATTCAGCCCTGGGGGAGTCACATAATCTCAACTGTAGAATGGTGACATGATGTGCTATCTGTCTCACAGAATTAAACGAGACACTCTTTCTGAGGGCCCTCACTCCATAGATATACTTTCAGGGGCTTCTTCTCCCCTCCCCCCCAGCCAGCCTCCAGAGCTGCCTGGGCATGGCCCATAGTCATGTGGTGGCCTGGATAGGACCCAGAGAGTATGCTTTACCATCGTGACAGCCACGTGGCCACCCGGAACAATAGCCAGGAAGCTGAGGTTGAGAGTAGGGCAGAGACTTGCTCAAGGTCATGTGCTGGGACACAGGGGAGGAGTACACGTCTGTCCCACCAACATGACAAAGCTTTCTGGAAACCCCTAAAGGCTGTGGATTTATGGGGCAACCTGGGGTAGGTGGGAAGGAGCCATAAGCAGACTTTGGAGAATTTCCCTGTGGCCTAGGCAGAACTGGTGTCAGGGAGTGGGTTTCTGTGAGCAGGGAAGCCTGGCTCTGCCATTATGTGTATGGTGCAATAGTGAGGTGGGGCTGGGGGAGCAGGGAGAGAGGGGAGGCTCTGTTCTGCCTCTGTCCTTAAGCCAGGTCGTCTGGCTGCAGTGCTGAGGCCCATGGCCCCTCCCTGTGATGAGTCATCACTTACAGCTGTGTTCCCAGGAGCTGAGCAGAGAACCAGGAAGCCAGCATGGGAAAGGCCAGGGTAAACAGCACACGCGTAGGCAGCAGTTAAAGAACATTGCTGCATGTTTCTGAGCAAGCAGCTGGCAGAGGTGTTGGCCTGGGGCAGGACAGGCATGAATTGGGCATGCTGGAGGGAGTGTCAGGAAGGCAGGAAGCAGAGCAGGGGAGGACATCTGGGTTGCAGGTGTTGACTGAGGTCAGGTAGAACTTGGTGTGGGCTTGGCCTCTGGTGTTGAGGGTGGAGGGCAGTCTGGGCAGACTCCAGCAGAGGTATTCAGCACCAAGGACAGCGACAGGCCCCTCTGCCCAGCCCGACTTTTATACCAGACTCAGTTAATCCCTGTGTGTTAGTCTGGGTACTTTAGAGAAACAAATCCACAGCAACTCATGTATAAGAGAGAGTTTTATATAAAGGTTAAGTGTGCATCAAGAAAACATCCCAACCCAGTGCTGCTCAAACCCACAATCCCAACATCAACCCATTAACCCATATGTCCAACACCAATCCACAAAGTCCTCCTTCATCTCAGAAAACAGATGCAATGATGCCGACTGCAGGAGGAAAGCTGAGTCAGTGAATGTGTAAGCATCTCAGCGCTGTCAGGGGTCTCCACATGGCTGCTCCAGCACCCAGGGCTGCATCGGGGTAGGTCCTTGTGGCTTCTCCTTGGGGATGTCTTGCAGGAAGTCAGCCTTGCCAGCTGAAGCAGGGAACTGCTAAGGCAGCTGCACCCTGGTGCGACCATCACAAAACAAGAGACCAGAGAACTCGAAAGGTGAGGCTCACTGAGTCATTTATCCCTCTGCCCTTCAATTAATCCCACATGTGTTTATCGGCCAGGTTGGCACAATAAACTAACTAATTCACCCTGTAATGCTTCAACTGCTACAGACCCTCTGCAACCTACTTCTTGCTTGGCCTCCAAGAATCCTCTCCAAAAGTAAAAGGAAATAGAGGAAAGAATTAGGAGGCAGAGGGCATTTATAGGGGTCTAAATACAGGCATGCACATATGTAAATATATTTATATATGATGATGGGGAAATAGCTCTATGTGCATATATTTATAGGTCTAGTATTAAGGTAGCAGATGGACATTGGGCCTCGACTCAAGTACTCCATCAATGCAAGAGCACTTTGTTCTATTAACCTGACATTCCATGATGCTCACCTTTCCGACATGATTGCTGAAGACAAAGTGGATGCATAAGTAAATGTGGTGAAGAAAGCTGATGGTGCCCGGCTATCAAAAGATACAGCATCTGGGGTCTTACAGGCTTGAAGATAAACAAGTGGCTATCTAACTCAGAAGCAACAAAGCCCACATGGAAGAAGCACACCAGCCTGTGTGATCAGGAGGTGTCAATAGGATCAGGTATCAGGGGTCAAAGAACAAAAAAATCATATCATTGTGAAGGAGGGGGAGTGTGGAGTGGAGACCCAAAGCCCATCTGTAGGCAACTGGACATCCCCTTATGGAAGGGTCATGGGAAGGAGATGAGCCAATCAGGGTGCAGTATAGCACTGATGAAACATTCAACTTTCCTCTAGTTCTTAAATGTTTCCTCCCCCCACTATCATTATCTCAATTCTACCTTACAAATCTGGCTAGACCAGAGGATGTACACTGGTACAGATCAGAGCTAGAAACACAGGGAATCCAGGACAGATAAACCCCTCCGGACCAATAATGAGAGTAGCGATACCAGGAGGGGAAGGGGAAGGTTGGGGAATAAAGGTGGAACTGATCACAATGATCTACATATAACCCCCTCCCTGGGGGACGGACAACAGAAAAGTGGGTGAAGGGAGACATCGGACAGTGTGAGGCATGACAAAATAATTGATAAATTATCAAGAGCTCATGAGGGAGGGGTGCAGGGAGGGAAGGGAAAAATGAGCTGCTACCAAGGGCTTAAGTAGAAAGCGAATGTTTTGAGAAGGATGATGGCAACAAAGGTGCGAATGTGCTCGACACATGGATGGATGTGTGGACTGTGATAAGGACTGCATGAAGTGATTAAAAAAAGAAGCCTCTCCAAGAACCCTACCGCCAGCGGTGTCCACAGGCTTCCAGAATGCGGCTCATTGACAGCCACTTCTCTTCCTCTCTCAGGGCGTCGAGCCCACTCAACTCGTGGCGACCTCATGGCCACAAATTCAGGTCCTGGTAATCTGTAGAACTCACACTAGCTATTTTTGGGAAAGAGATAGCCAGGCCTTTCTTCCCAGTGCCTCTTAGTCTGGAAACTCTTTCTAAACTCAGCATTTTGGCAACATACAAGGGTCCCCCGACAGACGGGAGGTGACTGTGTTTGAGGTGCCAGCGCTGGGAAGGTCCACGTGGAAGGTCAGGATTCCATCACCAAACCGCCACTGCCCACGTCCTGTACTGAGCTCCCTGTCTTGTTAGTCCGGCAACAGGCCCCAGCCAGGAACTCAATCCGTCCTTGAGCTGGCCCCCAAAGTTTGACCTGGGCTGGAGAGATTTGCTGCTGCTTCTGATCTCAGTGATTCTCCCCACCCACTCGTGGCCCAGATACTTCATACAAACCCATCTCCCCAGCTCCGCTCCCCTTCTCTGTTTGCTTGAATGAGTCAGGGCTGAAGATTAGAAGTCACGAGTTGAGGCGATTTCCCCACTAATGAGCTCTCTGAGGGCCTCTGACAGCCCCTCCCTTCGCCCCACCCTGCCCTGCTCACTTGTTTATAGCAAATGGCTCACACCCCAAACTGCCGGAGGAAAAGGGCCAACCAGCATGCTATGCGGCCAATCAGCATGACTCAGTAAAAAAGCGTGTTTGGGGCAAGGCGAGAGGAGTGCGATTCTATCACTGCAACCAAGTCCAAGCCCGCCGCATTGCAGCTGGGGTCTCGGAAGCCCAGAGGGGGGCAGGACTTGCTCATGGTGTTGGCTGACCTCAGCACGGGAACTTGGGTCTTTGGAGTCTCAGTCCACGACTATTCCCACGGGAGAATGGCCTCTTTCCAGTGCATTTATCTTGAACACTGAAGCCAAGTCTCTTTCAATTGACAGCTTGGCATTTCTCTGTCTGTCAACACTCTGATAATTTTAGAAGAAATGGACTCATTTTGGCACATCTGGGGACTAGCGAAAAGATCAAGCTTGCCACCGAGAAGATGTCTTCCCTCTGCCACCTGCACACACAGTGGCAGTTGACACACCAGTGTTCAAAGAGACACGCCGTCTCTAGTTGGCCGCAGATGGCACCCTCATCTGGCCTGGAGGGGGAAGAGGTCGCCGTGGACAGGCCAGCACCCAGGGTGACCGCTAGACCGGAGCCGTCATCTCTTACAGGGCGCGTAGCTCGGCTCTGGTGGCAAGACAACCAGGGGCGGTGGATAAGTCAGCTGACAGTTTGAGAGGTTGTGACCAATATTGTTACTTATGACGAGGAATTTGACGTCCTGGTCAGACCTCTGCCAGAGGAAACGGGATGTGGGGCAAAATAGGTGAAACTTGGCCTCCTGGGTCCCCCTTATTTCTTTTTCATCTAATATGAATGGAAATGTGTTCTTCCCCCAACTTCCACCCCCCCTCTCTTCCCCCCCAAAAGATCTGTTGAAGTCCTTAGCCTTGATACCTGTGAATGTAACTGTGTTTGGGAATAGGGTTTCTGGTATCAACTCGTATTAGCTGAGTGGATAATATCTGAGCAGGGTGGGTCCTCATACAACGAGTGGTCTCTACGTGAAGAGAAGAGACACAGAGAGACCTGCGGAAGGAAGAGACAGAGGAGTAGGGCCATGAAACCACAGAGAAAGCAGCGGCAAGCCAAGACATGTCCAAGGTGGCTAGAAACTGGGAGAAACAAAAAAGGGTCTTCCCCGAGTCTGGTGAGGATGCTGCTCTGCTGACACCCTCCGTTCGGATTGTGACACGGTATGTTTCTTGTTAACTACCCAGCCAGGACACCTTGTTTCAGCTGGGAAACGGTTATGGATTGAATTGTGTGTGTCCCTGCCACCCCCCACCAAATATGTATTGGAATTCCTGACCTCTGTGTTTGGACATGTTGTCAGGAGAGACCCGTCCCTGGAGAAGGACCTCGTGTTTAGTAAAGTGGAGGGGCAGCAGGAGAGGAAGGCCCTCAACAAGACGGACTGACCATGACCGTGAGGAAGGGCTCAGGCATGGGAGCAATTGAGGATGGCGCAGGGCCGGGCAGTGTGTCCTTCTGTTGTGTGTAGAAAGGGGTTTCTGTGGGGCGAATCGACTTGCTGACACCTAACAGTAATTCTGATATGCCATTCACTTAGGAATGGATGTCCTTACATTAGTGAGGCAGGGTCGGTGTCGAGTGTGACCTGAGCCCATCTCTTTTGAGATGTTAAAGAGATCCCACAAACGAGTGAGGGACGCAGAGACCGAGAAAGAGGTGCCGAGTCACCCAGAGAGCAGAAACTCAGAAGAGACAAGGACCTTCCTTCAGAACCAACCAACAAAGAGAAAACCTCCCGTCAGCGCTGGCGCCCTGCCTTGGGATGCCTACCTACTTCAATTGTGAGAAAACAAAATTCCGTTTGGGGAAGTCACCCACTTGTGGTATTCCTACTAAAGCAGTCCTAGGTCACTAAGATGACATCAACAACAAGACAACTGAGAAAGGAACACACCATCTATGCAGTTACTTCTTTGTCACCAGCAAGCCTGCGAGGAGTCGTATTAGGTGTGGTCCGGGTGGTTCTGATTCATAGCGATCCAGTGCTGGACCGAACCCAACACTGTCTGGTTCTCTGCCATCCTCACACTTCTTAGGGCTTGAGCCAATTGCGGCAGACTCCGGGCCACCAGTCTCCACCATGGCCTTCCTCTGTTTTTTTTTTTTAATTTTAACAATTTATTAGGGGCTCATACAATTCTTATCACAGTTCATACATATACATACATCAATTGTATAAAGCACATCTGTACAGTCTTTGCCCTAATCATTTTTTTCTCCTCTTTTCTTTTTTTTACATTTTATTAGGGACTCATACAACTCTTATCACCATCCATACATATACATACATCAATTGTATAAAGCACATCCATACATTCCCTGCCCCAATCACTCAAGGCATTTGCTCTCCACTTAAGCCCCTTGCATCAGGTCCTCTTTTTTTTTCCCCTCCCTCCCCTTTCCCCCCTCCCTCATGTGCCCTTGGTAATTTATACCTCGTTATTTTGTCATATCTTGCCCTATGCTGTCCCTCTCCCAGGGAAGAGGTCACATATGGATCCTTGTAATCAGTTCCCCCTTTCCAACCCACTCACCCTGCACTCTCCCAGCATCGTCCCTCACACCCTTGGTCCTGAAGGTATCATCCACCCTGGATTCCCTGTACCTCCAGCCCTCATATGTACCAGTGTACAGCCTCTGTCCTATCCAGGCCTGCAAGGTAGAATTCGGATCGTGGTAGTTGTGGGGAGGAAGCATCCAGGATCTGGGGGAAAGCTGTGTTCTTCATCGGTACTACCTCGCACCCTAATTAACCCATCTCCTCTCCTAAACGCCTCTATGAGGGGTCTCCAAGCCTTCCTCTGTTTTGCTGATACTGGTCTCTCCTGGTAACATGTCGAGAGCACATGAGATGAAGTCATCGGCTGCACTTCTTTCGAAATAAAACTCTCTTCTTCTGGCAGTTCACTGCGCTCCCAAGATTCCTCATAACGCCATCGTTTGACTGCATCAACGCTCCCTCGGTCTTCCTTATTCATTGTCCCACTTTCACGTGCATGCAGAGTGATTGAAAATGCCATGGCCTGGGTCAGGTACACATGAGTCTTCAAAGTGACATCCTCGCTTTTCAGCACGTTGAAGAAGTCTTGTGCAGCAGATGGACCTTGGCTGGAAGAATTCACTGGGGATGTTTGAAAACAACCTGGATTCAACTTTCCAGATCCTGTTTTCCTTTCTACACAACCAACCCCCAAAGCCACTAGGTAGACTTCTTTCAAGAGTCTTGGGGCTGCCTCTGCTGGCCGTTTCTGTGGACTCAGATCACGTGTTCCTTGCAAAGAGAAGGCACTGTAGGGCCCCCCAGTTCAGCAGTCGTAGCCCTGGGAGTATGAACCACATTTTGAGGATGTATCTTCTGACACCACTTCCCCTGATCAGAGGGCAAAGTTGGCTTTCTTCAGCAAGCCTGGGCAGATGGATTGAAACCTCCCTCCTGAGCATCAGGCTCACTGACTGCACATCACTCTTCAAAAACCCACAGTCATACCTGAATAAGCTACTCTGCGCCAACTCTGCTCTCACCCCTGCGGTAAAATAAAAAAAGAACAGATCACTGTTGTCCAGGCTTGGTCAGCACTTTCAGCGATTTCTTCTACAGCATGGAGAAGCCACTGGCATTTTAGAACGCGGAAGCCACTGTTTCTGCTTTCAGCTTACTGTTCACCTCCATATAGCGGTGTGCCTTATGCCTAGATCCCCCACATCTATTTCGTGTCTTCAACGGGTTACATTGTGACTATTATGTGTGACGCCCTAGTCTTAAGTATTTTCCATGTGTTAATGTTAGTCTTGCAGGAATGAATCTGATTCCTACTTCATGGATGAAGACACTGAGGCACAGAGAGGTTAAATATTTTACTCAACGTAATACACCAAATAAGCTTCAGAGCTAAGATTTGGACTTCAGACTCTTTCTTTGAGTCTGTTTTCTGAGCAACTAGACTACATTGATTACCAAAGGCTGAACCAATGAGGCATTGAATTTAGTTTTCTACCAAGATTCTGTCTCTCAAATAGAACACCTTGACCTTCACCCATCCATCCATCCATCCATCCGTCCATCCACCTTTTTATTCAATAAATATGTATGAAATCATCATCTCTGTGTCCAGCACTCTGCCAGGTGATGAGGGAACAGAAACAGACACAGCTTGCTCTCGCAGAGCCGTCAGTTACACGGGGCAGGCAGGTCATCAATGAACACAGCCACTAATGTGTGTGAACAAGGTGGACTTGGGCACTCTGAAAGGAAGGAACAGAGCTCCACGCATCAGCCCAGATCTCCTGCATCTCCATTCCCATCCCTGATCCAGACCTCCAACTCCCCAACAGATATAATTTACTTAGCCTAATGATTTCCGGGGGCTTCTATCTATCCCAGGTGCCTAGCTAATGCCCCAAACCTCTTTCTCACCTGCCGCAGCTTCTTTGTTTCTTCTTTTTAAAAAAAAATCATTTTATTGGGAGCTTGTAGAACTCTTATCACAATCCACATATACATCCATTATGTCAAGCACATTTGTACATTTGTTGCCCTCATCATTCTCAAAACATTTGCTTTCTACTCGAGCCCTTGGTATCAGCTCCTCATTTCCTTCCCCTCTTTCCCTTCCCTCCCCTCCCTCAGGAACCCTTGATAATTTATAAATTAATTATTAATTGGTCATGTCTTACACTGTCCGACATCTCCCGTTACCCACGTTTCCTGCCACAGCTTCTTGATGTGGACATTGTATTTGGGGGCCACGCCTGGCTGCTCTCCAAGTGCAATGAAGGCGAGTTTTATCCCCTTGACTGGGCCCCACATACTTCTCTGGTTAGATCAGAGAGCCCATTCATTACTTCCTCTCTTGTGAGTTTGAAGTTGTGCTCAGGCATGGATGGGTTTGAGAAATTGACAAGAACGAAGTGCATTCTTTGAGAAAAATGCCTCCCTGCGCGTCCAAGCCCCCCTTTGCATCCCATAATACTTGATCGTAGCCCCGTGTGCCTTCCAGAATGTTTTAAAATGCTAAGGAGAGGATCACCTCCTACCGAGGGGTAAATGTCCCCCTCCCTCACACGACAGAATACACCCCCTTCTTGTTACCCATCGTCAGTTTGAGCATGGGTTTCTTTAAGAAATGGACAAAAATGAATGTCTTTCTTCGGAAAAAGCACACCTGCTCAGAACATTTTGCACATGACCTCCAGGGGCTTCCAGATCTCTGTGGCTCACCCATGGACTCCAGGTAAAGAGACCCTAACCTGAAACACGCCCTTTCTCCCTTCTTATGCGGTCTACCTCTGGACAGGATGCCCAGGCGTCCTCCGCGCTCTGGTGCCTGGAGGTGTCAGTGGGGTCCCATGGGTGTGTCCTTCAAGATGTCCAGTGTCTCGCCTCGAGAGTGGAGGTGCAGCCTCAAGGAACACAGCTTGCCATCTTCATGTCCTTCCACCCAGAGTTGCTCATCTCCTGTGCGCATCCCCTGCTCTCTCGGTTCACCTGAACAATGATCTCAGAATTGCTTGTGGGGACCTGAGTGTACAGGACAGGGAGCACAAGCAGGGGACACATGCACTGCCCCCCCCCCCGGCCCAGTGCCCGTGGCAGATGATGCTAATCAATCACAGCGTTCTTTTCCATTGGGCCCAGATATGGTCTTCTCAAGCAGTGATTTAAGCAGACATGACCGATCCATCAGCAGTGGCAGGTGGGATGATAGATGGTCGCCATCCTGATGCAGGGAAACCTTGGCTCTCAGCCCGCCTTTTAATGTCAAGGGGTTCAGCTCCCACCTTCCAGCTGGCTTTGAGCTCCAGGTCTCCGCTGGTCTTGGAGGAGGATCCTCAGACTCTGTCTGTTTGGCCAAAGGGAGCCCCTTTATTTTGTCCCTCAGATCCATTCTTCAGTTATGATGTCTTCTGCCTCCTTTGCTTTCTCCATAGCCCCAGTCAGGGCCCTCAACTCAAGTCCCCATTCCTCATAGTCTGGAAGTGCCAAGAGTTTCTCCACTCTTCCCAGTCCTTATTCCTACAACCCGGGACACCCATGTGCCAGACTTCCTGAAACATAACACAAAAGGTTGCATTTGATGTACTGAGCTCCTCTGGCCCATTGAAAGAGGCATCCCATAATCTTTCCCATGTGTCTACAGTCGTTTACAGTCTGGCCCGTCTGTTGGTTTCCCATTCTTACTTCATCATTATTTCCTCCCCTCCCCGACCCATGCTCTAAGACGTCCTCATGCATCCTTTCTCAAAACATCGGACTTTGTATTTTAAAAAATAATTTTATTGGGGCTCATACAACTCTGATCACAATCCATCCATCCATCCATCCACTGTGTCAAGAGCATTTGTACATTTGTTGCCATCATCATTCTTAAAACATTTGCTTTCTACTTGAGCCCTTGGTATCAGCTCCTCATTTTACCCCCTCCCTCCCCACCCCCTTCTTCCTCATGAACCCTTGATAATTCTTATTTTGTCATGTCTCACACTGTCCATTGTCTTCCTTCACCCACATTTCTGTTATTTGTACCCTTATGGGGAGGGGCTATATATCCAACCTTGTCATGTGCTCCCCCTTTCTCCCCCTTCCCCCTCCCTGACCATCCCCCTCCCCTCATGATATAGCTTCTCCTACTACTGTTCCTGAGGGGTTTATCGGTCCTGAATTCCATGTGTTGAGAGCTCTTATCTGTACCAATGTGTGTTTTTTGGTCTAGCCAGATTTGTAAAGTAGAACTGGGTCATGGAAGTGGGGGGAGAAAGCATTCAGGAGCTAGAGGAATGATGTGTGTTTCATTGTTGCTATACTGCACCTTGGTTGGATCTTCCCTTTCTTGTAACATTTTCTGTAGGGGCATATCCAATTGTCTACAGATGGGCTTTGGGTCTCCATTCCAACCCCCCTCTTTCACATCAATATAATTGTTTGTTTTGGATCTTTTGATCCTGATACCTGATCCCAACACCTCATGATCACACAGGCTGGTGTGCTTCTTCCTTGTAGGCTTATTTTCTTCCCTGCTGGATGGCCACTTGTTTAACTTCAAGCCTATAAGACCCCAGACACTATAGCTTCTGATAGCCAGGCACCATCAGCTTTCTTCACCACATTTGCTTATGCACCTGCTTTGCCTTCAGCGTTCGTGTCAGGAAGGTGAGTATCACAGAATGCCAGGTTATTAGAACAAAGTGTTCTTGTGTTAAGGGCGGCCTTGAGTCGAGGCCCCAAGTTCATCTGCTATTTTAATACTTAACACATATTGGCTTCTAGCCCTTTCATTGTAAATTAATATATTTGCATAGTACATGCCTGTAGCTATACTCTATAAATGTCCTCTGCCTCCTACTTCTTTCCTCTAGTTCTTTTCACCTTCCTCCTACCCCACCATCACGATCACCCTCCATTCGGCTCTCAGTAAGTCCCCTCAGATACATTCTTCAGCCCATTTCTCTACCTTCTAGTCTTCTTTCCAGAGCCTTCCCTGCAGCTAGGGAGCCCCGGTGGCATAGCGGTTCCTTGTCGGGCGGGGATCTGGTGGTGGTTTTCAGCTGCTCTGTGGGAGAAGGACGGGCTTGCTACTCCTTAAAGAGTCCCAGCCTCGGAAACTCCGGGGTAATTCTACCCTGTCCCACAGGGTTTCTGTGAGTCAGCAACGACTTGGCGGCAGTGAGTTTGGTGTCGGTTTCTCCGCTGCCTGCTCTGTGAAATACTGTCCCAGGCTGGCTCTGGGGCTCCCATGCCCCCCACCCCCACCCCAAGCTCCTTGTGCGTACCTCTAGCCTTCTCCCCTTCCCCCTCTGGGTCAAACATCAGAACAGTTGTGAGGCTGGCACAGGACCGCAGTGTTTTGTTCAGGTGCTTGTAGGGTCGCGATGGTCAGATGGACTCATGGCCCCTCCCGACCACACAGTAGTGTCCGACGCTTGCCCGGGTCCCAGCGCCCAAGCCAAGAGAAGGCACCGAGCAGGGGACTTGACTTGTTGGCACGCGCCGCGTGGAACCTGCAGTGGGGGAGAACTCCTCATCTTTTGCCCTGTCCCCCAAGGCAGCCTTTGCACGATCACCAAAGCTGGCCGAGCCCAAGCAGCCCTTGCCTCTTAAATGATAGTTTTCTTCCTTCCCGATGAAGGCACCTCATTGAAATTCACCACGAACGGCCGGCTTCTGACACGGATCTCTTGGCTGGCCAGTGATCCAGCTGCACGCACCCAATACTCATGGGAGCCGAAGGACTTCCATTTTCTCTCCTCACACCCTCCATCTGGATTCCTATACCTTAAAAAAAAACTTTTTAGCGTGAATTAGGTGGGGGCTTACTTTTCAGATCATCCATTTGGTATTCGGCAACAGGGACTACTTACCACACCTCCCGATAGCTTGCCCTGCCCCCCTGGATTTCCCTTCTTCCTCGGGGGGAATGCTGCCCTCCCCTTCGCTCCTGATGGCATCTGTCTAGCCTCTAGCCTATTGCTCCTCCTCCTGCCCTCCCCCCTCTCAGGACCTTCGCTTCTTTGGGCATGGAAACCTTTGTCTGGGTTTGTCCGTTTTAACAGTGATCTCGGGCAGTGCTTGACCTTTAATGACAGACAGTCTCGGCTCGCACACCCTTCTCCAAGTCCGTCCACGCCAGTGAGGTGCTTCACACTGGCATCATTGTTCTTTGGCGATGCGATGCGATGCGTAGAGTTCCGTTGTGCGTATGTGACAATGCCGAGCCAGCCATTCTTCCACCAGTGGGCGTTTGTTCAGGTTGCTTCCATCTCCTTGCTATTTGTGGGCAGAGCTGCCATGAACGTGGTGGTGCAGGTATCTGACCTGCTTCGACTCTCACTTCTCCAGGCATTGCTGCATCCTATGTCATATGGACTTTCGCTTGGAAGGGCTTTTGCTTAGGGATAGCAGGCACAGCTTGACCACAGGCCCCAGGGAGAACCAACCCCGCCCCCTGCTCTATTGGCCTCTGTAGGCCCCTTTGGCTTTTTGTTACTTGCTTGTGAAGTTGGAAAAGCAAGGGGATTGGGGGTCCTTTTGTGATGGAGAACTGAGGAGCGCGAAGGTTGGGGCAGAGTGGGTTGGGTGGGAGGGGTTGGAGGCTCCATCTTAGACAGCTTGGTGTGTGGGGGCGATTTTCACGTGTGTCATGTGACAAACATACATCAGGCTCCTTTGCAGTGAATTCAAGGTGGTCCACGGGCCTGTGGCAGGAGGCGCTCTTGGAGATGACAAGGAACGTAACATGAATAGGAATACTATCGCCCCTATAGGGCCCCGACACTGAGCCAGGCATTTCTCTAATTGCATTTCGTATAGCACCACCCTTTGGTCCTCAGCTCGGCCCTTTGCGACGGTTGTCGTTGTCGCTTTTGGTTCTGCCTCAAAGAGACTTTATATACAATAGAAACACCAGCCAGTCCTGCACCATCCTCACCGTTGTCCTTCTGTCTGAGCCCATGGTTACAGCTGCTGTGACATCCATCTCATCCAGAGCCTTCCTCTCTTTCACGACCCCTCTGCTTAGTTAAGCAGGATGTCCTTCTCCAGGGACTGGACTTTCCTGATAGCATGTCCAAAGTACAGGAGACAAAACATTGCCATCCTTGCCTCTAAGGAGCATTCTGGCTGTACTTCTGTTAGGTTTCTCGAGTGAGAAATACCTTGGTCTTTGGCTTTGCATGAGAAAGTATTCATGCTGAAGCCTGGTTTGTGATCCAAGTGGGTTTATTTAATAAAGGATAGAAGCAGTTTGAGGCATTACAGTAAACAGAACACAAACCAGGGAGAGAGACCGTGGCACAGCAACTGGCTGTGCTGAACTGTGCAGGGGCCTCTGGGAGAGCATGCTCCTGAGAGAGCTTCTGGCTTTTCATGGCCCCCAGTTGGGTGGCGTGGTTGACGGTACTGGTGGACCCCATTGGCTGAATTAAGACCACCTGGCCTAGATGGGGCCAATCCAGGTGTACCGCTCACCTAGGTGTACCACTCCTTCCTGGCTCAGAGCCTGAACGTCAGCATGCCCTCTGGCCTTTATGGCTGGCTGTGCTCTGCTGATTCTCTGCAGCAGCCTTCTGTAGGGGTGCCCTGGTGTAGAGAGGGACTACTCCCTATCCGACTACCTAACACTTCTTCCATCACAGATCTGTTGGTTCTTTTGGTAGATGATGGTACTTTCAATGTTCGTTGCCAGCTCCAAAGTTCAAAGGCATACATTTTTCTTTGGTCTTGTGTATTCAATGTCCAACTTCCACATGTATATGAGATGATTGAACACACCATGGCTTGGCTCAGGAGCACTGTATCCCTCAAATTGACATCCTTGCTTTTCAGCACTTTAAAAGAGGTCTTGTGCAGCAGATTCAAGCAATTTAATGAGGTTTTTGATCTCTTGAATACGGCTTCCATGAGCATTGATAGTGGATCCAAGCAAGACTAAATCCTTGAGGACTTCAATCTTTCCCGTTTATTGTGATGTTACCTGTTGGTCGGGTTGTGAGGATTTTATTTTCTCTGATTTGAGTGGTATTCCACTCTGAAGGTTGCCATCCATGATCTTCATCAGCAAGCGCTTCAAGTCCTCACTTTCAGCAAGCAAGGTTGTGTCATCTGTATATCACAGGTTGCTAGGAAGTCTTCCTCCAATCCTGAGGCAACAACTTCGTATAATCCAGCTTCTCTGACGGTTGTTCCTGACACATATTGCGACAAGACACAGTCCTGCTGCACACCTTCCCTGATTTTAGATCATGCAGCATGCCCTTGTTCTGGTTGTAAACTGTTTCTTGATCCATGCACAGGTTCTGAATGAGCCCAACGAAGTGTTCTGGAATTGCCATTCTTCTCAAACCTATGCACAGTTTGTTGTGATCCACACAGCTGAACGCCTTTGCACGGTCAACGAAACTCAAATAAATATCTTTTTGGTATTCTCTGCTTTGAGCCAAGATCCAAGTGGCAACACCAATGACACCATGTTCCTTCCATGTCCTCTTCTGCATGTGGCCTGAACCCTGTCAATGTACTGCTGCAAACATTGTTGGATGATCTTCAGCAAAGTTTTTCTTACACGTGATGTTAATAATATTCTTCTATAGAATTTGTGCATTCTTTGGAATGGGTGTGAATATGGACCTCTTCCAGCCAATCGGTCGGGTCTTCCAAACTTCCTGGCATAGATGTGTGAGAGCTTCAGCGCTTCTTCAGTGTGTCGAGACATTGCACTTGGCATTCTGTCAGCCCCCGGCGATTTGTTTTGTGCTTTCTCCTTCAGCACCACTGGTTCTTGCTCATATGCTGCCCCCTGAAATGGTTGAATCTCGACGAGGTTTTTTCCCTCTAAAATAGTCTAGTTTTTTCAGAGTACAGTGACTCTGTGGATTCTTTCATTCTTCTTGTATCATTCAATATTTTGCCCATAGAATCTTCCAAGATTGCACTCCGAGGCTTGGATTTTTTCTTGAGTTCTTTCAGTTTCAGATCTCCTGAGCATGCTCTTCCTTTTTAGGTTTCTACCTGTAGGTCTTTGCACATTTCATTTTGATATTTTATTTTGTTTTCTCAAGCTGATTGTTGAAATTTTCTCTTCAGCTTTTTTACTCCATTTGTCTTAGCTACACTGTGATCAGGAGCAAGTTTCAGAGTCTCCTCCGACATCCACTTTGGTCTTTTCTTTCTTTCCTGTCTTTTTAGTGACCTTTTGCTTTCTCTGTGAATGATGTTCCTGATGTCCTCCCACAGCTCATCAGGTCTTACGTTATTAGTGTTCAAAGCATCAAATCCGTTCTTGAGATGTTATCAAAATGCAGGAGGGATAGACTCAAGGTCATAGTTTGGCTCTCATGGACTTTTTTCAACTTCAACCTGAACTTACAGATGAGCAATGGATGGTCTGTTTCACCATCAGCTCCTGGGCTTGTTTTAGCTGCTAACTTGAGCTTCTCCATGGTCTCATCCCACAGATGGAGTCAGTTTGATTTCTGCGTATTCCATCTGGAGAAGTCCATGCGTATAGTTCCCTTTTGTGTAATTGAAAAACAGTGTTTGACCTGAACAAGTCATTGGTCTTGGAAAACCATTGGGATTTGGAAATTACCATTTCCAGCTTTGTTTTTGTCACCAAGACCATCTCTTCCAATGACCGTTCCTTCTTCTTTGTTTCCAAATTTTCCATTCCAATCACCAAAATTATCTTGATTGCACGTTTGATCAATTTCAGACAGAAGAATTTGGTAGAATTATTCAAGTTCGTCATCACTAGCGTTAGTGGTTCGAACATAAATTAGAATAATAGCTTTGGATTGGATTTCCTTGTTTGTTGATAGACATTATCCCATCACCACCAGCAATGTGCTTCAAGGTAGATCTTGAAATGCCCCTTTTGACAATGAACGCAATGCCATTCCTCTTGACTGTGTCAATCCTGCCTGGTAAACCACATGGTTTTCTGATTCAAAATAGCCACATGTCAGTCCACTTCAACTCACAAACACCTAGAATATCCACCTTTATCCGGTCGATTTCATTTTTCGCTACTTCCAATTATCTTAGACTCATACTTTGTACACCCCAAGTACCCATTGTTAATTGACGTTGGCAGCTGCTTCTTCTCATTCGAGTTGTGCCCCATCAGCAAATGAAGGTCCCGAAGCCTTTGCTTGTCTAAGCTTAACTGCATCCATGTCATGAGAGCTGGCCCTTCTTGAGGAGGCTGCTCTTCCTCCGTCGTATTCTGAGTGCCCTCTGACCTGGAAGCGCCTCTTCTGGCACTGGTTCTGACCAGTTCTGCCTCTGCTCCTTAGGTTTTCAGTAACGGACAATGTTTCGATCCTGTCCACAGGGCTTTCCATGTTTTTTTCTCTGAAGTGGACAGCCTACTTCTTCTTCGTAGTCTGTTCTCCGTCTGGGAGCTCTGCTGAAACCTGTTCGCTTTGGGTGACCCTGCTGGCATTCGAAGTACCAGTGACAAAGTTTTCAACCTCATAGCAACACGTGAGCCACCGACAAACTGACAGGCGAGCGGTCGGCCCTTCGTGGAGGGTTTTCATTAGCCCCACTTTACAGACAAGCAAGTGGAGACCCCAGAGAGAATGCCTTACGCATGTTTTTCTCTGATGACGGGCAGCGGAAGAGCAGCGTTTTCGCCTTCCGCGTGGGAGATCTGAGTTTGATCCCCGAGGCTCGTAGGTTGCTGTGATGTGGCGCAGGCTTCAGCAGAGTTCCACACCAGCGATTCTCAACCTTCCTAATGCTGTGACCCTTTCATACAGTTCCTCATGTTGTGACCCCAACCACAAAATTATTTTTGTTGCTACTTCATGGCTGTGATTTTGCTACTGTTATGAATCAGGTGACCCCTGGGAAAGGGTCGTTCAACCCCCCCAAGGGGGTCACAACCCACAGGTTGAGAACCACTGTCCTAGCCGAAGCCAGACTAGGAAGAAAGGTCTGGCCCATCTACTTTCGATAATCAGCCAGCGAAAACCTGATGCGTTGCACAGTCTAATTCCTGACCAACCACGGGAGACCGTGCGGACCCTGAAAGTTTGGTTCTGCTGTGCACGTGGTGGCAACTAACAATCATGCTGCATCACGAGGGCCCGAGGCTTACCTGAGCGCCACCGGAGGAGACCATGGGTGAGCCTCCTGGGAGCACAGTGGGAAGAAGCACGTGGGGCATCAGCAAGGGGGTTCTGGCTGCCGTCTTGAGAAAATGGTTTCACTTCTTCCAGCCTACACTTCTTATTGACACTGTGGGAGGAGGATGTCTCCCTGGAAGTTTCGACATAGGATAGGATGAGCCCATGTAAGGAAAAGGCTTGGCACATCGTGGACAACCAATAAACAGTAGCAGCTGTTATTAATTGCCTAGCTGTGCTGCCCTTTGTGCCCATACACTTCCAGAACCTTATCAGACTGTACTTTAATGGTCTTCGCATGTGTCTGTTTCGCCGATGTACTCCAATCCTCTCAGAGGCAACACCAACTCTTATCCCACTCTGGCCTCTTCGCTGGCAGATGGGAGATTTCAGATGAGGAAACAGAGGCTTTGAGAGGAAGCTGCTTGCGCAAGTGCATGAGCTGGAAAATTACAGAGCCTCCCAGACGCTGCGTAGAATTGCTACTCTCATGAGGGGGTGCAGTGGAGGGTCCTATTCCAGGGCCTCGGATGACCTGGGTGAGGAAAAGAGAAAAACCTGGGTCTTCATGGAGTTTGGCTCACAGGTTGTCGGAATATAGAAGGGACAGAGGGAGTTTGTCGACAGACTGCCGGGCGATCATAAACTGGAGTTTGGAAATGCTCAGGTGAAGGGGCTTCTAGGACAGGCACCCCAGGGCTCTGGGGGTCACTTTTTCTTAGGGGTGTGGGCAGAGCACGGAGGGCATCTACCATGACCTATGAGCCTGTGATGTGCACCGAGCTGGCCAAAGCACAGTGCTGAAGTTGAATGTCGGTTACGCTGTACCGTTAGCACTGTCTCTGAGCCATGGTTTCCTTTTCTGTAGAGAGGGTCACAGTTAGAAAGGGTCTTCCAGAAGAATGTGGTAACGCAGGCCAGTGCTGGGATGTAGTAAGAACTCAGTGTGCCATTATTGATCTGATTAAGAACCCAATAAATCATGATCATGCCGAGAAGGAGTCCTCGTGGCACCGATGGGTGAGCATTGGACTGCTAACCATAAAGTCAGCGGTTCAAGCCCACCTGGGGGAAAAGGTGAGGCTGTCTTCCCCCCCATCATGACGGATAGCCTCAGAACGGCCTCCACGACAGCGTGTTGGGTGTGATTATTAACTTCTCCTGTTGCCAGAGCATGGCCTCAGCCCATCACTGGCACCCTTCTTCCTGTGGCAGTCTCCTCCCCGCCACTCCCACCCCCACCCCCACCCCAGCCAGACACTCAGCTTGGCATCTCAAGCTCCATCTTTAAAGCCCCCTGGTCCTTCATCATTGCGTCTAGCCTTTTGAGAGTTGGGAATGATTGTTTTCTCCAATCAGAGATCACTTGAGTTTTATTTACTTAATTAAAAAAAAAACAAAGCCTTTAATGTTAATTAGGTGGAGGTTGGCGACATTGATCATCACTCACATACATCAATCCACACACCTTCTGCTTCAACTCGGTCATTGCAATCCCCTCCCAAGGTACATGCGCTTATCCCTGCTGGTGTTTCCGCTTTCCATCCTAAACGTCTGGACTTTGTTCCCGAGTAAATGCTGCCCTTTTGATCCCAGATGGTTTGTTCTTCTAACAGGGGGATGAGTTCAGTTCCAGACTTGAAGGGTCATAGTCCTGGGTGGGGGTGGGTCCCACTTGTCACTATCTGATCCATAAGCTTGGTCTCTTCTATGATTTGGGTCTTGTGTCACATTTTCCCCTGCTCTCTCCAGGACCTGCTAATGTGATCCTTTTCAGAGCCGTTGGTAGTGGTAGCCAGGCACCATCTAGGTCCTCTGGTCTCAGGGTTGTGGGGACAGAGGTTTGTGGTCCATTAGATGAATATGACTTGAGTTTCACTAGTGTCTCCAGTGCCTTGAGAGTAATGGTGGGAATGTTGAACCTGGTGCAGGGTCCAGCAGTAGAGAGGGGCAGGGGATCTTTCTGGTGCTAGATCAGACCATAGCACTCAGAAGTTGTCTACCATGCCTTCGTGGGCACACAGGGCTACTGAGTATGAAGCTCAGACTGAGAGAGGATCTGGAGCTTCACACTTGGGATGAGGTGGGATATGTTAGCTCTTCTGGTTGGGAGGTCTCTTGGTGAGGTACGGGGCCCTCACAACAAGACCAGGATATCCGCATCTCATTCCGGCTCTTCCTGCTTTCTGCTCCCAGGCGCCACTGCCTGATCCATGGCACACACACAGGAAATGTGGAGGGGAGGAGGGAAGGCAGAGAAGGAGAGAGGGGAAAAGCCATCATAGAGGATCCTGAAACCCACAGTGAAGTCCTTTACTAGGTGTGTGGTATTGGATAAGCAACTTCTCTTCTCTGAGCCGCATTGCCTCTATGAGTGTGGCCACACCTGAGTCCTTGAAGGGATATTTAGACCTGTAGCTCCACCTGGTTGAGGGAGAAACGGAAGCCGAGACTATCAACGGAGCCTTTCTAAGGGTATGGGGTTGGGCCACGAAACCAGGTCATCTGAAAGTGCTTAGTCAAGTGTCACAAGAAGGTTGGGAGTTGCTTTGATCGTTTGCTTAGGCTTTGTGATAGTTAGATTTTATGTCAACTTGCGGGTGGAGGAGGGGCAGGATTCTCCCCTCTAACCGAGTGTTGTCAGCCCCATGAGGGCATCTTCTGGGAAGCAGCCAAGCAGCTTTGGGGAGAAGAGGGGAGAGAATGACTGCCTTCATCTGATCACAGTCATGATCCAACTGAGGGAGGTTCCAATACGGGACGTGGCTTTCTTTTGGTAGAGACTGACCACGTGTGAAGCTAGCTCACCTGTACAGTACGAATCCTGCACCTGATTCGTCCACTTCCTGTTTAGCGCTATTACATCCCTGGAGCCATCAGCGGAAGGCAGACCTCGGATTCATTCAGCTTGGCATCCACCAGCCTGTGGTCTTCCGGCTTCCTCTGCCTGCCTCCTGTTCATCAGCCCCTGCAGCTCTCGGGGTCAGGAGATGCCTCCAGCTAACATGTGACCCATGGACTTGAACCAGACAGGAAGTGGGCTTGCCTACCTCTACAACTGTGTGAGGTATTTCTTGATATACATCTTTCTATCTATGTCCACATTATACATCTTGCTTCTCTAGGGCACCCAGCAACACAGGCTCAGGGTATATGTATGTACATAGAAGGTCGATCCCCTTCTGCTGAACTTTCAAAGGCACTGGAGTCCCCTGGAGGTGCCTGGAAGACCGAGAGACCTTGACAGGACGCGTCCCGTAAGCAGCAGGCTCCCTTGGAAGCGCTTCTTTCTCCATGACTCTGCAAAGTGGCAGGTCTCACCTCAGCTGCAAAGTGAATGAATGGTGCATCTCGCCAGCACAGAGCACATTTGGGCCAAACTCTTCGCTCAGTTTTATGGGGCCAATACATCTGCAGAATCGCTTACCTGTCACTCCGCAGACGGAATGCATTATTTCGGAAAACTTTCTTTTCCCTTTCCACCCCCCAAAAAACTTTGATTCCCTGGCGGAAATGGTTTATCAACGTCTTTAAAAAACCGCTCAGATCTTCTTGGTAACCCCTGGTACCATAAAAGACTGGCTATACGGATGCAAATGAATTGGAGGGCATTAAAAACACCCTCTTACTCAGGCAGCTGAAGTGGAGGAGGGCCGGTTGATGGATGGCACCCGGCTTCCTGCTGCGCGATTTTGCTCTTTTTACGGCTGCCAATGGCTGATGGATTTCATCTTTTGTTTCCTTTACTGCCGCTTAAGCAACCACCCTGGGGCTGGGGGTATGTCCCTGGGCACCCACTTCTCCTTGCCCCCTGGGGAGGGCTCCAGCCAGATGTTCTGTGCTTATTGCCTGCTTCGGGGAGGCAGGAGATGGCCCAGCTGGATGGGGCCCCGAGGGACCACCCCTCCCATAATTGCTGAGCTAGTGGGAGAGTCTGCTGAAGAGCAGGAAATCCTTTCTGCTCCCTCCTCCCCAGGGCGCACCCATCCCATTTGATCCCAGCCCCCACCTGCATGCTAAGGAGGCCTATTGTGTGTAGGGCACTGTGCAGGGTGGGGGGGCACCCCAGGAAGCGAAGGACACAGCCCTTCAAGAGATTGAAAAGACCAAACTTTTCATCATGTTGGGGAAGACACCCCCCACCCCTAGTCACGTACACTGCAGGCACCATCTGCATGCATGCAGGTACATGTTCACACACAACTGCACGCCAGCATTCACACATGTGGCACAAATGGAAGTACACACACACACACACACACACACACACACACACACACACACAAGCACTGCCCCTCTCAATCCTGCATGCATCTGCACCGATGCGCATGCAAACACAAATCCATGTTTGTGCACACCCACCGAAGTGGCAGCTAAACAATGAGACAGAACAGTGTGTGCCGCAGAGCCAGGCCGAGTGGGCGGATGGGAAGAGGGCCAAAGCTGGTGCCGTTGGAAAGACACTGGTGTATTACACCCGTCCTTCTCGTCTCAACATAGCCCCTCATTAGCTGTGTGATCTTGGTCAAGACTCAACCAATCTGAGTCTCAGTTTCCTTATTTGAACACGAAGCCTGTCTAGATGTAAGAGTCCATGGCTTTGTGGAACCAGAAGTTCAGAAGGAAAGGTGAGTTGGAACAATACAAGCAATAAGACTCACTAGCCTGTTGAGGAGGCCAGAGTCCTGGTGGCACAGGGGTTACACATTGGGCTGCTCACTGCAAGGTCAGCGGTTCGAAACCACCAGCCAGGGCTTCTACTCCCATAAAGAGTTACAGTCTTGGAAACTCACAGGGGTTCACCCTTTAAGGACCTCATGTGATGTAGCAGGTCAAGCACTGGGGTGCTAACAGAACGGTCAGTGCTTTGAACCCACCAGCCGCCCCGAGGGATAAGGATGAGGTGTGTACTCTAGTGAAGACTTAGAGCCTTGGGGACCCTCCAGAGCAGCTCTACTCTACTCTCCAGGATGCTAGGGGTCAGGATGGGCTTGGGGGATCGCGTGCACCCCTGTGCCATATCTGGTGGCAGAGCCAGCAGGGTGGAGGATGCCACACACTGGGGAGGTCCTGGGCCTCACAGCAGCTCTTCTATGCAAGGGGACAAGGAAGGTTGGGGACCTCCCACTGGTCTTTCAGAAGCCCCTCCCCCTGGGTGGTGGCGATGGTGGAGGGAGGGACTGAAACAGCTTCTGCAGAGCTCATTCAGGACTGGGTGGCAGGAGCTAGGATCAATATACACAGTCAGAGCCCTAGCAGCTCCATGAACCAAACCAAACTCTGCTTTCAAGGCCACTCTGACTCATGCTGACCCCACAGGACAGCCTTGGGCTGCCCTGGTGAGTTTCTGAGAGTGTAAGTCTTCATGGAAGTAGAAAGTCTTCTCTTTCTCCTAAAGAGCTGGTTTTGAACCAGCCGACCTGGTGGTTTGCAGCCCAATTTGCCACCCACTGTGCCACCAGGGCTCCTGAGCACCTACTGTGTGCTCATGGGAAGTGCTGGTGGGGCAGGACAGAGGAGCTCAGAGGAGGCTGAGAGGGTGGCTGACGCTGGGTGCAGAAGCTCCCAGGGGGGCACGGTAGCACTCAGATTGAAGGAAGGGGGACTGACGTGCAGCCCCATCTGGTTCTCTTTGGCTCTGCCCTCCCAGCATTAGAGGTATCAAGTACTTTTTATAAGGAAAGATTTTATTTATTTATTTATTTATTAAGGAAAGATTTTAAAAAGACCAAAGTGGTGTGTGCTAGTTGCATAATAAATTGAAACATTAAAGCAGGAAGTAAAAAGAGAGCCTCCCCATCTTGGTCTCTCCCATTCCTCCAGAGACAATCAATGCCAAACCTGCGGTGGTGTCAGTCTGGGTTTTTTCTGTGCACGCTGCTCTCTCATGTACACACCAGCATTCCTCTTTGTTTGTTCAAAAAAGGGATTGCACTGGACTTCCCGTCCTGCGATTTTGTTGTTGTTGTAACTCTTGGAGTCTGAAAAGACTGTACGGACGACCCTGGAATGCTCACACCCGGTGTGATGAGGCACAGACAAGAGGAAGAACCCCAACCACATGGATTCGCCCAGAGAAGAGGTTGTGGGTTATATATGTGTTGAGCTGTTCGGTTAGTCAGCAGTTTGAAACCACCCGCCACTCCTTGAGAGATAGGTGAGGCTCCTGGGGAGACTCGGTCTTGGGAAGCCACAGGGGTTAACCCTGTAGGGGTGCTATGTTCTGGGCTCCACTTGATGGCGTGAGCTTGGTTTTGTGCTTGGGAGGGGTTGAAGGTGCGAGCCAGATCAGGAGAAGGGTCACAAAGGAGACGAGTGAGCCAGCTGGACTGAGGACTGGGGTCTGGGAGGTAGGAAGGGAGGTTGGGATGAAAGGGACTTGGACACCCAGGAGGGGAAAAGGGAAGTGATCCCTTGGAGCCACTGAAAGAGAGGCTGTTGGGGATCAGCCTCCACAATCAAATGGGTCTAAGGGGCAGTTGTGTAACTGAGGGATAAATTAAAAGGGATATCAGACAAGATAAAGCATGCAAGGGCTCATCTCCGAAATTTCTTCAGGAGGCAGGTCCATGCAGAGAGAGAGAGAGAGAGAGAGAGAGAGAGAGAGAGAGAGAGAGAGAGAGAGAGAGAGAGAGAGAGCTTAATGTATTCTCACGAGCCTACATAATCTTGGGCACTCAGGCCAAGGCAGGCACATACATAACACAAAGGGTTGTACAAGAGGCATCCATGCAACAGGAGGGGGACAAGCCATGGGTGCACACACAATAGGAAGGGATGGCATTGGAGATACCCATGTGACAGGAAGGCACACACACATGGCAAGATGGGCGGGGGGCTCTAGAGTCAAGATGGCAGCCTAACCTTGGCC
Source organism: Tenrec ecaudatus (assembly GCF_050624435.1). NCBI lineage: Eukaryota > Metazoa > Chordata > Mammalia > Afrosoricida > Tenrecidae > Tenrec > Tenrec ecaudatus. The sequence goes on along the minus strand of NC_134530.1, from coordinate 61,582,489 downwards.
CTCTCTGAGCTGGCTTGACCTTAGGTGGCTTTGAGCTGTTTCCAGGGGAACACTTTATGGTCCTTATCAGAAGGAGGTCCTTATCAAAAGGTCCTACTTAGGGTGGGGCAGACCTTGGGTCTGATTGCTTTTGATGGCAGACAACCTTTAGGCAGCTGGCCTTCAAGCAGTTGACCTTCAAGAGTCTAGTAAGTGTCCTTGTGTTTGCAAACAGCACCTTGAATTTGACATTCTTATGGGGGACATTGGAGGGAATGACTTTTGCTTAGGAGAATGTGAGTGGAACCCACCTCCAACCCACGAGTGTGAAGCTTTCCTGCATGGGAGCCCTGGACTCCTGAATGTTGAGAGTCTGTCCACATGTACTCTCTTCCCGGTTCTGTTTCCCACAGATGGCAATGGTCGATATTGGCTCATGGCGAACTTATGTGTCAGAGGAGAACTGCACTGAAAATGGGTTTTCAGTGACTGAATTTTCCGAAGTGAATCACCAGGCATTTCTTCTGAGATCCTCAGGGTGGACCTTTTCCTTAAATATTTGCTCAATGCAGGAAAATCCGTCTCAGGCCTTCTATTCATATGTGAGTGTTCATGCCCTGAAAGTTTGGACTAGGAGCCCGGCGGCGTAGTGATTACTGGGCTGCTAACCACAGGCCAACCGGTTTGAAACCACCAGCCCTACTCGATGAGCGAGATGAGGCTTTTACTCCTGTAAAGAGTTACACTCTCAGAAACTCACAGGGGCAGCTCTGCCCTGCCCTGCAGGTCCCTGGGAGTCAGAATCAACTCGAAGGCAGTGAGTTTGGTTTTGATTTAGCAATAAGGCGTCAGGTAGAGGTTGTGGCCTCCAGGGATGTAATGGGCAACCTGGGCAGAGGCTATGGGAGTGAACTCAGAGATGACCCCTGAGAAGCTCTCTGAAGAGAGGTGAACAAGACAAGCTGGTATCCGGGGGACGTGGAGTGGAGCGCTGGGGACTCTTGATTTTTTGCCCAGGTGGAGGTGGTCAGCTGCCCCTGGGTCACTGAACCATCATGGCTGGAGTCTGCCCAGAGCTGGGGCAGGATGGCCCTACTGTGATACTCTCAACTCTCCACTCACTCCTCTCTCCCATCTTCCTGGAACATACGCCCCTCCCCCTCCTGCGCTGCTCCCCCTCCCCTGTGCCCTCCAGGCCCAGTTCCAGGTCTGGGTTCTGCAGCCAGACCTGGGGGGAAAGCTGGAGGCTAACTGGGAGACAGAGAAGTGGGCAGTGGTGGGCTGTTGGGCTAGTTTCAGGCCTCTCTTTTGTTGTTGGAAATGGAGCTGAGGGAAGAAATTAGAGAACAAAGAAGCCAACTGCCTCCAACGTTTACATAATGAATTGCTGGAGAGAAACGAGAGGGCCAGAGACCGGGGAGTCTGGGAGCGGGGAGCAGGAGGAGGGCTTTCAGATTTGGAGGGTTTGGGACTCTGGGGAGAGGGAGAGAAAAGAGGAGAAGGGCTTTTAAGCGCCTGCAGGGTTTGAACTGGATCCCTTTTACAATGCTGCGAGAGATTCAGTCAAGAATGGAATTCCTTTTTAATTGCTTTTTTTTGGCCCACTCTGTTTCTTTGACTGTGGTAAGGAGGCAAGGCCCGGCCACAAGGGGCTGGGGAATTCATTTGGATTGCATAAGAAATGTGTTTCCCTCTTCTGCACATGTTGTCTCCGAGAACGGGATGCACGGGAAGCCGCTGTATGCGCTGTTGGTAAATTAATGATGGGGTTTAGGATGAATGGGGTCAGAGACAGCAGGAAGCATGCTAGTTAGCATCTGGGTCGGAGGAACAGATACTCACTCACAGTAGCTCAGTCATAAAGGGACCCTCACTTGGAGGCGGCCCAGGGCTTCCTGGGGGGATGAAGCAGATTCTGGGAGGGAGGCAGAGCCCGAAGCCGTAGATCCCGGTCTCTTGGTCTCTGCATCTGGCTGTGCATCTAGATCTCTCCTCTGCAGACCAGCAGCCTTTGCTTCTTTGGTCAATACAGCCCAGGCCTGGAGCTCCAGTGTTATCGGGAACAAGGCCAAATGTCTCTGAAGGAACAGAGCAAGCTCTCTGTTCCAATTCCAAATCCCCGGAGAGTGATTGATTGGCCCTGATGCTATCCCTCCTCACTAGCCTGTGGCTAGTCGGGTGAGGGTAGGGGCAGGATCATGACTGTCCCCACCCCCACCCTGGCCTCCAGCCGTGGGGCAGGTGGTCAAGAGTCTGTCCCAGGGACACAGGAGGCCGGGCCAGCAACCCTATAGCTGTTGTCACGATCTCTCTTCTTATCAAGTGCTGAATTACTCTCCTGGTCTGAGAGAGATGATAGAAGTCTGATTTCTCTGCACTTCCAGGCAGAGGACAGGTCCCTGTGTTTTCTCCCCTGCCTGTCCCCTTCAGTGCTCCAGATGAGACGCATGGGACCTGAAGGGGGGGCGGCAAGCAGTTCCTCCCTGCTCCTGACTCATCTGCAGCTCTGCTCCCAGAGGAATCTGAGACCTGGCATCCAGGGCCTCTCAGAGGCCTCCTCTCTTCAGGGCTGGGCCATGCTTTTTCTGTCAAAGGACCCCCAGGGAACCCACCTGGTCCTGACACGGGTCTGTTATTAGTGGCCCTGGAGATGGGCCTGACTCATGGAGGCCTCTTGTCCAATCACAAGACGGCCTAGTTCTCTGTGACAGTTACATAATCTCCTGACAACTTGTGAAGGGGTGGAGTTTAGCCTGTCAATCATGTCACAGCTTGGTGACCTCATTTGGAGGTGCGAAGGAGATAAGTAACTCACTGGAGGCCACACATTCGCTCCCTGGGAGGCATTCCTGCTGACAGGACACATGGAGCCAGAGCCCTGGAGCTGGAGGAGCCATGTGGAGACCCACGCCAATGCTGAGATGCTTCCACAGCCACTGGATTCACAAGACTTTCCATCCACCGGCCTGTGATCCTCCTACAGTAGGCATCATTACATGTGCTGCATGAATCTGAAGAGGAATTTATAGACATATGGGCTAATATCGCATTTATGGACTTGATCTGGACTGAGATGTTTCCTTAATATACAATTACTCTTTGGTATAAAGCTCTTTCTGTGAATTTGTTTCTCTAGTCCATCCAGACTAACACAGATGCTGAAAAACTTTTAGCACAGCTTTCAGACTAGGAGGAATTAGGAAGAAATGCCTGGTGATCTCCTTCCAGTCATTTAAAACTCAATGGTTCACACCGGTCTGCCCTAACGCAATCTGTCCTGGATGGAGGATGGACAGTGTTCTGTTATGCCTGGGGCCTCCCCGAGTCCAAACCCAAACCCAAACCCACACCCACACCCAACTCACCGCCATTGAGTCTCTTACAGCTCCGAACTCACCTTTCGGGCAGGGTTTCTGAGACTGTAGCTCTCTATGGGAGTAGACAGCCTCATTTTTCTCCATTGCCAGGAGCTAGGAGCCAGTTAACAAAATAACAACAGCAGCTTGCTCTGTGACAGGGTGTGTTCAGATGACTTAACTCCTCATAAGCACTCAAAGAAGAATTGCGTCACTGTGGCTGCCATTTCAAAGAGGAGGAACCGGAAGCCCAGAGTTCAAATACCTTGCCCCATATCAGAATGGAAACCTGGGTCGCCTGGAGCCGGAGCCCCGGCCCCCATCACTCAACTGGACTGCATTTGCAATTCCAGTATGTTCCCGTCATGTGAAAGAATGCAATTTGATTTGGAATCTTTCCCATTCTTAGGATCTCTAAAGATCCTAAAAGGAACCCCAGTGCCATTGTCGGGTAGGTGTTGGGCTCCTTAACTGCAAGGTTGGCAGTTCAAACCCCTAGCCACTCCTGGGGAGACAGCTGAGACCCTGGGCGAGATGGACTGGCACAGCAGCTGCAGGAATCACACTGTCACATTGGTGAGGGTGACATAGGAATGGGTGGCACTTCATTCTGTTGTCTGTGAGGTCACCAGGGGCTGGAGTCGACAGAAGCTTACAACAAAGAACAACGACAAGGAGAGGCATGGCCCCCTTGCCCTTGCCTGCTTTGAGCTGCCCGGCTAGTTCTGGCAGCATGGCCTCTGTGCTCTCACCTGTCACTCAGGCCCAGTTTGGTCTTCTTGTGTTGGCATGAGCCTCTGGTCAAGGGCCCGCTCCTGCCGGCATTCTACCAGCGCCCCTGCTCCTTGCAGTTGTTCTTGCAGCTTGGAACCTGACCAAGGGCTCAGGGGCTTGCTGGGCTCAACAGGTGGGAGATGGGGGATGGAACTGTGCCCCTCCCCCAGCTGGAGAGACAGCAGGACAGGCAGTGGAGAAACATCAAGCCTGTTCATACGGTGCCTGATCCTCCCTGCTCCCTCCGACACCCCCCCCCCCACCCCAACCCGGGCTGGTGGCAGATGGCACAGCAGCTCCTCTCTGGAAGCCAGCCTCCTAGGAGGCCAAACACATCAAAGGCAGATTTGACTGGAGGCTTTGAAGGCCAGGGGTGAGTGTCTGCAGGCAAGGCCAGAGCCAGAGCTGGAGCCTCAAGTTTATTAAACACCTCTGGAGCCTGCTGCTTGAGTGGACTGGCCTCGCGCAGGGAGGCGGTCAGGCTGAGGGAGCAGGGTGTGGGGCCTGACCGCCAGCTTCCGGCAAGGCATCCCTGGCCTCAACTCCTCTTATGAATGGGGGACGAGGCCCTTGAGGGAGTGGGGAGCATGAGACCTGTCCCAGGTGATAATACGAGCTACCATTAATGAAGACTTACCGTGTCCTAAGCGCTCTGTGGCGAGAGCTATGCACACGTATTCCACTCGGCATTTATTTACTGAACGTCTGCACGGGGTCATGGTACTCCGTGCACATGCTGCTTCTCGCGAGTCGGCGCCTCCCCGAGCGCTTCATGGACAACGCATCGTTCCAGTCCCACAACCAGCCGGGAAAGCAGCCACTGCTCTCTGTCCCCGATCCACAGATGTCCGCGGAGACACAGAGAGGGTGAGGAACGTACCCAAACACACACAGCCAGCAAGAGGCTGAGCCAGGCTTTGAGCTCAGGAAGCTTAGTTCCGGAGTTTGTGTTTTTAAACCTCCACATGCTCCAGCTGGGCAGAGAGTCATCCCAAGCCCAGTGGAGTGGGAAAAGCGCCCATTAACCAAGCAATCAAACAATTTCTTTTCTCCAAGGATAACTATCTTTGGGAAAAAGTTATTGAACAAGATGCGTGAGTGTTCGGATTGTTGTCAGTGGGGAGGAGGTGGGAAATCAACACACCAGCAGAGATGAGCCGCACAGAGCATCTTTTAGACAGTGCGGTGGGGATTGCAGTCCTTGCCAGAACTGCAGGGAAGAAGCCCTGGAGGAGTAGTGGGTTACTCACTGGCTTGCTAACCTCAAGGTCAGCAGCTTGAATCCACCAGCTGCTCCTCCAGAGAAAAGATGAGGCTTTCATTTCTTTTTCTTTTTTTAAGGTTGCTTCCTTTTTTTCTTTTCTTTTTTTTTTTTAAATTTTAACAATTTATTGGGGCTCATACAATTCTTTTCACAGTTCATATATATACATACATCAATTGTATAAAGCACATCTGTACAGTCTTTGCCCTAATCATTTTTTTCTCTTTTCTTCTTTTACATTTTATTAGGGACTCATACAACTCTTACCACAATCCATACATATACATACATCAATTGTATAAAGCACATCCATACATTCCCTGCCCCAATCATTCTCAAGGCATTTGCTCTCCACTTAAGCCCCTTGCATCAGGTCCTCTTTTTTTTCCCCTCCTCCCTCCCCATTCTCCCCTCCCTCATATGCCCTTGGTAATTTATACATCGTTGTTTTGTCATATCTTGCCCTATCCGGAGTCTCCCTTCCCCCCTTCTCTGCTGTCCCTCTCCCAGGGAAGAGGTCACATGTGGATCCTTGTAATCAGTTCCCCCTTTCCAACCCACTCACCCTCCACTCTCCCAGCATCGTCCCTCACACCCTTGGTCCTGAAGGTATCATCCACCCTGGATTCCCTGTACCTCCAACCCTCATATGCACCAGTGTACAGCCTCTGTCCATTTCCAGCCCTGCAAGGTAGAATTCGGATCATGGTAGTTGGGGGGAGGAAGCATCCAGGATCCGGGGGAAAGCTGTGTTCTTCATCGATACTACCTCACACCCTAATTAACCCATCTCCTCTCCTAAACCCCTCTATGAGGGGATCTCCATTGGTCGACACTTGGGCCTTGGGTCTCCACTCTGCACTTCCCCCTTCATTTAATATGATATATATATACATATATACACATACATATATACATATACACATATATATACATACATACACACACTTATATCTTTTTTTTTTTTTTTTGCATGATGCCTTATACCTGGTCCCTTGGGCACCTCGTGATCGCACTGGCCGGTGTGCTTCTTCCATGTGGGCTTATTTGCTTCTGAGCTAGATGGCCGCTTGTTCACCTTCAAGCCTTTAAGACCCCAGACACTATCTCTTTTGATAGCCGGGCACCATCAGCTTTCTTCACCACATTTGCTTATGCACCCATTTGTCTTCAGCGATCCTATCATGGAGGTGTGCAGTCAATGATATGATTTTTTGTTCTTTGATGAGGCTTTCATTTCTGTGAAGAGTTACCGACTTGGAAACCTACAGGAGCAGTTCTGTGCTGTCCTGTAAGGTCGCGCTGAGCCTGAATCGCCTCAATGGCCATGAGTTTTTTTTGGAGGGTGATTGAGAACTTTAGGGGAGGAGGGCATTCTGCTATCCTGTTTGCTGGATCCGAATGGCAAGGCTTAGAGATTCCTTCGGGAGCCAGGGCCTCACTGGCCTGGACGCTTTTGATCCCTGCCGGGGAGCGCCCTGTGGTTGGTGCTGTGCTTGGCCAGTCTTCTGGGCTTTTCAGTCAGGAGCTCTGGTGGTGCTGTGGTTAAACGGCTAACCACAGGGTCAGCTGTTCAAATCCACCGGGCACTCCTTCGGAAAACGACAAGGCTGGCTGCTTCCGTGAAGATTTACTCCAAGACAGTGGGTTTCGCCCCCCCTCCCCTTTTTTTGCTGATAGGGATGGGGTGGGAAGGGTCTGTGGGCTCTCCCAGGGGCGGTGTCCTTTGCTCCCTGTTTGGAAACCTCGTGAGAAAATCAAGCCCCCGCAGGTGCTCGGTGGTGTGTGCCCGTGACGGTGTGTGCATGCCCGGGCCTGCTCCTGTGGGTGTGCCTCCTCCCTCCTCCCACAGGCCGACTTAACCTTTATTAGGTCACTTTGTAATCGATTGAAAGGCCCTAAATGCCTTCTCTTACCGCCAGCGTGATTATGACAATTAGCATGATTATTAAGTGAGCTGAGCGGGGAGGGGAGGGATGTTGGGGGCTGGGCCCCAAGGGGTGGGATCGCCAGAGAGAGCGACAACGAGACAACGACAACGATGCTGTGCTGTCATTAAGCAACATTGTGTGAGATTGTTCGCCTTCAAAAGGCAGCTGTGAAAAGAAAGTGTCTTAAAAAAATTTTTTTTTTATTAAAAAGAAAAAAGGCCCATTATGCGGGCGGCTGGGGCTCCGGTGGGGTATAATTAGGGTAGTGACAGCCGGAATTACATGGTGTCTCAGAGGTGCTTCCACCTCTCCTGGGAAGAGGTGTGGGGGGAGGGTCTGGACCCTGCCCAGGAACTACCAGCGTCCTTGTTAAGCCAGAGCGGTCTGGGGTCGAGCGGAAGGGACAAGGGGGTAGGGGAGCTCTTTATCCCTATAGTTGGGGTGGGGGCCTCTTGGCTGGGGCTAAGGCTCACCGCCCTTTCCAGGCTTGTCTTGTATTCCCACCCCAACGGGGAGTTGGCAAAGGGAAGCCAATTGTGTGGAACGGAGGAGGATGCAGATACATAATTTCCCAGCCTCCTCCACTCAGGAGGGGCCCTGCTGCTCTGCGAACGGGAAGGGGTGGGGGGAGGCGAGGGTAGCTTCCTGCTGGCCTGCCCACACCCTGCGGGCAGGTGCCTAGCGTCTGTGGGCAGGTGCTTATCCGCAGACTTGCTTCCGCCTCATTGCTTCAAACCACCCAGTGCCAGTGGAATTTCTGGGGGCCCCATCCTTCCAACCTGCGGCAGTTCCGGCACTGCTGGAGTCTCCCCTCTCTTCCTTCCCAGCCCAGTGTACCCCTCTAGAGCACCCGCAGCCCTGTCTGCACACCTGCTTTCAATCCTGCCAGTCCTTACCAAGGTGCACCTGGTGCCCCCTGTGTGCCTCAGTTTCCTGATGTACCTTGAGAAAATCCTGTTCTTATAGGTAGCTAACCTCAGGTCAATTCTTTATTGATGTTCACTCTGCATTCGGCGGCCTAGCAATTGGCCTTTCATTAATTCATTCATTCACCTGGGAAATGCAGACCGAGGGCCCACGCTGTGGCGGGCACGGAGCTCGTGTGCAGAGAACTTACGGTGGCGTTTCTGGAACCCAGAATCTGTGCTTCCCCAGGGCCTGGCCACTTTGATCTACAAAGAAAGACGCTCTGGGCTGGGCATGCGCAGTAGGGAGGGACCTGGAGCTGGCCACACCTCTAGGTACAACCTCACCTGAGAGTGTTTGGGGCAGCCTTGGGGTGGGTGAGGTAGGAAGGGCAGTCAGGGCCCCCGGAGGCCATTGCCCTTACAGAAAGCAGCCAGAGAGGATCCCGAGCGCCACGCCCTCCAGGCGCCGAGTTCAAATCCCCCGCCTCGCACCCCTCCGTGGCCGGGAAGGTGCCAGCTCTGAGCAGAAGCCACAGAGAGTCTAAGAGGCCAGTGGTCCGACCCGCCAGAGAGGGCTTTTTAGTATTATTCCTTTTTTTTTTTTTTACTCTTAACAAGCAAAGTCGGAACCTCTGTTTCCTGGAACTCCTTGCGCTGTTGTTTAGATAAGTTTTAAATGAGCTGTGATTAAGCTAATTTTGAGGTAATTAACTTGGGGAAGGAATCCTTCACTTGTTAAAATTCGAAGTGACTGTTCATTATAAGAGGGAGCACTCGCTAAGGAGCCACGCGGCTTTCAGGAGCCCCGCTTAATTAAAACATAAGGAACTCAGCCACAGAGCAAGCGTTTACCGTCATTAATGAAAAATGAATATTCTTTATCTAATTACACAGCATAATTAATTGGAGTCTCCAATCCAGGCAAGGCAGCCAAGGGGAGGCAGAGGCTCCTGTTCCCCGAAGGCCCCAGGAAAGGCTTGGGCCTGGCTCAGAGTCTATGCCAGGCTCTGGCTCCAGGGCACAGACGGTGGGCAGAAAGGCTCAGTCCTGTCTGGCTCTTCCCAGCAGTGGGTGGGGCACTCACCTGGTCCCCAAACCCACTGTCCAGTCCATTCTGATTCATGGGGTCTCAGCGTCTCTTTGGTGACATTTGGAGCCCACAGTAACCGTCCTTCGCGTGTTGAGCACCAACAACGTGCTAGATTATGAATCAAACAAACCGAAGGTATGGAACAAATCCACCCCGGACACTCACGGAAGCAGCGACCAAGAAATCGATGCGCACAGCGCTCTGGGCAGATTTGCTGCTCTCGAAAGGGTTACAGAGCAGGTACATCACTCTCAGGACTGAGGTGCGTCTGACCCAGGGCCGGGGGCTTTCATTTGCCTTGGATGCCTGGGACAGCTGGCCAACCCCGGAGGCAGACAGCCCAAGAAGGGATGCCCTTGAATCCCAGTGCTGCGAAGGACTGCCAAGGGGAAATGCGGAGGCCTCGACTTCAGGGAAGAGACAGAGTCTTGGAAACCCACGGGGCCCTTCCACTGTGTCCGAGAGGGTGGCCGTGAGTTTGCTTTGTGTGCTTGTTGCCTGTCACGAAAGAATCCATGTCACTTTTACTCTCCTCTCTTTGTCCAGCCAGCCGTTCAGACCAGGTCTGATGAGTCCTGAATCTGGAGGGGTGTCCAGGCCATTGACCCTTCTCTCTCCGTCTTTAAAAGACAAAACAAACCATCATTTTTATATATTTTGTTCTTGCCCCCTTTTGTTAGTGGAATAGACATGCAAAGAAAAACATATTCTATGCAGCTGCACAGTCCCCTCATCAAATCAGGGACAGCATCCTATCAAACCCCTCCTAGACGAGGGGCTTCTGTTGTTTCCCTCCCTTCCTCCCTCCTCACCTTCCTGTTTCTTCCCCCTCCCTCCCCCACCAGCCTGGCCTCCTAATTTGTCTTTTAAAGTCTTATTCTTTGGTGTAAAAACCATTTTTCTCTTTTCCCTTTTATGATAATGGCACCGTAAAATATTTATCTATGTGAGATTGACTGGCTTTGCTGAGCCTGATGTTCTCTAACTTTGTCCGTGCATGGAAGAGTTGGACTGGTCGTTGGTTTTACAGGATGCATGCTATTCCAGAGTTTGTTTACCCGTTCCTCCGCAGGCAGGGATTCTGACGGCTCCCAGCTCTTGGCTGTTACAGACACCGATGCCCTCCACATGGCTGCACCTGTGTTGAGCTTGGTTGTTGGTTTTTTTCTTTCCCGGAGTGGACCAGAAGAGCACACACATTTCAAAAAGAGGAGGAAGAAGAGGAGGCAACAGAGTTGCCTTGAAGGAAGAACCTCCAGAAGGCTCCTTAGAAGTGAGGATGGCAAGACCTTGACTCACGTATGTGGGACGTGTGATCAGGAGAGGTCAGTCCTGGAGAAGGACATCAAGCCTGCTACAGTAGAGTGTCAGCAGACAGGAGGAAGTCCTTCAATGAGGTGGACTGGCATCCTGGTCGCAACAGTGGGCGCAACCATAACAGCAATTGCGCATGAAGGACAAGTACAGGAGCCAGACAGACACCGAGGGTCTGGCTGTAGACTCAGTGCTTGCGGTTACAATGAGATGTGACTACCTGGCCACCTCCAGCCTACCCCCCCAAGCTTCACTGTTGCCACTGGGCCTTGAGGGGTGGGCCCCCAAATGATTTCACCCCAGACAGGGATGGCGATTCAGATAGCTGCTACCTACTGGTGAGGCAACTGTAGAGTTGATACAAGAAGGTGTCTTAGAGATGGTCTCCTTCAACCCATTGGACAGATGAGACTGAGGCCCAGGGAGAGCCTGCCATGGGTTGACTAGTGGCAGTGGAAACCTGGCATTCTGACTTGCAACCCAAAGCTCTTGCTACTGTTGATGGTCAGGTGGCATCATCTATCAGCCGAGCTCAGAGGCCAGCTCCTTGGAGTTCAGACCCATCCTGGAATCCCTTTGTCTGCTAGCCCTCTGTTCAGTCTCTATTCTCAAGTGCACATAGGAAGCCACTCCCAATTACAAAGATGAATGAGGCTCCACTCCATCCGGTGGCGACCAGACCCCACCTGGAAGGACAGCAATTGCCAAGTGCAGCAGGGCTGCTTTTGCCCCTGTGACTGTCGGCTGTGGGCACTGGGTTCCCGGCCACACCCATACCTCAGACCTGCAAAAGCCCAGCTCTCACATGAAATGTACAGAAATAGGTCAGGGCTGGATCAAGGACAGGGGAGACAGCTGTAACCAATTCAAGGATGCTCGGGATGCCATTACCAGGGAGGCTCCAGGCAGGGTGCCTTCCCCCACACCTGCCCTAGCGCCACCAAAGTGACAGTGACACAGGTTCTTGGAGCAGCCCACTGGCCAGGCCATTGCCCTGGGCTCCTCCCATTTGTCCCCTGGGCCTCCAGCAACTGTGCCTTGTCAGTGGAAGGAGGCCAGAGGCTTCCAGGGGAACTAAACTGACCACATGCTGGGAACAGTTTCCACTTAATCTCTAAAGTGTTTCGACATTGCCTTTGGGGAAGAGGGAGACGTGGCCCTGGGGAGGAGTCAGGAGACAGAAAACAAGAGAGAGGAGTGTGCTGGCTCTGGAGAAGGGGCCAGGGGGAGTTTTGCTGACTGTCCCCAGAAATCTACTTCTCCAGAAGGCTCGTTTGAAATGCCCTAACTTTCTAGAAGGTAGATCCCTTTTCCTGCCTTTCCTGGGGAGCCAGTGCCTGCCAGGGGTTGATGGTGGGACAGAAGGGGTCAAGGGACTGGGAGGACACTCGTGCTGCTGTACAAGGACACTGTCAGGGGGACACTTCCACAGCTCTCGCTAAAGCAACCTCCTGGGGTTTCCCCGACCCAGCCTCTTCCCCAAAGCCACGGGCCACTTTCATGCTCCAGTTACTGCAGAAAATGCAGGGATTTATTTCTGCAAAGGTAACCTGAAAGGGAGGGTGAGGGAGAGAGACAGAGCAAGGGGGAGAGAGAGGGAGAGAGAGAGAGAGAGAGAGAGAGAGAGAGAGAGAGAGAGAGAGAGAGAGAGAGAGAGAGAGAGAGAGAGAGATTATATTGGCAGGAAAGAGAAGCCTCCCAGACAGGAGAGGTGGGCCTTCTTGGCTACTGGTCCCCAGAGAGCCCAGGTCTTCTGAATGGTACAGCCAGTGGCTAGGGCTGAGAGAGCCTCTCAAGTGCCCTGTCAGCCTCAGCTTCTCCTTAATTGGATGATTTTGAGATAGTGGGGGAAGCTCTTGGCTCCCTCTGACAAGGGCGGGTTTGAGTGAAAGCAAATCGACTTCTAGGATCATTTCAATCACCTGTCTGAAAGGCTTGATTTAACTCTCTTGTCAGGAAGATGGGATTCAATCAATGTTCATCCCCCAAAGCGTATTCTTCCTAAAAAAATTACTTTGCATGTTATTAAATAATAGCACCCCCCCCCCTTCCCAGGGAGCCCGGGTTGCCTTTTGCAAAGAGGCAGCACGCTACCTTGAGACGTTGTGATTTATCTCAGCAGTTTCCTTTGGACCCATTTTGCTGTTCTCTTGGCAGACAGGACAGGTGGCATCTGACTCGCCCAAAGGCAGAAGGAGCGAGTGCTGGGCCGGCGGGGTGATGGCGGGTATGTGATCTGGGAGTGCTGACCAAGCCTAGTGGTGTGAAGATGGACCCACTGTTGATGGCACCCACTGCCGTCAGGTTGGCGTCAAACCACGGCAGCCTTCTGCACAAAAGGAACACTGCCCGATCCCGGCCCGTCTCCCGATGATCACAGCTGGGCTTGAGCCTATTGTTGTAGGCACTTTGTCGATCCATCTCAGGGTGCCCCTTGTGTTTGCTGACCCCCCACTTTTCTAGAGTTGAGGAGCTCTGCTGGTGTAGTCGTTAGAAGTTGGATTGTTAGCTGCCAGGTCAGCAGATGGAAACCGTCAGATGCTCCTCCGGAGAAAGATGGGGCTTTCGGCTCCTGTAAAGAGCTACAGAAGCTTACAGGGGCAGTTCGACCCTGCTATCTGGGGTCGCTATGGGCTGGCACAGTCTAGATGCCAGTGAGTGAGTTTCTAGAGGGGTTCTCTCCTGAGAGTATGTCAAAAGTAGGCAAGGTGGGGTCTCAGTTGGTCCAGGACTGGTCTGGAGGTTGGCTCTCCTGGTTCTTGGTTCTGTGGCCTACATCAGACCACTTTACTCCCCTGAACCTCAGTTTCCTTAATCACAAAATTAGGGAGAATAACAACAACATTGTAGGGTTGTTGTGGGGACTCATATAAAGATCTACATGCGATCTCCTCTCTGGGGGATGGACAACAGAGAAGTGGGTGAAGGGAGATGTCGGACAGTGTAAGATATGACAAAATAATAATAAGTAATCAATTATCAAGGGTTCATGAGGGAGGGGGAACAGGGAGGAAGGGGGAAAATGAGGAGTTGATATTAAGGGCTCAAGTAGAAAGTAAATGTTTTGAGAATGATCATGGTAACAAAAGCACAGATGTGCTTGACACAATGGATATATATAAGGATTGTGATAAGAAGTGTACAAGCCCCCCATAAAATGATTTAAAAACAGTTGTATGGCTTTTGAGAGACTGCCAATAAGGCCAGTGGGGTCAGAGCAGAGAAAGGGGATCCAGTGGTTTGCTGGCTCTCGAACTGTAGGGCGAAGCTCAAGGCTGGGTTCTTCAGAGAAGCAAAGCCAGTTGCATGTATCTACAAGAAGGATTAGCAATAAAATGGCTTGTATATTTGTATAAGTGGGTAAGTCCAGTCTGGTTCAAGTCCGTGGATCACATTTAAGCTGGAGACTTCTTCTTTTTTAAAGAAATCATTTTACTGGGGGCTCTTACAGCTCTTATCACAATCCATACACCCACTGTGCCAAGCACATTTGTACATCTGTTGCCATCATCCTTTTCAAAGCGTTTTCTTTCTGTTTGAGCCCTTGGTATCAGCTCTTCTTTTATCCTCTCCCTCCCCCACCATCTCGGACCCCAGATAAATGATACATTATTATTATTTTCATATCTTAAACTGCCCGCTGTCTGCCTTAGGCCACATTACTACTGTTTGTCCCCCTGGGTAGTGTGTGTGTCGGGAGAGGAGTTTTACATCAATCACTGTAATCTGTTCTCCATTTCCCTCTCTTCTTCCCCCATCTTCCCCCTACCCTCATGGAATTGCTACTCCCATTACTGTTCCTGAGTGGTTTATCTGTCTTGGATTCTGTGTGTTGAGAGTTCGTATCTGTACCAGTGTACATGCTCTGGGTTCAAGATGGTGGTGGTGGTGGGGAAGGAGTATTCAAGAAGTAGAGGAATGTTGTGTGTTCCGTTGGTGCTGTGCTGGCCGTCTCATTCTGTCTGGTGACCCTTCTGTGAGGGAATGTCCAATTGTCTACAGATGGGTTTTGGGTCTCCACTGTTACTCTCATCATTTGCATCGATTTATTTGTTTGTTTGGGGTCCTTTGATGCATGATACCTTATCCTGTCAACACCTTGTGATCACACAGGCTGGTGTGCTTCTTCCATGTGGCCTTTGTTGCTTCTGAGTTAGATGGCTACTTGTTTAACTTCAAGTCTTTAAGACCCCATACGCTATATATTTTAATAGCCAGACACCATCAGCTTTCTTCACATTTGCTTATGCACCCATTTTGACTTCAGTGATTGTGATGGGAAGATGAGTATCACAGAATGCCAAGTTATTAGAACAAAGTGTTCTTGCATTGAGGGAGTACATGAATAGAGACCCAGTGCCCATCTGCTACCTTAATACCTAACATATAAGTATATGTACATAGACCTATATCCCTATCCTTATATATTAATATATTTACATATGTGCATGCCTATATTTATACCTCTATAAATGTCTTTTTCCTCCTAGTTCTTTCCTTTATTTCTTTTTACTTTCCTTCTGTCCCACTGTCAAGTTTGACCTCCATTCGACTCTAAGTAGTTTCTCTTGGCTACGCTGTACTTGATCAACCCTCATCAAGCATTCTATACCCTCCTTGCCATTGATTTTAGATCTCTTATTATTCTCTTGTCCCTGGGTTTGTTGGCTCCCCACTCTCTTTCTCCAACCTAGCTGGAAGTTTCTGACTCATGGGGGGGTGGTGGCAGTAGACAAACCAGGAGGCAGAAAGATGAAGCAGGAAGACAAAACAGGAAGACCATAGGCTGGTGGGTGACCCCAAGGTCCTCAGGTCAGATTTGTGGGTACAGAATTAAAATAACCCAAGGTTGACAAGTCAGATGGCAGGGTACTGATGGTTCCCAGAATTAGCAGGCTATAGGACAGACCATCGGCTAAAGTCCAAGGAATTGAAGGTTGATGAACAAGAGGAAGCTTTCAGTAAGAAGTGAGCTAGCTTCCCTACAGTGTCCGCTTATATAAGAAGCAGGACACGCTTCTGAGGAAACATTTTCCCAATTACACAGGTCTATGACCTGAGTAAGGGAATTGCATCCCACCCTAATCTTTTCATCATGGAATTGATCATGTTATTAAGTACGGCCACATCATGGAACCTCAGCTGCTCAGTCACTGAGAATTTTGGCCCAACCAAGTTGACACAAAATCAAACTATCACACCCTCCATTGATGCATGTGCACCCTTGCTATGCGGACGGAGTGTCCTTTGTGCCCTTGACTTTGGGCAGCCCACACAACTTGCTTTGTCTGAGACTTCTTTAGATGTTCCCGGCCTGGGCCTTGAGAAAAAGACCCCAAACTAGCTTTGAGTTGACTTTGGCTCATGGCAATCCTATATGTGTGAAATAGAACTAGATTCCACAGGATTTTCTTTCTCTGTTTACAAATAAGATCTTTTATTTGACACCATTAAATGTCTGAATTTTAAACAGATTCTTGAACTGGTGACTCATAGCCATCGGTTCATTCCACTTTAGCACCTGTCTCAACTCCAGAACTTGTCCTGAACTACCACCTTCACCATGAAGGGCTATGAGTTTTTCTAATTCAAACCTGGGCTTATTTAGCATTTTTAACTTTTCTCACAAACACAGCACGGAGCAGGTTAATGGAGTGGGAAGTCTTTTCTTTCTTTCTCCCAGTGTCACCTGGAATTAGCCTATTGACCACTTCTTTCAAGTCATTTGTCTGCACCACGGGTCATGATTTCTGTCACTTTCTGGATTTGGCAGACCTGTTGGTGCTGAGTTTACAAAGTCTTCTGAATCTGATGATTGCATTTTAAAATTTTTTTAGTGAAACCAACACAGAACAGAGGAAGCAGGTAGCCATTGGTAGTTTTGACACCAACAAGTCATGGGCTGCCACTTGTTGACCTTGGATCACAGTTTGTCACAAATAGGGGTCCTGCCAAGGAAGTGCATCTGACAGCTTTTGCCCTGAACATCCTGAGTAATTAACTTGAATTTTCTAAATGCAACTTTATCATTCTGCAGATCAATAAACCTCACTTAAAAAAAAGGCTACCCTTTGATACAACTTTTGTTCCTTGAGTTCTGGTGACTAGTGATTTCCATATATATATGGAACACACACACACATGGAACATATATATATGTGTATATACACACACATTTGCCAATTTGATCATTTTCTTTTCTTTCTTTTTAGTAACATACTTTGTTTTTTTCATCTCCTACCTTTTCCCTAATAGTTTTATTGATGTAAAATTCACATGTCATATATTTCCATAGTTAAGTTGCTTTTTAAAAGAGTTGTATAAAAAAACAAAACAAACAAAACAAACAAACAAACAAAAGAGTTGTATATACATCATCACAATCAGTTCTAGTATACTCTCTCCCCTCCTGCATTCATTATTTGCTTCTAAATTCCCCTCAATCCCTCTTCCATCCCCAATAAGCTATTACATTTGTTATTGTCTCTACACATCTGTTATTTCTGTGTCTCATAAACTGGGAACAGAATAGAAACAGTAAAAAGCAAAACAGGAAAAAAGGAAGAAAGAAAAGACTACCAGCAATATTAAAATAGCCAGAGAGAAAATTTCTGCCTTGAAATAAGCAAGATAAATGAAAACCTACAGCAAATTCAGCATGGGTCAATGGCGAGGTCGATTGAGCAGGTACCATATGATACTGTAGTACCTTGCTTATCAGATTAACACATGTCATCCACTGCAGTCAAGTTTACAATAGTCTCTGTCAGATAGTGAGGTTGCTCGTGTCCCGCACTTGACTGTGGCTAGAGGGGATCTGCCAGAGGTTTGATCCAAAGAGGTTCCCTGCAGATGGCATTTGGGCTCTCACTGTGCTCCTAGGTTCCTATAGGTCGGGTGTTCACAGTTTAAGCTCCGATGCATTTCCCTTCCTCATATTTGTTAGTTTTCATCTTTGGATCCTACAGGCTAGCATGCTTCTTCCATGTGACCTTAGGTTTTTTTTTTACAGTTTTATTGGCACTTCTTCCACATATCATACACACAATAGTTCAATCATATCCAGGAGAGTTGTACAGTCATTGCCACAATCAATTTTAGCACATTTTCTTCTCCCTTGTACTCATTATTAATGTAATTACTATTTTTTACCTGTGGGAAAAATCTACAGAACAGAACATTCTCCAATTCAACACCTTCTACATGTATATTTCAGTGCCATCGATCATACTTGGGTCGGCAACCATTATTGATATTCCTTTTCCAAATGACTCCACCACCATTCGCGTCAACTCAGTGCCCCCTCAGCAAAACTCTTCCTCCTTCACCCGTGGTAGCCATTGATCAGCTTTGGCACGTGGGCTTAGTTGACATCTCACTTAGACAGTTGATTGTTTGAATACAAGCCTTTAACATCCCAGATAATACTCCAATTGATAGCTGGGGACCATCTGCTTACTTCACCACACTTTGCTGTAAGCCCCTTATCTTCAGGGATCATGTCGTGAAGGCAAATACTGAATAGGACCATGTCATAAGAACTCAGTGTTCTTGGACTGGGACTAGAATTAAGTGGGGGCCAGAATCCACTTGCCTGTCCTGAGGTAACGTACATCCCTAGTCTTATTATTTTGTTAGTCTTGTTATTGACTTTGTTAGACTTATGATCATTTTATGGTAAAAAAGAAACTCAAAACATTATTGATCCCTGGGGTACAAGGTGATTCCATTGATAACATGAATCTTTTATCCAATGGCATAGAATTTGAGATACTGTTGGGAAAATGAGGTTTTGTGAGGGTCGTCCAGCTGCGAACCCCAATCCATGAGTTGTCGCATTGTACAGATGGATTCTTAAATGACTGAGCTCTGTTGACATTGACCATGGGGGTTGGTGCTAGGAGGAAATTTCCTGTAACATTCCTTACGAAGGAAGATCCTTGCTTATCAGATTAACACATGTCATATTACTGCAAAGAGGACATTAAGATCATGAATGTAGGATGATTCTGGATCCCCTTTCATTGCCCACCCACTAAGCCAGGGATCCTAACCGAGGTCCAGTGACCTCCAATTCCATAGACTTGGGGTGGTCAACATGGTTTCTTCTCTCATCAGGGAATTTCAGACTTAGGTCCAAGGGCTATAGGTAGTTTTTAGGGAGGGCCCGGGTCATTCAGCCTGGTTTCCATGAGGAATCCTTCTGGTATGGCCTACGGCGACCGCCATGTTTCCAATAAGGCCAGAGTCTAAGGAGATCATGGTGCGTGGTCGATGGCATGGGGCACTAAGGGTTGGGAGGAAATGAATTCACAGTACTAGGTTTATTCTCCCCCTAGGTTTTCTAGAATGTGAGGTGGCCCCTCCTCATTTACATGCTTTGTTTTAATTGTATTTATTTGTAGGTTGGGTTTTTATTTTTTCCTAACAGTTTTATATCATTCACCCCGATATTGCTTACTTTGGACAAACCTTTCACATCATACCAGTCTTCCCTAGAAAATAGATTCGTTGCTTCCTTCTTGGCTCCTTCATTCGGCTACCTTTAATAAGCCTCTCTTCTTGCTGACCACCATGGTGCTGCTCAGCGAGTCAAAAGGTGCATGGTTTTCAATGGCTGCTTTTTTTTTTGGCATCTATGGCAAGGTCTAGCTTTAAGAGCACCATTGGGTAAACTTTTGCTTAGCAGCCAAGCATGCTATTAAGAATTTACTCCATTCAGGGACTCTTTAAGGAGGTGCCCATACTGTCCCTTGCTCTCTACACCTGCCACCATCGTGAGAGAAAGATGGCCAGGCTGGTCTGCTGGTCCAAAGGGAACAAGAGACACAGGGACAGTGTCTCTGCAGCTAAGCCAGCCCAGAGAAGCTAATCAATTATTGCTGTTTTAACCCACTGTGTTCTGGGGCTGTTTGTTATGCAGAAGTAGCTGACGAATTCAGCGAGGTGGAGAAATGTGACCTGTATTCCAATCATTGAAATCATTGAGAGTTTTTAAGCAGCAGTGTAATGCGATTTGATTGATGTCTTTAAATGATCTTTGTAGCGCTGCTCTGAGGAAGTTGAAAGGCCTGGGGGCAGCAAGACACCACCCAGAGCTCTATGGGAACTATCCCTCAACTTCTCATAGGCTGGAATGCATTTCATCCTTCCTTGAGCACTGTTGGCTCTATGGGTTAGGTATTGGGCTTCTACCGGCAAGATTGGTGGTTCAAACCCACCAGCTTCTCTGAGAGAGGAAGATGAGGCTGATCCTGTTGTGATTTACAAGCTTGGGAAACTTACACAGGGTCTTTCTGAGTTGGAATGGATTCAACAGCAGTGTGTGCTGGTTGCTCCCCCTAACTCCTTATTGTGACCTTCTGACCTGTGACTTTCCTGTGACTGTGCTCACTGGTTGCTTGGGTGGTGCGTGCAGTTTTGAGCTTGGTGGCTCAAACATATTCAGAGATGCCTCACAGGAAAGGCCTGGCAATCTGCATCTGAAAGATCACAGTCGTTGGAAACCCTGGACAGCAGGTCTACTCTGAACCCCTGGAGTTGCCATGAGCCGGAATCAACTTGAGTGCAACTGATTTGGACTGTGTGTGTGTGTGAGTGTGTATTCGTGCACGCCTTATGCTCCTGTCATTACATGGTGGGGTCTCTGAGGGCAGGGACCTGGCCTGACATTCTGTATGTCTCCTGGACCCCTGGGCCACACACAGTCTTCGCTCTGAGCAGAAGTCAAGAACAGCCCTAAGACGATTCATATGGAAGCACCAGCCTCGGATGCTACAAGTTAGCTCGGCGCTTCAGTGGTCTCCGAAAGATCCAGATCTTTAAATCCCTTCTCCCAGGCCACCGGGTAGTGTTGGTGCTAGGACGTGTGGAAAGAGACGTTGCGGAGACAGACTTCCGGGCTGATACTTCTAGATAGAAGTAGCTCCGTGCCAGGCTGGAGGGCGTGGCAAGAAAGCCAGCTGGGGCCTATTCACAAACCTTTCCTGGAAAGCTGCTCTGAGCACATGCAACGGTGGTGAGAACACCTGCTCTGTGTGGGCGTCTCCACACACAGTTCCCCTTCAAACTCTTTGATGTAGACGAGGGGAAAGTAGTCCACAGATTTGCACTCCCATTTAAATAAGAAAATCCATTTGCTTTGATTAACTTGGACCACTCTGCTTCTCATCTAAGACACTCACGAGTATTTCACAACGAAACAAATGCCATGATCTGTGTTGTTGCTTGTTGCTAGCCGTGGCTGAGTTGGCCACAACTCCTTGACTCATGGAGACCCATGAAGACCTCAGCTGGTCCCACGCCAGCCCCAAGACTGACGGCAGATCAGACCATTGTGAGCCATCGTTTTTTGTTGAATTTAGGGAGCAGATCGCCAGGCCTTTCCCCCTCAGCCATCTGAGGCTGGATGCCCGACTGAAACGTCTTCAACATCACAGCAACTTGAAAGTCTCCACTGACAGAAAGGTGGGGGCCGCACTTGAGGTGTGTTGGCGGGTCACTGAATTCAGGTGTCCTGTGTCGCAGGCATTTATTCTACCACGGAACCAACCACGCCTCATCGCTGACCTACCCCAGGATCGGATCTCAAAGGAGAAGGCCCAAAGTAGCAGTGGCTGCTGGGTCCTTCTCTCCCTGGAAAGCTTTGCATGAAGGTGGAAGCGCCCATGAGTTAGTTAGTTAGTCTGTTTAAGTGCCTGTTTCCAAAAATGAATCTTAACCAACTCGATCGCTCAACTCAGTGCACTTCAGTTTCCAGAACATCTATGCGCGCCTTCCTGGTCTGGGCAGCAATGGTGACCAATGGTCAGGTGCTGGTGTGAGGTGCTGTCATGTAGGCTCCGACCCACAGCGACCCTACATACAACAGAACGAAAGGCTGCCCGGTCCTGGCCATGCTCACAATCGTTCCCATGCCTGAGCCCCTTGCTGCAGCCTCTGTGTCCATCCAGCTAGTCGAAGGCCCTCCTCTTTTCGCCACCCCTCCACTTTACCAAACGTGATGCTCTTCTCCTGACCATGTGTCCAAAATATGTAAGGTGAAGCCTTGCCACCCTTACCTTGAAGGAACACGCTGGTCTCAACTTCTTCCAATACAGACGGGCGTGTCATTTTGGCAGTCCACGGGACTTGGAGTATTCCTCTCTAGCACCACCATACAAATGCATCGATTCTTCGCCCGTCTTCCTCACTCAGTATCCAACTTTCACATGCCCGGAGAACTCCATGACTTGGATCAGGCACATCTTTGTCCTCAAAGTAACATCTTTGCTCTCAGTACTTTAAGGAGGGCTTGTGCAGCAGATTTACCCTATGCGATGTGTCTTTTGATCTCTGACGGCTGCTTCCGTGAGCATTGACTGTGGATCCAAGCAAGACAACGTCCTTGACAACTTCAACCTTTTCTCCATCGATCAGGATGTTCCTCTTGACCCAGTGGTGAGGATTTTGGTCTTCCTTACGTTGAGTGGTATTCCATACTGCAGGCTGCAATTCTTGATCTCCATCAGCTTGTGCTTCAAGCCCTCCCCACTTTCAGCCAGCCAGGTCGTGTCATCTGCATAGCGCGGGTTGTTACTCAGCCTTCCTTCAATCCTGGTGCCGCACTCTTCTTCACGTAACCCGGCTGCTGAGCTGATGATCTGCTCAGCACACAGGTTGAACAACACCTTTCCTGGTTTAAACCATGCAGTCTGCCCTTGCTCTGTTGGCACAACTGCCTCTTGATCCGTGCACAAGTTCCTCAGGAGCACAATGGAGTGTTCTGGAATTTCCATTCTTCTCCAGGTTAACCACAGTTTATTATGGCCCACACAGTTGAGTACTTTTGCGTAGTCAATGAAATACAAGTAAACATTTTTCTGGTGTTCTCTACTTTGATCCATCTGGCATCAGCAGTGATACCCCTTGTTCCACCTCCTCGGCCTGAACTTCTGGCTGTTTCACCAAGTGTCTGTCAGTGTGTCACACTGTGGTGGCGTGTGTGTTGCTATGAGGCTGGAAGCGATGTCACCGGTATTTCAAATGCCAGCAGGGTCCCCCAAAGTGAACAGGTTCCAGAGGAGCTTCCAGACTGACATCAGACACTGAAGAAGGACTCAGCTCCCCACTAGGGAGGAAGGAGCCACTGAAAGCCGTATCCAGCGCTCTGAAGCATTGCCCACTACTGAAAGCCATTGGGAAGAGGGGTGAGATTGTTTTTCTGAGCAGTTATTTGATCAAAGCAGCTTTTCTGTCTATGTCAGTCTGGGTAGACCAGAGAAACAAATCCAGAGACACTATATATGTGTATGAGAGAGCTTTATATCAAGAAGTAATTATGCATCCATGAAACATCCCAGCCCAGTCCAGATCAAGCCCATAAATTCAATATTAGCCTATAAGTCTAATATTAGCCCATGGATTCCTCTTCAGACTCACACAGCACATGCAATGATGCCGAATGCAGGAAGATCACAGGCCAGTGGGTGGACAGTCCTGTGGATCCAGTGGCAGTGGATGCTCTGGCTGCCATTAGCGTGACTCCATGTGGCTTGTCAACAGGGAGGTGAACCAGACAGAGAGTGTGTCCTGTCTCCAGGGAAGAAGAGAGGAAAACTCCCAGAATCCTCATGAGAAGGCCATGACCACAAGTAGGCAACATTCAGCTTGTGACCTGATTGACAGGTTACACTCCACCCTTTATTGATCAAGTTGACATGAAATGATGGAACTACCACACTGACTAAATTGAGCAGGCTCTGAGTGTGTTGTTTATTTTTTCTGTAGCATGGTGTTATGACTGCCTCACACAGTGGCCAGCAGCACATAGTAGGTGCTCAATAAATATTTGCTTTATCATCAGATTTTGCTTTGCGTACAGTGAAGTGCACAGATCTTGTAGGTACAGTCTACTGAGTGTTTTGATTTTGTTGTGGATAATTTGTTGTTGAGAATTCACATAGCAAAACATAAGCCAAACCCAACCATTTCCACACATGCAATTCTGTGACAGTGACTGCAGGCTTGAGGTGTATCCTTGTTCTTACTCTCCTGTTCTGAGGCGTTCCTCCCCAGTGACATCAACTCGCTGCCCCCTATGTTGCCTTCATCCTACTGAGTCTCTGTTGTCCCTTTGGTCCCGATGAGATAGTTCCTAACTAACAAGGCCCTTAATGTACAGTCTGCTGAGTTTTGACTGATGGGTACCCCATGTCAGCCACACCCCAGTCAAGATCTAGAGTAGCAGGGCTCCCCAGGAATATGACATGAGCCACATGGAGAATTAGGATTATTCCGGTAGCTGCATGAAAGAGTTAAAGAGATCCAGGTGACACTAACGTTCATAACATTCTTAGTTAACCCAATACATCCAATTACATCCAATTATTATCATTTCAATAGATAATCAATCCAGAACCTCATTAATTGGCTAATTCTACTCTTTTGTTCAGCCAAATTCTTTGAGACCTGGGTTGTGTGTGTGTTTCCAGCACATGTCCGTCTGGATGAGTCATCTTTTTTAAAAAACAATTTATTAGGGGCTCATACAACTCTTATCACAATCCATACATATACATACATCAATTGTATAAAGCACATCTGTACATTCTTTGCCCTAATCATTTTCAAAGTATTTGCTCTCCACTTAAGACCTTTGCATCAAGTCCTCTTTTTCCCCTCCCTCCCTCCTCTTTTTCCCCTCCCTCCCTACTCCCCCCTCCATCATGATCCCTTGATAATTTATAAATTATTATTTTGTCATATCTTGCCCTATCTGGTGTCTCCCTTCAACCCCTTTTCTGTTGTCCATCCCCCAGGGAGGAGGGCACATGTAGATCCTTGTAATCGGTTCCCCCTTTCCAACCCACTCACCCTCTACTCTCCCAGTATCGCCCCTCACACCCCTGGTCCTGAAGGTATCATCCACCCTGGATTCCCTGTGCCTCCAGCTCCCCTCTGCACCAGTGTACATCCTCTGCTCTATCCAGACTTGCAAGGTAGAATTCGGATCATGGTAGTGGGGGCGGAAGGGGGGGAGGAGGAAGCATTTAGGAACTGGAGGAAAGCTGTATTCTTCATCGGTGCTACGTCACACCCTGACTGACTCATCTCCTCCTCTAGACCCCTCTGTGAGGGGATTTCCAGTGGCCAACAAATGGGCTTTGGATCTCCACTCTGCACTTCCCCCTTCATTCACTATGGTATATATATATTTTGGATGATGCCTTATACCTGATCCCTTTGACACCTCGTGATCGCACAGGCTGGTGTGCTTCTTCCATGTGGGCTTTGTTGCTTCTGAGCTACATGGCTGCTTGTTCACCTTCAAGCCTTTAAGACCCCAGACACTATCTCTTTTGATAGCCGGGCACCATCAGCTTTCTTCTCCACATTTGCGTATGCACCCATTTGTCCTTGGCAATCATATCATGGAGGTGTGAAGCCAATGATATGATTTTTTTGTTTTTTGATGCCTGATAACTGATCCCTTTGGAACCAAGTGATCACACAGGCTGGTGTGTTCTTCCATGTGGGCTTTGTTGCTTCTGAGCTAGATGGCCGCTTGTTTATCTTCAAGCCTTTAAGACCCCAGATGCTATCTCTTTTGATAGCCTGGCACCATCAGCTTTCTTCACCACATTCACTTGTTCACCTGCTTTGGCTTCAGCAGTTGT
This sequence comes from Tenrec ecaudatus, assembly GCF_050624435.1. Lineage (NCBI taxonomy): Eukaryota > Metazoa > Chordata > Mammalia > Afrosoricida > Tenrecidae > Tenrec > Tenrec ecaudatus. The sequence continues at coordinate 61,557,216 of NC_134530.1, read as the reverse complement.
GTCGGGAGGGTGAGCATCATAGAATGCCAATTTAATAGAAGAAAGTATTCATGCATTGAGGGAGTGCTTGAGTAGAGGCCCAAGGTCCTTCCGCCACCTTAATACTAAACCTATAAATATAGACACATAAATCTATTTACCTTCCTTATATATATATGTACATGTCTTTGTCTAGACCTCTATAAATGCCCTTTGCCTCCTAGCTCTTTCCTCCATTTCCCTTTACTTTCCTCCTGCCCCACTCTCATGCTCCGTCCCCACCTGGGTTACAGCTATACCTCTTCTTTACGTTACCTTACCCTTGATCATTCCCTACCAGGTCTGCCACTTCCCCCTCACCACCAATTTGGATCCCATGTTGTTCCCTTGTCCCTGGGTTAGTTAACACCACTTCCTTACCCCCCACCTCCCCCTATCCCAAGTCCCCCTGGAACTGTCGTTCCCGTTGTTTTTCCTCCAGATAGTTCATCCAGCCTGTCTTATTTAGACAGATCCATGGAGATAATAACATGCACAAAAGCAAGACAGAGGGAAAAAAAAGCAACAGTATACAACAAAAATAACAATAAACCACTGACAAAGAACAAAACAAGACACATCAAGAAAGAAAGGCTTGTAGTTCATTCAAGGATCGTTTGCTGGCCCTTAGGAGCATTTTCCAGTCCAGTCTGTTGGGGCTCCACGCCCTGGCCCCAAAGTCCACTTTCAGCATTCCCTGGGGACCTTGCCACTCCATTCCCTTGCTGTTCTGCTGCACTCCCCCAGTGCTTTGCCTTGGTGTGGTGGGATCAGGTCAGGTGCAATTCCCACACTGTGTCTCCGGTGTTGTCCCCTGTAGGGCTATGGGTCAGTAAGGGGCGTCATGTCTCATAGTGGGGCCGGCCATGTTGTCCTCTCTGTGGACTGGCTGCTCTACTCGGGACCATTGATGAGTCATCTTTCAAGCCCTCGCTAGCCTCACGCGGCTGCAGCGACACGCGGAACATTTCATCCCTTGCCTTCATTTTCTAAAGGTGTCTTAACAGAACAGAATCAATTTTCTTACCATCCCGGAGGCCAACATTAGGGTCTCGTGGTGTCGATTCCTCCCCCTGACCTGGTGTTGCTTGGCTCCCTGGCTTGTAGACCATCCTCACATGGTGTCTGTCCTCACATAGTGTACACGTCTGTAGGTCTAACCTGCCCTTCGCGTCACACCTCGCCCAGCGCGGGCCCGACATAACGAGCACACTGGAGAACACCTTATTTCCAAGCAGAATGGCGCTCAGGCAGAAGGATTTAGATTCTAACACCTTTTTGGGAAGGCAGGGTCGGGGTCCCATTTAATCCATAACATCATCCTAGAAAATTCCCACGGCCTCTGTGCTGCTTCCAGCCAATCCCTCCTCCCCTGGGGCAGCCAGGGCTCTGGTGTTGATCACCATAAAATAGATCTGTCTGCCCTAAAACTTTCTCTAAAACAATTGTGCTTGTGTTTGATTTTTTTCCCCCTCGCTCAACATAATATTTGTGAAATGCACGTTGTCAATGTGTACTAGTAATTCACTCCTTTTTGTTGCTGCGGGGTAGTCAATTATATGCATATGCCATGATTTATTTATCCTTGTTTAATAAATATTTATATTTGAATGAACATTGGTATGACATAGCAAAATACCCAAGGAGCACCACCCCTCCTTCCTGCCCTCGAGAGCACACAATGCCCTGAGGGCCCGGAGGCGGCAGGGGTACAACCTTGAGACTTGTTTGGAGGTTCTAGCAGGGGAGCGCAATTACTCGCATACCCTTGACCAAAGGACGGTCTTCCTTCTATCGGGGAAGGTCATCCTCTTCAACCGAGCGTGCACCTTCAGGAGGGACGCACATGGAGCGGTGAGGGAGGAAGGGGACACCCGCCTAGCCAGCCAGATCAGCCAAACCAACCCTGGCGATCAATGGGGTGACAGATGTTGCAGCCAGATCGCCCTCACATCCAGGGGGATAAACCTAGGATAGTGTATTCACTTTCAGGAGGTGCCGTCTCAAAGCACTATGGACTGGGTGCTTTGGAAGGATGGGGCCTTCCTGTCTCCCAGTCCTGGAGGCCAGGTCTCTAAGCCAGTATGCTGGCTGGGCTGTGTTCTCTCTGAAGACTTGAGTCTAGGGGAAGTGCCTTTCTGGTCTCTCACTGTGTCTGATAGACCCAGGTGATGCTTGGCCTTGCTCCGTGACTGCCCTTCCTGCCTCTGTTCCCTTCTGTCTGTGCTCCTCCTTGGAGGCCACCACTCAGCTTGGATTTAACGCACCCTACTCTAGTAGTGAGTGCTCCTTAGAGGTAAGGATGCCGGGACGTCGTCTTATGTACTTTAGATGCGTTGGCAGCAGACAGACCTCATGCTGGGGAAAGTAGGAGGGCTGGAGAAAAAGAGGCATCGCTCAACCACGTGGCTGCATCGATGGGCTCAAGCATGGGAACAGTTGTGAGGTTGGCGCAGGACCGGGCAGTGTGTCCTGTTGTGCTCAGATAGGACTCATGATGGGTCGGAATCGGCTTTCTGACACCTAGCAGTAACTCTGACATGTCTTCATGTTAACTCGACAGACAAAGTCTTCAACCATTTCATTTCCAAACAAGGCCACATTTACAGATGCCAGCGGTTAGGATGCCAACGTATCCTTTAGGTGGAGGAGTGGGGCGCTGGGGGTGGGGGAGACGCAATTCAATCTATAGCAGATGTCCTGGGAAAAGGGGATGCTTGGAGGAGATGTAGTTTTGACGCAGGGAAATGTGGATCACGGAAGCCCCTCCAGGTGGAGGACAGAGCAGGAGCCAAGGCTGGGGTGTGGGTGGAAGGAGCCACGTTTGCGGAGTCAAAGTCTGAGGTAGCTGGGAGGTAGTCTGAAGCTCGGGGGTCCTGAATGCCAGTGTGGAGGAGCTGCATGGGAATATGACCACAATGCTCCACTGGGAGTGGGTGCAGGAATGCACCCCCAACCCCAGCCCCGGGAAGCGGGCCAAACAGGCCTTTCTGGGGCAGGGGCCGTTTCAACAGAGGCCTGGAAGGATGAGGGGGGTGGGGAGTTCTTGGACTTCCTGTTACCTCTCATTACATGCCCCTGGTTCCTGACCACCACCCAGGGCCCCTGCACCGTCTTGTCTTTTCATCTGTGCCCTCTAAGTGGACTATCCTAGTTCAAGCTTCTCCCATCAGAAAGGTTTCTTGCCTCCCCACTTCACCCCACCTGTCCCTACTACACCGGCGGCTCCTCCCAGTCCACACGCACGGATGCTTCTCCACCCAGTGTGCCGTGAGCCAGCAGGTGCACCGCATGGGCCATGCCTTAGCCAGAGCCTGTTGGAGACGAGGGGCGCCACGGCAGGGGGACCATCCATTACGCTGTCCCAGCTGCTGGCGGCTTCCTTGGGCTTTTGAAACTGCCTTAAACACCCCAGACTGTCCCTGCCCCCAAGTGCTCTCTGACTGTGGGAGGTGGACCCAGATGCTCCATTGCTCCAGCAATGATGTCTCTGTCATCATGTCACAGGTGAGTCAGCTTGAGTCACGAGAAGCTCCGGGTCACACTGCCAAATCTCTTCACATTCCCATCCAGTCAAGCAGGCTGAAACTGCACGTGCAGCTGAAGCAGAAGCCTGAATGTACTCGGTCTATCCTTCTCACACCAAGTGGGTGGTGGCCGGAATGGCTGGCCCCAAGTTCAAGGATGAAGAAGTCCAGCTCTGACTTGCTCAGGGTTACCTGCCCCTCACAGAAGCCACAGACGGGCCTGACCCCAGCTCCAGGGCTTTGTGTCCCCCAAGCTGGGCTGCCTCTGGGAGCGGCTCCCTGGCCTGGCGCCTGGTTTCTCTGTGTTCCCTCCTTTAGCTCCCCAGAGGGCGCCTTATTTCTTTAAGCTGCAAGAAGAGGAGAAAGAAAAAGGGAGCCGGTGAAATAAATTTATTGCCGTGTTAGAAACATTGGATTGAAGAATTGATCCCTACGGCTAAGTAATTTCCCTCTTTCGTGCAAAATATAAATAAATCTGTATGGCCTATGCTGAGTGATGAGCTGGGCCCGCCGGCTGAATTTCACGATACGCAATGCCCTTCAGAGTCGCCGGCTTCTTCTCCTTGACCCCGTCAACAAGCGGTTCTAAATAGCCCTGGTGCTGTCCCGGAAGGGGGAGGTTGGCAGCTCCCGCGTCTTGCCTTGCCGGCTTCAGCGAGGCAGACTTAGGGACGTCTCAGCCTTCCCATAGCTCAGCTCGACCCTCGCAGGTGTGGCCTGGAACTGCTGATTTCCAGAACCATAAATAGACTGGCTTAATAATAATAATAATTATTCTTTTCTCTGAGCTCCAGGGGAGGAGGCTGGGAATGGGGTGGGGTGGGGGGCGAAGAGGCTGGGTGTCTCATGTGTGCTTGTGCAACACAGTAGTCCTCTTCCCTCAAGGTTTCGTCTAATTTCTGGGAAGAGCAGGCCCGTGTGGTGTGTCCTAAATTAATCACGGGGGGCAGCTTTAGTCATCCTGTTCTTGTGGCGGTTTAATTTTAGTTTGTATCCCTGGGGGGGGGCCTTCTTCCCAGCCTCTACCTGGTCCTAGCTAAGAACCTAGAGAGAGAGAGGTGATTCTGGCTGGTAGGGGCTGCCCCTTCCCTGGCTGCCAGAGAGACAGAGCGTTGGTCTTTGTACTCCACAGAAAGGCTTCCCAGTGGCCCCTCTGGGCTTGCCATCCCAGGGAGGCATATATATATATAAATATATATATATATATATATAAATTTTATTGGGGGATCTTATAGCTCTTTTTAGAACTTTTAAATAAATCATTTTATTGGTGGCTCTCACAGCTCTTATCACAATCTGTACATCCACCATGTCAAGCACGTTTGTCCATCTGTTGACATCATCATTTTCAAAGCATTTTCTTTCTACGGGAGTCCTTGGTATCAGCTTCTCTTTTTTTCTTCCCTCCCCCCCCACCCCCGTGGACTGCTGATAAATTATAAATTATTATTATTTTCATATCTTACACCATCTTCTGTCTCCCTTCACTCACATTTTTGTTGTTCATCCCCCTGGGCAGTGGGGTGTGTGTGTTAATACGTGGATCGTTGCAATCAGTTCCCCTTCTCTCTCCCTTCTCCCGCACTCTCCCCTCCCCTCATGGTGTCGCTGCTCTCTTTATTGGTCCTGAAGGGTTGATCTGTCCTGGATTCTGTGTGTCCAGAGCTCTTATCTGTGGCAGTGTACATGCTCCGGTCTAGTCAGATTTGTAAGAGAGAAGTGGGGTCATGATAGGGGTGGGTGTGGGGGAGGAAGCATTAAAGAACAGAGGAATGTTGTGTGTTTTCTCGGTGCTACGCAGGGAAGCATTGTATTAAGTGCAGGAGTTCTCTGGAGGAGGGGTAGCTGGTTTGTCCATCTGCGAAGGGGCCCATGAACGCAGACAGACTTTAAGGCAGTGGTTCTCAACCTGTGGGTCACGACCCCTTTGGGGGGGTGTCAAATGACCCTTTCACAGGGGCCTCCCAATTCATAACAGTAGCAAAATAACAGTTATGAAGTAGCAATGAAAATAATGCTGTGGTTGGGGGGAGCACCACAACATGAGGCACTGTATTAAAAGGTCATGGCATTAGGAGGGTTGAGAACCACTGCCCTAGAGACTAAGCTGTGCACAATGTAGGGACAGCAGAGAAGGTGGCTACGTCTCTTGACTTTGAAGGAGCTACATTGGGAAAGAGATGATCTCTGATCCTAGCTTTCTGCAAGGCAAGGCCGATAGAAAGAAGTAGAGACCACACAGTTCTATTGCTGAAAGCGATTTCTGCCAGCTGAAGGTCAGGTTCAAAACTGGAGGCAGACTACCAATGGAAGCCCAACTGAGCTCTCCCCTGGGCCATGTTCTGTGGCCAAAGTCCAGGGGACCCCCACCCCATTCTACTCCTTTGAAGCATTCCCAGTTCAGTACTCATAATTGACATAGAAGAGTGGTCTCTCTCTCGTGTGTGTGTTGTCCAGGACTTAATCCAATGTGGGTCCTTGGCCAATACACAAAGGTCGGGTAGGCTTCCCTTTGCTCTGGAGATGGCATCCATGATCATGACCCACAGAGCCCTGCAGGTCCACCCATTTCTCCTCAGTTTTCTGCCAGCATATTCTCTCTCTCTCTCTCTCTCTCTCTCTCTCTCTCTCTCTCTCTCTCTCTCTCTCTCTCTCTCTCTCTCTCTCTCTCTCCCTCCTCTCTCAGCTAGGCCAGTCTTTCTTGCTGGTCCACAGGAGCAATTCTCATTTCCACTCATATTTTCCTGTTGGACTGAAACACATTTCCCATCCAGCCACAGGCAACTCCACATCTTTCATCCTTAAGACCAAGCACTGCATAGAATCCCTGTTCTCTTTCTGAGCCTGGCCCTCGACTCGATGGTAGTGACGTTGGCTTGGTTTTGGTTACTTCTGGTACCCTCTGCAGGCTCTGAACAGAACATTCGTTTTGGTATCTGGTGCACAGCACTGACTTACCCACCTGTTAAGGGCATTAGGTCTGATATCTTGTAGTGGTCTTCCCTTCCAAGGGCCTGCTTGTATGCAGCTGGTCCCTGGGAACATCTGGGCCTGGCTCGAGGCCTGGCTCCATCCTACCTGCTCTCCCCAAGGCCCTCTCAGCAGCTCAGATGCAAAGCTGCTGTCCTGTGTTGCTTGTGCCTCACTCTGGCTCTTCTCGTAAATATAATGGAAATTTCACAGTCATCAGTTTTTACAATGATTTTCTGAGCTTTGGAAGGTGGTGGGAGGCACAAAATAGCTTCAGAATATTTTTCTTCAAGCCTCTTGTAGACGCCGATCTGCTTTCTTCCCAACTGCCCACAGCATTTGTGAAGCAGGAGAAGTTCTACCCTGTCCCATAGGTCCCTGTGAGTCAGTATTGACTTCATAGCAGTGAGTCTTAATATATATTTAATTGTGTGCTTGGTGCCTGGAGGAGGAGGAGGGTGGGAAGAGAAGGCATTTCAGGGAGGTCCTGCCCTTGCTGTAGTCCAGTGGGATTTGGGGTGTGGGGGCGGCACACAGACAAACACACTTGCTTGTATGAGTATCTAGAGGCATCTAGAAATGCCAGCCAGAGCATCAGAGGGCAGTGGTGGGGATGTGAGATGCTCCACCAGCGTTTAGGGAAAGCGTTGCTCTAAACGGGCAGGCTGGGCGGTATTTTCTCACAAACAGCGCACCCATGTAAACGAGACGCACATACATAGAAAGGGTGGAGATGACAGAATGATGTACAAACGCTCCGGCATAGCGTGCCCACGTATGTATTGTGCATGTCCGCTGACATTTCCAGAAGTGCGTTTCGGCCTCCCTCACCCGCATACGATCGTCTGAAAATGTTACTTTTGATTGCATTTGAATATGAAAGGTCTAAGTCCTGACTAGGGAGTCACGGGTGGGGTCTGGTGGTGCCCCAGTAGTTGGGAAATGGAAACTGGGTGTTTGCTCTGGACCAGGCCTGAGAGTGGTGGGCTTCCTTGTAGTTGACCTGCAGCCGGGGAGGTCGTGCTGGAGACGGATGGGTAGATGGTTCTAGTCCCAGCCAATGTACCCCAAGCATAACTCCCACCCATCCGCTAGTGGAGATGTGTGTTGCTTTGATGCCAGGCTGGTTTCAGTGGCATTTCCAGACTAAGGTGGATGAGGGAAGGAAGGTGATCTATCCTGAAAATCAGCCGCTGACAACTGTTTGGGTCCCAGGGGTCAGATCATGAGAATGACATGATCTGTTGTGCATGAGGCTGCCATGATCGGACTCCACCACAGCAAACGAACAACAACCAATGACAACAACCGCAACCGATGATGCTCTTTTCCAGATTCTGATGCTGCAAGTTTTTCCTGGTCAGTGGGGGACTCCCACCCTCTGCCCACATTGGCTCCGGTTCTCCTGCCCGGAAGGGCCACCCCTCTGAAGACCTGTCATCCCTGGGAAGGCTTTCTTGATGAGTCTGCATTGGGCCAATACTCTGCATGCCATGTGGGGCACCTGACATGTGGCCCAGTGTTGGGCCACTACAGAATCCTTTAGTCGCGGGCTCATCCCTCTGAAGGTCCTGGCTAGCCAAGCACTGAGCGCCTGACTGGGAGGCATTCAAGTGGGCTGGCTGGAAGGAGAGTGGGGCCGGATGCCTCCGCAGTGGCGAGACCTGGGAAACACCATGGGAGGAGCACGGTCCACACCACCAGTAATAAGTAAGCAATGTGGGTCGCCCGCACACCGATTGGCAGTATTCTTCCCCAAATCCATAACCTCGGACTACTTCTAACTGAGAGCCTCGAGGCAACTTCTAACTGAGGCGCCTGCTGCAAAGTCCCAAGCGGCTATTCCTCACGAGTGAGTGTCAAGGTCATGGAAGACAAGGCAAGACCGAGGGGTTCTCACAGACCGGAGGGCCCTAAGGAGGCAGGGATGGACAGACTTCCTCCTCCCCTACTCTGGACCTGTTGTCAGGAGAAACCAGTCTCTGGAGGAGGCCACCCTGCTTGGTAAAGTAGAGCACCGTGAGAAAGAGGGAGACTCTCCATGAGACTGATTGACACCATGGTGGCACCCATGGACCCAGGACAATGGTGAGGAGGGTGCAGGCCAGGCAGTGTTCCCTCTGTTGTGCACAGGCTCGACATGGGTCGGAACTGACTTGATGGCATCTCACAACAACAACAACAACAATGGAAGAGTACAACAGGCTCACACACAGCCAGGACTGTGAGGGCGGTGCAGGGCTGGGGGTCTCCTCCCGTTATGCCTAGGGCCGCCATGAGTCCGAGCTGACCTCATGGTACCTAGGACCCAAGACAAGGAGACATGAGCACAGAATGCAATGGGGCATGGCAGTAGGAATGGGTGGTACCGGGCTGAATCCTAGAACAGGAAAAGGACGTCAGTGGAAAAATGGGGGAAGTCTGGATACTGTCTGCAGAAGAGCTAGTAATTCTGCCCCGGTGTGAACGTCATTGCTTTGATGGAGCGGGTGACGCTGTGGAGATAGATGTCTGTGTTCGAGGAAGCTGGGCAGGAGGCACAAGAAAACTCTAAGCTCCGTGTGCCCTCTCCGTAGCGCTTCATGCATCGAAAATGACCTCATAAGCAAAGACCCCAAAGAAAGGGAATGTGTTACAAATCAGATTCGGATCCCTGGCGCCCCCTCTGTGGGTGCGAGGAGAACTGCGCTTCTCTGGGTTTCCCACGGCTGATGTCCTGGGAGTGGGTCACGGGCCCTTTCTTCCGCGAGGCATCTCTGGGTGGGGACCGGAACCTCCAACCTTTTGGACAGGAGCTGAGCGTGTTGATCAGTTGCACCCCCAGGGGACTCCGGAAGCAGGTGACATGGGCTCAGAGCTGCTCCCCCAGGGCCTGGCTGGCGCACAGTGGACAGGAAGCGCAACTCCCCGGTCTGAGTTGTCTCCCTGGTAAAACAAGGTTAATGACAGTGCCTGTCCCACGGGCTGCCGTCAGGATGAAACGAGTTAATCATGAGATACACACACCTTAGAGAGTGCCTGAAGCAATCAATGGGGTTTAGCTATTACTATTGTTATTGATGAGGGAGGACGGCGAGCTCCTCAAAGCTGGGAGGGATGGGGAATGGGCCGGGTGACACAATTCAATAAAGTTTGAATAATTCAATGCGACTCAATTAAATAAACATTCACAGGTTTCGTCTGAGTGTCAGGCCTTGTGCTAGGGGCTGGAGCAAGCAATCAGACCGGACTGGCTGCCTGGGCTGGGAAAAGTGTGGAAGCAGGCAATCGGAGCCATGTCCAGTGTGCTAGGAGCGCTGCTGGAGAATGGGACGGGGTGGGGGGAGGCAAAGCCTTCGCAGGTGGGTTTCAGGATGGGCGGCGGTTGAATTGGGTTTGGCCATCTGAGTACGAATTGGATCTGAGGGTAGAATGCCAGCAAACACTCCCGAGGCCTTGTGTTGGGCGCTTTACCTACATGATTCAGAATCCTCCGCTCAACCTGCAAGTGGCCGCCATATTGTGATGACTCTTGTTTCCCCCAAGCTACAGGTGAGCGCACAGAGGGTCCGGGAGGAAGTGACGGTTTCTTAAGGTAACAAGACGCGTCGTGGGCAAGATTAGGATTTAAACTCCGTGTCTGACCCCAAAGCTGCCCGCCACGACAGACAAACGAAAGGGCTACGGGCCGTGGGAGCATCGCGCACCGGGACATTGCCCCACAAGGGCGGGCCTGATGGCAGGGGTGGCTAGCCCAAGGACCCGGGGAGAGTTACACAGGGGAGAAGGTGTCCAGTCTCTGTCTTAAGCTGCCCACGGTGGCTCTATGGAGGGGTACGGTGGGAGGTAGGAGCTGGGGGCAGAGGAGGAGCGCAGATGGGCAGAACAGAGGATGAGAGGGCTGCACCTGGATTCCAACGAAATGATGGGAAGTGAGGGAAAAACTGGGATTTCCAGAAGCGCCCTCGAGAAGTAGACCGAGAAGTGTACACATGAGCGAGTTCACGGACAGGGGTGCTCAGAGCTTGTGGCCTTTGAGCTGCCCGAGTCAAGGAGGAGGGGGGTGCTGCCCCCCACTCCCTGTGCCTGGACACAGCGATTTCCAGATGCTCCAACGAGGATCCAGTAGCGACATTCCAACTCCGATCCAAGAGAGGCAGTTGAAGAACCCCCGGGCTGGCGTGTAAAGCCTAAGAGAGTCAGGTCAGCAGAAGACAGAGCCAAAGTGTTCTGGGAGCCCCAGAGGACTAGGGGTGGGGGACAGCATAGTGAGTCATGTTTATTCTTCAAACTCCCAACCGTTCGCCTCTGTCCCTCTCGTCTTCCTTCACGCTGCCTTCAATGAAGCCTGGCTGCCTCTCCGTCTCTGCTCTGTAAGGTGGTGGAAGAGGCCCCGCCCCCACTGACCCCAACTTTTAAGCTCCAGGTGCCCAGCAAGACTAAATCAATCTCTTCCTCTCTTTCCACTTCCAACTTCAGTGGCCCACAATCCTCAGAGAAGGGATTCCGATTGGCCCAGCTTAGATCAGGTGTCCACTCATTGTCCAATCACAGTGGCCATAGGGATAAAGGACCACTAGAAATAGCCAATGGGACCCACAGATGTAACTGCTGGCCTGAAGTGTGGCCAGGTTACCAGCCAAGGGAGCTGGCTGCCAATCTGCAGCCAATTGCTTTTTTACCTCTGTGGCTAAGCATTGGGTTGCTAACCGCAGGGTCAGCAGTTTGAAACCACCAGCCACCCCGGGGGAGAAAGACTGAGCTTTCTACTCCCGTTATGAGTCACAGTCTCAGAAACCCACAGGGGCAGTTCTACCTTGTCCTATCAGGTAGCTGTGTGTTTTTGGTTTGGGCTGAGGAGGGGTGAGGATGGGAGGGGTCTGGAAGTAGCGGGGAGGGGGAGACATAGCTCTTTCAGATTAGATCTTGCCAGAGAAGTTGGGTTGCTCCTTTGACTCCAGACCCTCGTGAGAGCTCATTTCCCCATTATTTTGGCTGCTTCCCGGGAGAGAGGGGCGGGAGCCTTTCCTACACTTGGTTGCCAAGTTTCCCGTGCTCCTGGGCTTCAAACTCCACATTTGAGGAGTCACCTAAGCTGCTGGACCTAGGGCTCCTGCGTCCCTGGACTCTCCAGGGTGTGGGGTGATGATGCTAATTGACTATAAAGAGTGGGCTTGAAATGGAAATCTTTTGGTCCTCCGGGCCCTTGCTCGCAGCATCTGATGCTCATTAAACCACAGGTAGATGAATTGGCTCTGTGGCTGCTGACTGTGCGAACTCAGGAAGGTGGCCGTGCAGCAGCTGGGATTCTGCTCTTTGTCCTGCTGACAATACACTGGACAGAGTTGCTGGCACAGGACCCACTGGACAGGCCTAGCTTTCCCCCCTTTCTTGCTCTCGCTGTCACACACACACACACACACACACACACACACACACACACACACACACTTCTGGGAACTGGGCTTGAGGGGTTCTGGTTTGTGTTCCTCTCACACTATTCTAGCCAGGTGACCTTGGGCAGCCCAAACGCCGGCCTGCCAGTTTCTACAGAATGAAGGCATTGGTAGGAGGCTTCCAGAGCTTTCTTAGGTTCAGATTTCCCATTAGGTGGAGATGCCAAACATTGGACCAGCCTTGTGCAGGAAGTGCTGAACCCAAGCCGCCCATGCTACACCAAGCGGAGGGTGGACCTGCCACCCTGGGAGCATTAATCCTGCAAACTCGAGCTGCTTTGGGGGAGTCCTCCTCTCACACCCCCTGCTCCCCCTCTCTCCAGAAGGCCTTCCCTGGCCCTGCCGCCTGTGCAGGCAGAGTAGCAAGCCCTGAGAACCAAGCCTCCTGGTAACGCTGCCGTTCCTGGAGAGACAACTGTCTTTGAGGATGACAAATGGGCCTGCCGGTGATGACTGGTGTTTGGAGCCCGCTGCTGTGGCGTTGGGTCAACTCATCTCATGAAGGGCGTCCCTCCCTTTCCCCCTAGTGACACCAATCTCATGAAGATACCTCAAGCCTGTGCTGCTCATGGAGTTGCCATGAGTCGGGGCTGACTTGATGGCTGCCGACAGGTCCGACAACCGCTCTTGTCACGCTCTGTGGGCAGACACTGGCTCTGCCCCATCACGGCGTCAGGTCCCACTGAGCCTGCCACGAGGTGCCAGAGCCAAGGTGGGGAGCAAGCCCATCTTTCCTTCTTCCTCGCTGTGCGCATGCACCCGGGCGGCCCTGTGGGTTTGTGCCGGGCCGCTCATGGCAAGGTCGGTGGTGTAAACCCACCCGCCGCTCCAAGGGAGAATGAGGGCTATCTGCTCCCACAAGGAGTCACGGTCTGGGGAACCCTACGTAGGGTCCCCGTCAGAATCGACTTGATGGCAGTGGGTATGGGCACTCCCAGGAAAAGGAGCCCGGCACTGGTTAAGCGCTCGGCTGCTGGCTGAAAGGCGGACGGTCCGATCCCACCAGTCACCCCGCGGCCGTGAGAGGTGGCTCTCCACTTCTGCGGTCAGAAGACTCTGTCCTGTGGTGTTCCTAGAGCCACAGTCTGACTGTGCTGGAGGCGGGGCGTCAGCAAATGACATGCTATTCGATTCTTCTCTCCAGGCGCCGCGGAGCCCGGATGGCATAGTGGGTTACGCATGAGGCCGATCCCCACAAGGCAAGCCGTTGAAACCACCAGCCGCTCTGGGGGAGAAAGATGAGGCTCTGCATTCCTGTGAGACTGCGTCTCAGAAACCCACAGGGTCAGTTCTAGTCTGCCCTATGGGGTGGCCATGCCTCCGAATCAACTGGATGGTGGTGAGTGGGCACGTTCCATGAGCTGCTTGAAGCCCCCCGTGTGTGGTTCTCATCTCAAACGCCCTTCCCATTGGGGAAGACACCAGCCGCCCCCAGCATATCATCCTGTGACGGGGAGGGAGGAAGCACGGCACCTGGACTGTTCCACCTTCTGGAAGCATCCATCATTCTGCTGCAGTCAGCCAGGCTTCTCGTCGGCTGTCTGTTGGAATGTTCATGGCAGTCACAATTAACCAACGGTTATTGAGCACTTACTGGGTAGCCAGCGTGGGAGAAATGAGTCTTTTCTTTTAAAAAAAGGAAAAGATTTTCTTTTCTTTTTTTTTGCTCTCTGAATCCGTTTCTTCCAGATCTCTCAGCTTTCTGGAAGGGATGCTTTGAATTATTCAACCCACAGCACAGCTCTCTGGAGAAGCAGGCCTCACGGCTACCTTAATCACCAGAAGGTTCAGAGTCAGTTATCAAGCCGAAGTCAACATGGAAATGCTCATCTCTGCCTTGGAAACAAGATCAAAAGGAAGCCCAGGGAGGAGATAAAATCGGAGAGGAGAAATGGATGTTGGTTTCCAGGGGCTCTTAGGCTCGTCTCCTATTTCCACAGTGGGGGGGAGGGGGGTCTCCGAGCCAAAGGACTCTGTCCATGCAGCGAGCTGCATGACTGCATATGTCTCTGACTTCCCCTACTGCGACCAGGATGCAAACCTGTCCATCCTCCCCACACACCTTTCTCTGAGGAGCTGACCCTCCTCCGCTCAAGATGGGTGGCTAGGGGTCCCTGTCTGGGGTGCAGGCGTGGACACAAAGCACAGCTTTGGCCAGTCAACACTCCCCTCCTTCTGGTGATAGCCCTTGCAGCCTCAGCGGCCATGTGACCCTAACTGGCCAATCACAGTCCTTCCTTCCCTGCATGGTAGATGGTTGCTGGGAGGAATACTCTCATTCTTTGGGAGCTGTTACGAAAGCTCCCTTCCCCTCCTGATTCTCGAAGGACGTCTGTCGATAGCAGCCTACTAGGGGGATCCCTGGCGGTGCAGTGGTTAAGGCCTCTAGGTGCTAACTGAAAGGTCTGTAGGAGAAAGATGTACAGCCTTGGAAAGTCTCTGGGGGCGGTTCTATAGGGACCCGGTCTTACACAGACGTTTAGAGCCAGTGACATGCTGCTTGCTACTGGGATCATAAACCCCTTACGATCACAGACGGGTGGATGAGGATAATCCTGGTTAATTAAAAGGCTTTATTTTGTATTTCTTTTAAACACACATGGTGAGACTCACTCTTGGCATTCAGCATTAAGTAGAACGAGCCGAAAGCAGATTCCATCCTATGACAAACACACGCTGAAAATGGACAAGGAAATCAGACCATGCCGAAGAGTACAGATTTCTTCACCCAGAGGGATCTGTTATTGTCAGCGACAAACAAACAAATAAACAAAACTTCACTGCTATTGAGTCGATTCTGACTCGTCATGGCGACCCCCTGGGACAGGGTACCACTGCCCCTCTGGGTTTCTGAGACCATCACTCTTTACGGGAGCCGAACCCCCTTTCTCCCAAGGAGCCAGTGGTGGTTTCAAACTGCTGACCTTGCGGTGAGCAGCCCACCATGTAACCACCATGTTCACTCCTCGTCGTCAGTAGAGTGGGTTGCATTTCCAGACCGATGACTCCCATGCATGCCCTCCAGGGGCGAATGGCATTTGAGTCCGAACTCTTATACCTGCAGATGTCCGGCCACCTGGGCGAGGGTTATCTTGGTTATGGTGATGATGGTGGGGTACGTCTTAAACATGGCCACTTTTGAGATACATCAGGCTGCCAGAGCTGTCTCTCAGCCACGGGGGTGTCTGGTAAAAAGCAAGCGATGCACCAATGGGAGACAGATGGCTGTCACTTCGAGATCTCCAAGGGCCCCAGGAGTCTTCTCTTAGAGCCAGAACCCCGAATTCTGACATCCAGCCCTCCAGACTGTAAGAACACAAAGTTCTGCTCTTTGAAATGATCCACTTGGTGGCATTTGTATGACAGCGGCACAAACCAACGAACAGATGCAATTTATATACAGTACGCCTTTCCTTCTTTGAGAGGGGAATCGTACTGTGTGTTTACATTGTTTGCTCATCTGCTTTCTTTCTCTCATTGTGCCAGCACATTCCTTTGTGCCCATATATACAAATCTATATGAGGGGGTACCTCTCCCCAAACTGGACTTTTTTCCAAAGCTATGTATTTAATTTTTTTTCTTACAACACAATCTTATCACCTTCAAAGTACTCTCCATTACACTTTATACTGTTACCAAGTCTGTGATTCTATTCTTGGAACCATTTTTCAAACTTATCTGTTTGGATGGCTGAAAACACCTCCCTTGTTTTTTCACCTCTTCTACATCATCAAATCGCTGTCCTTTCACGCCCCTCTTCATTCTCAGAAACAAAAAGAAGTCTCACAGTGTGAGGTCAGGTGAGTCCGGTGTGTGAGGCAAGAGAGGCATGCTGTTTTTTGCCCCAAACTGGCACACTGAGATGGCTGTGTGAGCAGGTGCATTGTCGTGGTAGCAAAACCAGTCCCCCATCTGCCACAAATCAGGCCTTTTTGTCAAACACGGTTACACAATCTTTTCAGAATCTCTACATAGAAAGCTTGATTAACAGTCTGACCTGGTGGAACAAACTCCAAAAGCATCATCCCTCTCACATAAAACAAACAAACAAACGAGCATCTTCTTGATCTTTGATTTCACTTGATGAGCTTTTTTTGGGGGGCGAGGGGATGATGGCATCTTCTACAGGCTTGACTGATGTTTGCTTTTGGGGTTGTAAGAATAGCTCCATGTCTCCTCACCAGTAATGACCTTGGGGAAAAGTCTGGGTCGCTTTGGAGCTGTTCTTTCAAAGCACAGCATGTTTCCACTCGACAGTCTTTTCCCCAGTCAGTCAGAACCCAAGGCACAAATTTAGCAGCAACCCTTCTCATTCCCAAATCTGTTAAAATTCGCTGAACCGAACTCCAAGACAGTCCCGATAACTGGACTCTCCATCTCTTCAGTGGTCCAGCGTCGGTCTCTGAGCACAAATGCGCAAATGTTGTCAACATTGTCATCCTTTCGGGAAGCTGACAGATGTCCAGAATGAAGTTTGTCATCAATCGATGTGTCACCTTTTTGAAATGAGAAAACCTCCTGAACACTTGAGTTTTTCCCACAGCGCTGTCCTAATAAACTGTGTTCAACATCACAACAGTTTCTGCTGCATTTTTCCCAAGCAGGAAACAGCACCTCTCAACTGCATGCAGTTTTCTTAAATCAGCCATCATGTGACCAGAGAGAACCTTCCCAGGTGATGCTGCTGGGTGCACTTTAAAAAATATGTACTACAAAAGCTCTGCCCAGCAGAGCTTTTTTCTGTTTTTTTTGGGGGGGGGTACCCCTTTGTCTATCTTCTAAATGAAACATTTCCATAAATGTTGAAGTGCTCTTATGTGTAAGTGAAGGAGTCATGGTAGTACAGTGGTTATGCGTTGTGTTGTCAACCACTAGACCAGCAGTTTGAATCCACTGGTGGCTCTGTGGGAGAAAGAAGAGGCTTTCTACTCCCATACAGAGTTACAGGTTTGGAAATCCAATGGCTCAGTTCTACCCAGGCCCTTAGGGTCGCCATGACTCAGAATCAACGTGCTGGTGCTGAGTTTGAGTTGTGTGTGTGTGTGTGTGTGTGTGTGTGTGTGTGTGTGTGTAACAGAAGGAGACACTGCCCAGGCATGCTCCAGCTGCCCAGCTGTTGTGTTTGAGCCCACTATCGCAGCCACTGTATCTACCCATTCCATTGAGCGTGTCCTCTTTTTCAACCATCCTCTGTTGTCCAGAACACGGTGCTCTTCTCCAGGGACTGGTCCCTCCTGATAACATACCTAGACTAAGTGAGACAAAGTCTCTCCGTCCTTACTTCTAAGGAGCATTCTGGCTGTACTTCTTCCGAGGCAGAGTGCTCTTATTTCTGTCCTGGCAGCCCGTGGTGTTTGTGTGTGTATGTATATATATTCACACAATAAAACATGCACCGATTCAAAAACGTCCACTTCTGTAGTTCAGTGACATTGATAAATTCTTCATGTTTTACAACTACTCTTGTCATCCTTTTCCAAATCACCCCACCACTGCCATGCATTTGTATAACCCCCTCCTCCCCTCAATGTATTGTAGTTTCCAGAAGAGTCAGAAAACAAAAAGAAATTTTGCTACAACCCTAAAGAGGGATCTAAGAAAGTAGAAACTTTCACAGCAGCCTTCAAAGGCTTATGTTCACTGGATTAGAATAAGAATACACCTAAAATGTGTATGTACTTTTTCCATCCAGACATCATTATTGTCAACATTTTGGTGTATTTCCAGCTAGTCTTTTTTCCCCTGTGCATCTGCTCATAGTCTTTATATGTGTGCTTTGTAAACAAAATTAGAATTGCACTCTGATTTTTATTCTTGTTCCCCATTTTCTTGTCTCTCGCCATTATAGATGACGTATGCCCAACAATATGACAGACAAGACTGTAAGACCCGAATTTCTTTTTTTTTTCTTAAACATTTTTATTAGGGACTCATACAACTCTTATCACAATCCATACAAGATCCAATTTTCTTAGCTGGAAGACCTAACAAAGAGTTTTGGGGCCAATATAAAAACACAAATATTTAGAGAGTGCGACGGAGTCACAGACTTCTTACTTGCGATGTTTAATGTATGTACAGCTGGTAACCTAGAGCTGTTTGAAGGCACATGATCCATAAAAGATGCTCCTTGGAAAGATGACTCCTTGTTCCCACTCCCGCAGTTCCAAGCTCCTCTTCCGACAGCTCTGACAGCCGCGCCTTCGTCATCCCGGGAGCTGCTGTGTGGAGGGAGGCACGTCCTAGCTTGGTTGTTCTGAGAACAGCTTCCTTTCCGCCTCACTTGTTTGAGATGCCACACTTAACAAACCCCCGCAGATGATATTGTCTCGGGAAATTGTACTCCAAGCTACAAGTACCCATTTGCATAACACGAGGACAGCCTTTTTATTTGTCTCGTAAGCATGTCTTAGTGATCGCCGCAACAGAATCACTTATTGTATTACTTTAAAAAGTGACCTTTTAAGGCTTGTTCTTGGTCATCCAGGGATGCTAGACCAGAAATACTACAGGGGGTGCCTTTAACAAACACAAATGCATGTTCTCACTCTTTAGGAGGCTACAAGTTCAAAGTCAGAGCGGTGGCTCTAGCAGAAGGCTTTTTCTGGGTCAATCCTGGAGGAAAGCCCTTGTCTGTTCCCTTTCTGCTTCCCCAGTCCATGGCGATCTCCCGTTATCCTCTCATCTGTTGTCCCTATCTCTCCGCCACTTGCTTGTCTAATTGCTTTTCTCTCTCCAAAGAGATTGACTCAAGATACACCCGTTACTAATACTTCCTTATTAGCATAACAAAGACAAATCATTCCTAAATGAGATGATCACCTCAGGCACAGGCACGGATGTTAGGATTCACAATACAATTTGGGGGGTGGGGGTGGGGGTGGCATAATTCAATCCCTATAGTCTAGACTCTGGGCTCTCCAAGTTCATGTCCTCTCCACGCGCAAAACATTCACCCCATCACACCACCCTCCAGTTCTTAAATCAGCTCCAAGGTCAAAATCTCCGAATCTGTGAAATCTAGACTAGGTATCTGTTTCCACAGTGTGACAGTGGAATGGACACAAGGTCACGTCTCCATGACAAGTGGCAGGCATTAGAGATGAAGGGATAGCAGGCACCTAGCAAGTCCTAAACCCAGAAGAACACATTTCATTAGCCCTCACAGCTCGATAAGATGCTGGTTCTCTGAGACTCGCTTGAGGCTGAGTGGAGACCCCTCAGCCCTGGGCCTCAGCTCTGTCTTCTAGGCCTGCTGGGAGGACCACTCTGCTCGCTTGCTTTGAGTGGTTACATTGTCCTGCCCAGCGGTTCTCACCTTCCTCGTGCTGTGACCCTTTCAGACAGGTCCTCATGCTGTGGTGAGCCCAACCATAGAATTATTTCCGTTGCTACTTCATAGCCGTCATTTTGCTACTCTTATGAATCGTCATGTAAATATCTGATCTGCAGGATGTATTTTCATCATTACAAATCGAACATAATGAAAGCATAGTGATTAATGACAAAACAATATGTAATTATATATTATGAAATATTTATTTCTGATGACAAAGCAATGAAATGCTGTCTTGAAGCATGGTGTAGCATGGGTAACAGTCTTCACGCCGGGTACTCGTATGTGGGAGTATCTGCATGTGGGCGGGCCCTCCTGGAGCGGTGTCTTTGTTCCTAAGACCATTGACAGAAATATGTGTTTTCTGATGGTCTTAGGCGACCCCTGTGAAAGGGCTGTTTGACCCCCAAAGGGGTTGAGACCACAGGTTGAGAGCTGCTGCTCTAGACCATCTGACTGGTGATCCCTCACATGGCCCCTAGGAGGGCCTGTTCTTGGGTTCCTTAGGCACCGCCCTCCTGGCCCCCCCCCCCAGCATGCCCCTGGTGCACCATAATGGCAGCCCTGCATTCAGGAACTGGCTTGGCAAAGATCTGACTGGCCCACCTCTTGGAAATGAAGAAGGCGCTGCTTCCCAAGCCTCCCACCAACTCTGCTGCCCCCTGAGCCCTCCAGGGCTGGTTCTTTTCAATTCTGGGAGCACACAGATGTAGCTCCCGGGCTTATTTCTGTCTGTAGAAATCCAAGAGGCATGCAGTGGGCTTTCCTTTTGTGCTTCCTCTGGTCTCTTCCATCTGTGCCCACAGATTGCCGCAGTGGGTTGCTAACTGAAAGGTCGGTAGTTCAAATCTTCCAACCTCAAACCTCCCAGTGGCTCAGTAGGAGAAGCATCCGTCTGCTTCTGTAAAGATTTCCAGACTTGGAAACCCAATAGAGCAGCTCTGCTACATCTTATAGGGTCACTGTGAGTCCATGGCCATTGCTTTTTTGGGCGCAGGGTGTGGGTAATAGTTGGTTAGATCCAGCAGTCACAGGTATCATCTCTCCAACGAAAGATGATGTAGCCACATCCTTGGTGAACATTCTAGAACACGTGTCCTCCGGTTAGACCGCGTTTTCCAAATCTTTAAGTTCTGTGTTCAGTTTGCACAGTTCATTTTCAAGCCCATCTCTTTCCTCTTGTCTTTGAATGTAAGCGGCCAGGAGAAACCGCGTGACCCCTTTAAGTTCTTGCTTAGAAATCTGATCAGCCAGATATCAAAGTTCATCACTTACACGCCCTCCTTCCACCAAACATTTGAACATACTTTAGAGAAGTGTCTTGCTACTGCATAAGATACATTCCTTTCCCTTCATTCTATTATCACTGTTTTAAAGTCTCCCAAGAAGCAGATGGAACGCCTACCTTTCTCGCAGCATCCTGTTTCTGGATATCTATATCTCTATATCTATCTATATATATATATGTGTCATAGTGGGTTACACACTGGGCTGTTAACCTCAAGCTTGCAGTTCAAAGCCATCCATGGGAGAAAGATGAGACTTCTTACTGTTGTACAGAGTTACAGTCTCAGAAACACCCCCCACTCAGGGGCAATTCTATCCTGTCCTGCTGGGCCAATATAAGTCACAATTGACTCTGCGGCTGAGGGTTTTTTAGTTTATTTCCATTCGAATCCTCACCGGAATTGCCTTTGACATCTGTGGTCAATCAATAATCTCTTCAAGGCAATGTAGGTGTTTACTATCAGGCACCTTGAAACTCCTCTAGCCTCTACCACCTCCTCCTTTTAGCTGTCTTTAAAAACAGCTCTCTTCCAGTCCCATGGTCGGTCTCGGGGATCGAGGGCTGGTATGGAAGACATACTCCTCGTGGGTGGCTTTGCCCACAGACTCTTATCTTGGCACCGTTTGGGAGGCTAGAGGTCTGATTGAGAGTGGTGGTTCTGGGGCAGGGCTCTCTCTCGGTCGACTGCAGGAAAGTCCTCCTCTCTCCAGTGGCTATCTCCCAGGTCCTTCTCTCCTCATTCCATGGATCGTGTCCTACCTCTTCTCTGCTTGCTTGTTCAGTCTTTTTAAAAACAATCATATTATTGGGGGCTTGTACAGCTCTTATCACAATCCATACATATATCCTTTGTATCAAACATATTTGTATATATGTTGCCTCAATCTGTTTTATGTCTCAAAACTCAGCAAACGCTTGCACCAGGCTTGTACCCTTTCACCATACTTATTCAATCTGTGTCCTGAGTGAGCTATCCAAGAATCTGGACGATATGAAGAACCTAGGACTGGAGGAAGGCCCATTAACAAGCTGCGATATGCTTGTTAGTAACCTTGCTTGCTGAAAGCAAACAGGACTTGAAGCATTTATTGATGACAACCAGACTATAGCCTTCAGTATGCATTACACTTAAATGGAAACAAAAATCCTCTGCAGTAGATCAATAAACAGCATCACAATAAATGGAAAGATTAAAGCCGTCAAGGATTTCAGTTTACTTGGATCCACAACCAGCGGTCACGGAGGCAGCAGTCAGGAGATCCAATGATGTACTGCGTTGGGCACATCTGTTGTCAAAGACCACTGGGAAGAGCTAACATGTGCCTTTGAGGACTAAGGTGCACCTGACCCGAGCCCTAATGTGTTCAATGGCTGCATATGCATATGAAATCCAGGCAATTAATAAGTAAGATTGGAGAATTGATGGATCTGAGTTATGATGTTGGGGAAGAATGTAAAATATGCCCTGGACGGCCAGGAGAACAAACAAATCTGTCTTAGAAGATGCGCAGCCAGAATGGTCCTTAGAAGGGAAGTGAGGAGACTTCCACTCCCATACTTTGGACATGCTATCAGTAAGGGACAATCCGAGAGAAGGACACTAAGCTTGGTGGAATAAAAGGTCCCCGATGAAGAGCGAGACCCTCAGTGAGACGGGCTGACACCCCGGCTGCAATATCGTCATGATCAGGAGGCTGGCGCAGGACTGGGCAGTGCGTGTGGTTGTACACAGGGTCCCCAGGAGACCAGCAGCAGCCACAACAGACAACAGCCTATCTTAAAAGAGATTGACTCAAGATACCCCTACACCAATCCTGCCTCATTAACGCAACAAAGACAGCCCATTCCCAAATGGGTCTCTAGCCACAGGCATAAAGTGAGGATTTACAACACCAGTTTTGGGGGGGACATAATTAAATTCATAACAGCTTGTTTACAACGACAGCCAACACTTGCTAGTGAGAGGCTGCAACCCCAAGAATAATTACTAAATCCCTTCACCTCCTCTTTGCCAATTCCAGCAGGTGACCTCTATAAACATCCCAAACTAGCATTGATTGAGGTCAGGTAGGGCTAATGTGATTTCCCCAAACAGTACTTTGCTGCTTAAAGTAACTAAGAGAGAGTGTGTTTAATCGGAGAGTCTTTATAAGAACTTGAATTTAAGATTTTTCTCTTTTCTAAGGCGTAATGGTGGGAACAATTCTCATGTTATATTTGGACATGTGATTTTTTTTTTAAAAGACAAGATTAATGGAGGCATGAATTTCCATCTCGTGGCTGTGCCTAAATTTGTTTAATCATTCTTCTATTGTTGGACAGTTCAATTATTTCTCTCTCTCTCTCTCTCTCTCTGGCTACTCTAAATAACAAGACACTTTCTTGTACTTAGATCTCCAGGTACATTAAGGATGATCTCAGGACAAATTCCCACAGGGTCAAATGGTGTGGTTATTTTTAAGGATCTTGATACATCGTGGCAAGTCGCCCTTCAGAAAGGTTGTATCAATTTACAATCCCATCAAGTGAGAATGAGGTGGGTACTTGGTACGAAACACGGAACATTTGTGAAATTAGAAAAAAAAATTCTCTCTCTGTGAACTTTCTATAGATTTGTAATTTATCGGAGCGGTAGGCCCTCTCAGAACTCCCGGTGGTTTTTGTTAGTCTCCGTGGAGCCGATTCCACTCACAGCAGCCTTGTGTGCAGTGCGGGACTGCTCCCTACGATTGACGCTGACCTTTTGGAAGCAGGTAGCCGGGCCTTATATCCAAGGAGTCTGGGGATGGGTTTAAATGCCTGTCTTCTGGTTAGTAGCTCAGTACCTCACCCTCTGCAACATCCAGAGACTCTTTACAATTCGCCTCCCCAGCTTATTTCCCAGCAGGTTCGCACACCTTGGTCACGGGTCGCGCCCGACCCCAGGAGGAGCTCCTGCCAGGGTTGGTTGTGATGGTGGCTCTCTTTAGGACCAGACAGAAGACACCTCCCTCCAGCTTCCAGCCTGGGAGCAGCGGGGTTTTCTCCCCCCCGTGAAGAGTTACAGTCTCGGAAACTCGCCCTGCCCTATAGGGCTGCTACCACAGCCAGGCAGTGGGTTTGGGTTTCTCTGAACGTCCGACAGAAACAGAGTAGGGAGAAGGGTTTGCTGATCCACTTCCAGGAAGCAGCCAGTGAGAGCCCTGGAATCCCAGGAGTGCCTCAGACTTGCTGTGGGGTGAGTCCTTCAAAGGACTGACTGCTGGCGAAGGGCCTCCTGCTGGGTAAAGGGAAAGGCCCGGAGAGGTGAGGGAAGACTTCCAGGGGATGGGCTGACCCCGGCGGCCATAGTAATGGCTTCAAAGGAAGCAACGATCCTAGAGATGCGCAGGATCATTCTGTTTCACTGTGTTGCGTTGCTGTGAGTTGACACCAAGTGGACAGCAGCTGGCAGCAGCTGCCGGCATCACAAAGACGTTGAAGCAGGTAGTCCCTGTGGTCCTCCGGCGGCAACCTAGCCGGCACTTGCCTGGGCTAGCCACTCGTTAAGGGTTCAGGGTAAAGACAGTACAGGTAGTGTGTAATGACTTCATCATCACGCCATAGACTCCATGAAGCAGGGAGAATGGCTCCATGTTGTATAGATAGAAAATGTGAAGTTCAGAGACATGAACCAAACTCATACGTTGAGTGACTGGGGTCAAGGTCAGTCACTCTAACTGCCATGCGCCCCCCCACCCATCTTCCTTAGGTCTCCGCTTTTGAAGCAGCTCACTACAAGCCTACTTTCCAGGATAGACAGACACCCTGTCCTCCAGACACCAGCTCTGGAGAATGTACAGTCCGAAGTTGCCAGGACAGCAGCTTTGGTTCAAATCTTCTGCCCTGTTGTCTCCGGAGTGTACCGTGCGGTGGTTTGTACTCGGGTGCCTTGGCTAATCTAGGAGTCCTCTTTTATGTGTAGCCCTGGGCTAGGACTGGCCACAGGAAGAACTTGCATGAGGCTGCACGGGAAGAGAAGCAGCAGCCATTCCTTGGCGAAGGTTGTTGCCGTCAGCTCCAGTGGCGGGTTCAGTGGAAGCTCCATTGGCAGGTGCAGTGGCAGGTACAGAGGGTTTCAGCCCGTCTGCACTCTCTCTTCTTCATCCACGTTTTCTTCCTGACTGTGTGAAGTCCAGCACAAAAGGACCAACATTGTAAGGCCTGGCTTATGTAAAAAGACACTAAAGTGGCAGATGTCTAGAGAGCAGGGTTTATTAGTGGTTAGCAGGAGGGTCTGAGTGGTTAACAGTGATGGGAACATCACATTGATTAAGGGTAAGATTGCCCAGCCAATTATTGTAACTGCTGTCAATAGGTTCTACATCTGTAAGACGTTGGCATTGGGAAAAGTTATCAGCAGAAATATTGGCAAGACTGACAAAAAAGTCGCTTCTGAAGTTGCTCATGGACATACATTGAAACACCTCATGGAATTTGGTTTCTTGGCTTGGAGGTTTAAGGCTATGGGGTCGTGGGACATCCCAGTTAGTTGGTTGAATGATGTGTTTAGTGCTTCTGTTTTACCTCCTAGCTCATTACCTAGTACCCGGATCTTAAAAGCCTGCAAGTGGCCATCAAGGCACGGCACTTGGCCTTGACTTGCTGGGAGCCACACAGGAAGCAGAGGGTACGGCATAGGCAGGTATGGAATGTGTCACTAATTGTCTCCATGAACAATTTCCTCCTTCGCCATGAGATCAGAACTGGATGGTGCCCTGCTACCATCACTGAACATCTTGATCAAAGATTCTACTGAATGCTGGGACACTGAGTCCAATATCTTGGACATGCGTGGCATGCTCTGGAGGCTGCATCGGGGAGACCCCATTTGGGAACCCCACTGGGTGAACTGGACTCCACCTCAGACACACTTGTGGCCTGAGGACTTAAGCCGGAAAACACAGTTTTTGGATGTTTTTTTAAACACACAGTGTTTGAGAAGACGCCTGTGCCAGGAGCGGTCTATTGTTGGTTGGTGGACAAACAAGATTGTGCTCCATCAGCACCCTGTGTGCTGTATTGAGATGCATGCTCTTCCAGGGAGCCTGTCATGGCCATTGTGCTCTATTTTGCTTATGCTTGGGTATATTAGGGTGTATCTCAGAGGTGCACCACCATTTGGGGGCATACTCTTGAAGCTGTGTGTGTCAATCTGGGTAGACTAGAGAAAAAATTCCAGAGACACTCATGTATGTGTGTAAGATAGAGCTGTCTATCAAAGAGTGATTGAATATTGAGGAAACATCCCAGTCCAGATCAAGTCCATAAGTTCCATATTAGCTCATATGTCTGGTACTAGTCTATACATTCCTCTTCTGACTCACTCAACATATGAAATGATGCCGAATTCAGGAAGATCACAGGCTGGTGGGTGGAAAGTCCTGGGATTCAATGGCAGTGGGCCCATCTCCAGGGCTCTGGCTGCCATCAGCATGGCTCCATGTGGCTTGTCAACAGGAAGGTAAAACAGAGAGTGTGTCTCACCACTAGGAAGGAAGAGAGACTCCACCTCTACATTCTATTTCTCAAGTAGACATGAAATTATGTAATTACCACACTGTATTATTTGTTTCTTGTTAAATGAAACCCAGGGGTCATGGAACACATAGGGAGAGAAAACATAACAAGGGAGAGAAAACATAATAGATGGGTGGGGGGCATAAGAAGGAAAAGACATCAAGAAGTCTTGGAAGAAAACATGTTTGGAGACTGATTATGGAAGCAATGGTATAATTATGTTTGATATGATCAAACAATGGAATGACGTGACGTATGTCTTAAGGACCAAGCTACAGCAAATTAAAAAACAAACAAACAGCTTAGATCCAGGTTGGCATTCTGGGCTCACACTAAATCCTAGCTCCAACTTAAGAACAATCAGTTCTTACATCACGGTCCCGCTTGATATTCACCTTCATGAAAAATGATCACTGAAGATAAGGGTGCTACAGCAAAGTGTGGTGAAGAAAGTAGATGGTGCCCAGCTCTCAATTTAAATAGTGACTGGATTTTAAAGGCTTGTATTCAAACAAGCAGCCATCTAAGTGAGGAATCAACCAAGTCCACCCAGAAGAAGCACGCCAGCTAGTGTGATGCAAAGCTGGCAATTACAAAATTCAAATATGGTGAAGAGAAAAGTGTCAGAGCTATAATTATGAACATCCAATTTGTAGAAGGCTCTGGAGGACAGTGGGAGCCCCAAAGCTATCTGCAGAGCATCTAGTCAGACGGACCTGCTGGCAGATCTGCTCTACTGTGGCAGCTATACCAAGGACAAAAGTTCCAGACAGCCCCACAAGCAGGCAGAGGCCACTGTCATCCTGATGATGATGGACAGAACTTGATACTTGGCCAGTTGACTTCTCCATAGACACATCCCGCATTTGTTCTGGGGGCAAGTATCTTTTAGAGGTTCCACGACAAGACATTTTTGCATTTCTTGGATGTTGATGGGAGTCTTCTCCCTCTTGTATATTATTTATATTTTTTGCCTTTATACTAATGTGACCTCATCCTTTCCGAGGGTTTCCTAGCTGTGAAGTGCAGGGGGTAGTGGATGTACAACGATAATAACCTATGCAAGGTAGTACGGGGAATGTGGGGGAGGGGATGGGCAATAGGGAGGGGAGAGGACTTGGGGAGTAAATAATGGAGGCGGGAGGGGATGCTGCAGTTGATGGCGATTAACAACTCACATTGGGGGGCATGTCAGTCATTGGGGGAGGGGAGGGAATGTTTTAAGATGGATGTGGTGGTGATTGTACATCCTCCTTTGATAGGTTTGAACGGTTGAACTATTCAGTTCTATGATATGTATATTAAGTGCCAATAAAACTGCTGGGGGGAAAAATTCTACAGAAGAATACTGATCAAAAGGGGGGAAATACAAAAGTTCAAATGCTCATGGACTCCAGACTTTCTAGAGGAATGGAGGTTGGATGAACCCCTGAAACTGTTGCCCTAAGATCATCTTCACATCTTGCAACTGAACAGCAGCGTAACTAGTACACAGTGCCTGCTTTGAGCACTGTGCTCTTCCGAGAGCTGTTTCCATGCATCAGATGGACACTTATCAGCCCAGAGATGAGCTAGGCTCTGTGGGGCGAGTGTGTATTCATGAGGGAGGAACAGTTCAGGAAAGGAGGGTGAGCATGGCCACACCACTCAACAATTCTCTCCAGTGTCGTTAAAGTGTACGCGTACAAACTGTTGGTGTCTGTCTAGCTCTATGTAGTCTCAGCATCACAAAAGTAAACCAGAAGGTCACAGCTACAGATAACAAAGGCGATAATAACAAAAACCAGAAGGAAGGAGCGAGAAGACCTCTCCAAAGAGCTGTTTCCTTCAGCCGCACTCCAAGCCCCACTCCTGGAGAGAGTGACTCTTGTCCTGGCGTTTATGTCTTAGATTTGAGAGGTGACCTCAGAGCTGGCTGGATGCAGGCTGACGTTTGTCTCGTGGTGAGTCCCTTGACTGAGCTCTGGGGGACGGGCTGGCCGGTTCAGCCTTTGATGATCTGTGGATATGACCTCAATTGGCTGGCTGTGGCTACAGGAACACCCACGCCCAAGATTGGAGCCCGGTTTTAACTGCTGATTCTGTAGCTGGGTATCTTTCCTCCCAATCTTTATGCCACATTCTTGCTGCCCTCCTTCCTAATTAACTTCATTAGCAAGAGTTCAGTGGGTCCCTCTGGCCTGTGGTGAGGCATGCCTGATTATCCACAGCCACATTTCCTTGTAAAACGCCTCCCTGCTCTGTCTCCAGCCTAGACCACTGTGGCGGTCTGCATTCTGAACACAAGAAGGATGTGGGGTGGTTTCTCCTGCCTTTGGATGCATCCCCAGACACTTACCTTCTAAGCCCCTGCTCCTTCCCAGCTCTGAAACAACTGCCTGGGATAAGGGGGACGTGGCTCCCTGGGTGGTCTCTGGTCCAGGCTCTGAGAGTGGTTCTCAGAGATGCATCACTTCTCAACAACAGGGTCCCGCTCCTTGTGGAATACCTGGGTGCCTGGTGGGAACGTCCATTCCCAGGGCTCGTCCACCTCTTTGATCAATGCCCTCTGGCTTTCTTTAGGGCCTTGTTGCTTCTCTTTCCAGAATCTTTTTCTGCAGTTTTCTCACCATACCTGGAGAGTGACCCTAAGAATCATGGCCTTTCATTTATTGATTACATCCCTATCTGAACACTCACCAGAGGCCCCTCCTGGATTTTCACTCTCCTTTGGTCAGACGGGGTTTTCTACTCCAGTAAAGAGTCCCCGTCTCTGAAACGCACAGGGGCAGTTCTAGCCGGTCCTGTAGGGTCCTTTTGAGCCCAAATCAACTCGATGGCAGTGAGTTTATTTACCAGCGTCAATGCTCCGTCACCTTGTTAATACTCGCTTGGAGACGCCCCCTGTTGCTCCTCGTCTCCCTTTGGGCTTTGAAAACCACAGGACTCCCTCACGTCCTCTACAGTCACTGCCCTCACCTGTCCAGCCTTTCCACTTGCTCCCCTCTCCATGCCCCGTCGCCGTAGTCATCCAGGGCTGCGCAAATAGAAATACCACAAGAGGGTGGCTGTCACAAACAGAAACGTGCTTTCTCACAGTTTGGGAAGCTAGGAGTCCAGTCTCAGAGTCCAGCCTCCGGGGCAAGCCTTTCTTTCCTGGTTGGTCCTTATCTCTCTAGCTTCTGCTTCCTGGCTCCAGGTGGCCTTGGCATTTATTTTACTGCATCTCAGTTTACTAGCTGGCTGTTAAGCTCTTTTAAATCTCAGAAGAGAGGGATTTTCAAGAGCACCCTACACGAATTCTCTCTCATATACATAATACAGACAGCCCATTCCCTAAATAGGATTATAAGCCCAGGCACAGAGGTGAGGATTTGTAATATGTTTTTTGGGGGACACACAATTTAATCCATAACATGCCCTTTTTAATCTTAGCTCGAATTCCCCAAACAGCTCATGGGACTGCTGGCCGGTCAGCAGATGGGCGGCCTTCCGCACAGTCAGCTGGAGATGGCTAGGGAACGGTGAGGTCGATTGATGCCGGCAGCATGTGGCATTCCCAAGCAGGAAGGGCCGGAAAGGGGACAATGATGATCTACACCAGCTTCCAGTTGTCAGCGGGTTGATTGTGGCCCTGTGTGCAGAGTGGAGCTGCTTTGGAGGGCTTCAGGGTTGTGACTTTAGGTCACCAGGCATTTCTTCTGAGGTACCTCTTGATGAGTCCAGATGGCCAATCTGTCACTGAGCACGGCCCCCTTAACCATTTGTGCCAACCCCAAGTGTGGTTGGGGCGCAAAGGTCAACTGTGTCTCACTAAACCTCCAAATGAGCCCGAGGGCATATGCTTGGATCCATCTGCTGCTGCCCACAGGGGCAAGCACCCTGCTGCTGGGGGCCCAAGACAGGAGAGCTGAGCAGCCCCATGCCCAGACTGAAGAATCACGGAGACCCAACAGGGCTCAGAAGGGAGCATGGGGTGATGTCAGCAGGCT
The DNA here is from genome assembly GCF_050624435.1 of Tenrec ecaudatus. NCBI lineage: Eukaryota > Metazoa > Chordata > Mammalia > Afrosoricida > Tenrecidae > Tenrec > Tenrec ecaudatus. The sequence continues at coordinate 61,527,132 of NC_134530.1, read as the reverse complement.
CTGAGCCCAGGTTACACCCCTGCAGCTGGGACAGGGCCTTTCTGGAAAATTTGTGGCTGTGTTTTTCCAGTGTCCATGTGGAATACCTGTAAAGACCAAAAGGCCCAGGCACATCCTGAAAACCAGTGATGCGCCTGAGCCCAAAATGGCTGGTTTCCAGTTGGGTTGAGTTGGCTAGTTGATGACCCACCCCACTCTCTTGCCAACTTCTCTAGGGATGGTGATCTCTGGGCATCATATGACTCATCCCCCACTTTCTACCAACCATTTGCTCCTGGGTGAGGAAGCAGGTTGTGGCTCTTAGGGCAGCTGAACAGCATCTTCGGGCCGATTGGTAGAAGAGGCCATCCTCGTCTTTCCTGGTCTCAGTCGTGGTTTCTGCTGTAGAGGCCGCGTGGGTGCCTAACTTGCATCATTCATGGTTCTCTGATACTCTCGGTGTGACCAGCGCAGGCAGAGCAGACAGCTTCCGTCTGAAATACAGAACATGGATCCTAGTCTCAGACCTGCTTAGCTCTTGCTGTGTAGCTTTTGGCAAGTCCCTTCCCTCTCTGGGTCTCAATGTTCTCTGCCACATAACCAAGAGATTGGATGACATAATCTCGAAGAGCCAGACTAACATCAAGAATCCTTTTTTAAAAAAATTTCCTCCCAATTTTTTAAGAATCCTTAAGGAATGTTTCCACCGGTTGGGCCCTTTCTTTGTGTTATCTCACTCAATCCTGTAATCCTTGTCACTCTCTTTTGGGGACAGAAAGACAGGCTCGGAGCTGTTGGTAACATGTCCAAGGTCACACAGCCAGGAAGGGGGTGCATCTGTCTGCTTCCAGAGGAAGGGGACTGGAGACCTGGGACTTCATTCCCAGAGGCACCCACAGCTTGCAGGCTGGTGGCGGGGGCCCGGGCTGCCTCTACAAGTGAGAGTGGGTCAGAGGCAGCCTGCTCCACAAAATGGGGGTGTGTGCGAGAATGATCTGCCCCTCACCCGATGATGGATAGATAGCCCCTAGCTCCATCAGTTGGCCCTCGTGCTGGCCTGGGACTACATTTATGTCCTTTCAAGGCCAAGGCTGCCCCGGCCCTCCATCACGGAGGCCCTGCATCACAGGGACTGCAGTCCGATCTGTATTTTGGGGGCAGCACTTTCTTTATAACACCTCCAACCTCTGAGATGGCCCTCTCACCGCACACAGCCGCCGGGGTTTTGGTTAAATTAAGAATGTGGTACATTCCTCCAGTTCCCCTCCAGGGGTTACGGAGAGCCAGGAAAGTGGCATCTTACGCTAATGCGCAGGCGTGGTGGTGCATTTTTAAAGGAGAACTCGACAATCTCCAGGAAAAAAATATGTCCCCAAATGACCCCCACTTTCTTGGTAAGAAATGCTAAATTGTGTAAGTGCTGACGGGCTCGGTGACCCCTGGAAATCCAGAGGTTGTCTTTGTGAGGGTCAAACAACAAAGCGGAAGGAGTGTGTGTGTGTGTGTGTGTGTGTGTGTGTGTGAGAGAGAGAGAGAATGAGAGAGAGAGAGAGAGAGAGAGAGAGAGAGATAGATAGATAGAGAGAGAGAGAGAGAGAGAGAGAGAGAGAGAAGGGGCTGCCCTGCTGGGAGCCTGAGTTCTGCAGAGGAGGGAGCTTGGCACAGGGAGTCCAGAGGCCCGGTTTGCTGGGCCACCATGGAGCCTCCCCTCTCAGGGTTGTGTGTGTCACAAAAGGTAGCCTCTTCTGGGCAGCAGAGCAGATCCTTCTGCCTTTTGAGGCAAACGTCCAGGTCAAGGGTGTCTTGAAGGTAGAAGGAGCAGGTCTTGGGGAAGGAAGGTGGTGGGAAGTCAAAGCAAATGAAAGTTCGGCTCCGGCTGGGGGAAGGTATTTGTTCTCTCAGTGCCTCAGTTTCTTCATCTGAAAGAGGGGATCCTCGCAGTCCCTACATCAGATGTAGGCATCCTTAGGAGGCTCAAATGGTTTGCAAGGTCAGCTGTTTGAGACCACCTGGTGCTCCGTGGGTGAAAGATGAAGCTTTCTATTTTCCGAAAGAGTTATCTCAGAAGTCCAGAGAGGAAGGCGTTCCTTATCTGACAGGGTTGCTGTGAGTTGGCACTCGATGGCAGCGAGTGATTCACCGAAAGCCCCTCCGAAGACAGGGCCGGAGGACGCAGTTCTGAAAGTCAGCCGCTGACCACGCTGTGGAGGGAGCACAGGCCTCCTCTGACAGCGCACGGCAACCCTGAGAGTTGGAGTTGACTTCATGCAACTGCTTTCCCCAGAAATACATCACAGGTTGCGGGGAAGACTAAGTGACTATTGGTCAAAAATGGTGCTTGACGACATTATTAATTTTATGGCATCTGGGAGGCGAGCGTCCTAGTGGGCAGCAGGGACGTTAGACTCCGACTGCCTGCTTCTGGAGTCAGCCTCTGCTGCTAGCTGGGCCATCTCACAAGTCCTTCAGTCCTTTGACCCCTCCACTGAGAAAGGGTCTGCTAAGGCCACACTGCTGTCACACAGTCGCCTGTACTGTCCCTGTGGTGGCTCAGACAGGATAGATATTCCTTTCAGTATAAGCCTGGTGGGCTCTGGGTCGGCTGGGGGTGCTGCCTCACATTGGGACTCTTCAGGGGTTCCACCCACCATTTCAATATCAGATTTCATATCGGCTCTGGCACACCCTGTCTCAGCCAGAGGCCAGGGGGATAAGAGGACCTGGAGAGTTTATTCATAGCCCACTGTGGCCTTGAGCCTAGCCCTACTGAATTTAGAGACCAAGAACAGATTTGATACATTGAACTCTAATGACCAAAGTCCAGATGAAATGTGAGAGGACATCAAGACCATCATACGGGACGAAAGCAAAAAGTCATTAAAAGACAGGAAAGAAAGGAAAGATCAAAGGAGATGTCAGAAGAGACTTTGAATGTAGAGTAGTTAAAGCAAATGGAAGAAATTATGAATTAAAAGAGCGGAAGAGAAAAGGTCAAAGGATAGTTTGAGAAGACAAAGCTAAGAATTATAAGGAAATCTGCAAAGGCATCGAGTTAGAGAGCTAAAAAGGAAGATGTGCTCAGAATTTCACAAGCTGAAAATTTCTCAAGAACTGGAGAAAAAATTCAACCCAACCCCTGAAGTGAAATATTGAAGGATTCCATGGGCAAAATATTGAACAATGGAAAGAACACAGTCACGGTACCGAAAAACAATGGGTTAACATTCAACCATTTCAAGAGGTAGTACTTGATCAAGAACGGAGGGTGTTGAATGAACAAATCCAAGCTCCACTGAAAGCATTGGCCAAGAACAAGGCTCCATGAATTGACAGACACCAATGGAACTGTTTCAATAGGCTGGTGCAGTCAATGCCAGAAATGTGGACGACAGCTACCTGCCCAGCCAACTGGAAGAGATCCATATTTGTACCCATTCCAAAGAAGGTGATCCAACGGAAGGCAGAAATCATCAAACAATAGCATTAATATCAGGTGCAAGTAAAATTTTGCTGAAGGTTAATTCAAAAGTGGTTGCCGCAGTACACCAACAGGGAGCTGTTGGTAATTCAAGCCAGATTCAGAAGAGGACCTGGAAGAAGAGATAGCATTGCTGATGTCAGATTCTACCAAGACATGTTGACTTGAGCTTCACTGATTATGTGAAGGCATTGGCTTTGTGGACCATAACAAACTATGGCTAACATCAAGAAGAATGAAAATTCCAGAACCTGTCCATAGACCATGTGGCAGTTACCCAATCTCCTGTCAACTTGAGCAAAGGGGTGGAGTCTAACCTGTCAGTCAGGCCATATCTAATGGCCTTCTCCTGAGGATTCTGAGGATTTTCCTTTCTTCCTCCCTGCAGGCAGGACACACACCCTTTGCACTCGACATTCCTGTTGACAAGCCACATGGAGTTAAGCTGATGGCAGCCAGAGCCTTGGAGCTGGAGGAACCACATGGACACCCACACCAGCACTGAGATGCTTCCACCACCACTGCATCCACAAGACTTTCCACCCACTGGCCTGTGATTTTCCTGCATTCGGCATCATCGCATGTGGCTGTGTGAGTCCGAGGAGGAATTTATAGACTGGTATCAGACATATGGGCTAATATTGGACATATAGACTTGATCTAGACTGGGCCGGGATGTTTTCTCAATATGCAATAGCTCTTTGATATATAGCTCTCTTTTGCACATATATGAGCGTCTATGGATTTGTTTCTTTAGTCAACTTGCACTAACACAGACCACGAGGCCGTTGTTCAAACAGAACAAGGGAATACTGCATGGTTCAACATGGGGTTAGGTGTGTGTCAGGGTTGTATCCTTTCACCATACTTTTCCATCTATATGCCTAGCAAATAATTGAAGAAGCTGAATGCCGTGAATAAGAAATCAGCATCGAAAGAAGGCTCTTTAATAACCTGTGAGAAGCAGAGAAAATTGCTTGCTAAGAGGTAGCACTTTTTCAGGCACTTGTTGATAAAGATAAAAAACAGCATCTCTCAGTCGGGCAAGATATTACAAAACAATGATTTATAAATTATCAAGGGTTCATGAGGGAGGGGGAACAGGGAGAGAGGGGGGGAAATGAGGAGCCAATGCCAAGGACTTAAGTGGAGAGCAAATGTTTTGAGAATGATGAGGGCAATGAATGTACAAATGTGCTTTACACAATTGATGTATGTATGGATTGTGATAAGAGTTGTATGAGCCCCAAATAAAATGATTTTTTTTAAGTTAAAAAAAACCCAGAAAACAATCACCCTGATATGTTCACAGTGTTATGCAGAGAAATAACTGTATTTAGTTGTCCTAACAGAATGTTTAAATTTGCTAATTTATGGAGATAATCTCCATACATTAAGTCATTGCTCTTATTTATTTCATTCACCTTTATTATTTTTATCATTAAAGTTTCCTATACACGTGTTGATTTAAAAAACAAAGAAACCAAAACCGTGTCTTTCAGGATAGATTAAAAGACCAAACAGGGAAATCCCAAATCCTCACGACTGGACCAATAGACAACATCATGATAAACAGAACAAATTGAAGTTGTCAAGGATTTAATTTAATTTGGATCCACAATCAGCATTCATGAAAGCAGCCGTCAAGAAATCAAAGGATATATTGTACTGGAAAATTCAGCTACGAAAGGCCTCTTTAAACTGTTAAAGAGTAAAGATATCACTTTGAAGACTCAGGGGAGGGCACCCGACTCCAACCATGAGATTCTCAATCCCTTCGTATGGGGGTGAACACTGTACGCGGAATCTGGAAGGCTGCAGAAGAATTGACGCGTTTGATGGGCGGTGTTCACTCTCAGAAGAATGAACAGATCTGTCTTGGAGGAAATCCAGCCAGCGTGCTCCTTAGAAAAGAGGAGGGTGAGATTTTTCCTCCTGGACTTTGGGCCTGTGGTCAGGAGGGGCCAGTCCCTGGAAGAGGATCTCGTGGTAAAGCACAGGGTCGTCAGCAGCGAGGAGGATCATCGAGGGGGTGGACGGACGCAGCGAGTGCAACAGTGGGCTCCCTCGGGCACTGGTTGTGAGGACGGCACAAGATGGACTGTGCTTATCTCGTTGTTGACTCGATGCCACCTAACAAATATGACCATGGCAACAACGAACACAACATTGTGTGGCTAAAGATCGAGCAATCGAACCGAAAACCAACAACCCTCAATTCTGACTCATAGTAACCCTACAGGACAGATAGAACTGCCCCTGTGGGTTTCCGAGCCTCTAACTCTTTACAAGAGTAGGAAGCCTCATCTCTCTCCCTCGCAGTGGCTGGTGGTTTCAAACTCCTGACCTTGCAGTTAGCAGCCCAATGTGTAACTTATTCCATCAATTGACCTCAGAATGGGATCATTTCCAGACTGGAAGGATGACTGAGGCTCCATGTGTTTAACGATAGTTATAGAGGTTAAAAACAAAAACAAAAACATTAGAGTTGAAGTGATTGTAGACATTGGGAAGTTCAATCCTCCCCCAGTGGCCCTCATGGGGGTCGGGAAGAGGGCTCCCACCAGCATTGCTCCTAAAGTTTGCTAAGAGATGCTCTGCCTAGAGGTTCTATCAATGGACCTGCTCCTGATGGAAGTGGGTGAGGTTTTGAGATGGAAAATGATTTGAATCACGCCTGTATGTCCTTACAGTCTTCTTTCCCTTTGAACACCTCAGTGGGCATTCATGTGGTGGGACCCTCCCAACTTCACAGGGCAACACATTTAAATGCAGAGAAATTAAAAATCAAGTGAGAGTTCTTTCTAATTGGGACCAACAATAGAAATTTGATTTAGAAATATAGGACGCTAGATGTTTGGACATTTAGTAAATCAAACCCAAGCTCTTTATTTGTATAGATAAGTCCTGGAGCTTTAGGGGTGTCAATAACATGCCCGGGACCACAAGGTGCATCTGTGGCAGAGCTAGCTGCAACCAAGGAGTCTACCGACTCCCACCCTAGTGCTCTCTCACTGGCAGCACTGTCCTAGGGCTATTAGCTACACAGAACAAGTCATCTTCAGTTATTTGAGGACAGCTGTGTCATCTTAATCAATTTTCTCTAGGTATTGTGTTCGAATTTCACCAATGACTTCACCATCCTACTTGCTGTCTCTGGGCAGTCTTCAGTTGTTGAATAACCTATAATCATTGAGCTTATTCTGACTTATATTGACCCTATACAGGGTTTCTGAGACTTTACATCTTTATAGGTGGAGACAGTCTCATCTTTCCTCCACAGAATGGCTGGTGGATTTGAACTGCCAACCTTGTGGTTATCAGTTCAAACCCTTACCCATAGAGCCACCAGGCCTCAGGTACATCTGCCTCTTCAGGAGTTCCAACTTTGCTTCAACCTTGTCTCTTGGGTAGAGTATGTATTCACTTCCTGGGGCTGCAGAAATAAACTGGGTGGCTTAAGCACCAGAAAACAACAGCTATGGGGTCCAACAGTTCCAAATCAAGGTGCTAAGCAGGACCACCCTCCTGTGAGACTCTAGGAAAGAATCTGTTCCACGCATCTCTCTTACCTTCTGTGGTTTCCAGCAATCCTTGATGACTTTCGACGTGTAGACATTCAAGTCCATACTCTGGCTCTGTCTTCACATGGCATTCTTCCACATGTGTCTGTGTCTCCCAGGACACTGATTGTAGTAGATTTGAATCTACCCTACTGACCTCATCTAAATTAGGTTACATCTGGAAAGACTTCATTTCCACAGTAGGTCACATTCACAGTTATAAGAAAGAGCTTTATATCAAAGAGTAATTGTATATTAAGAAAACATCCCAGCCCAGTCCAGATCAAGTCCATAAGTTCGATATTAGCCCATATGTCCAATACCAGTCTATAATTTCCTCTTCAGACTCATGCAGCACATGCAATGATGTTGAATGCAGGAAGATCACAGGCCAGTGGGTGGAAAGTCTTGCGGATTCACTGGTGGTGGAAGCATCTCAGTGCTGGTGTGGATCTCCATATGGCTCCTCCAGCTCCAGGATTCTGGATCCATCAGCACAGCTCCATGTGTTTTGTCTGCAGGAAAATGAAGCAGAGAGTGTGGGTCTCCCCTCCAGTGAGCTATTTATCTCCATAGCACCTCCAAATGAGGTCATCAAGCTGTGACCTGATTGACAGGCTAAACCCCTCCTCATCACTCTTAATAGTCTCAAGTTGACACCAGATTTTATAACTACCACAGGGTACACCCCTCCCCCCAAACTAGATTTTCTCTCCAAAGCTATGTTTTTTTTTTATACAGAAAAACCTTATCACCTTCAAAGTATTCTCCATTGCACTTAATACATTGGTCAAATCTGCGATTCTATTCTTGAAACAGTTTCCAAACTCATCTGTTTGGATGGCTGACTGCACCTCCCTCATTTTCCTTCACTTCTTCTACATCGTCCTTTCACATCCCTCTTCATTTGTGGAAACAAAAAGAAGTTACGCAGACCAAAGTCAGGTGTGTGGGGTAAGAGAGGCAAGCTGTTTTCTACCAAAATTTGCACACTGTGATGGCTGCATGAGCAGGTGCATTGATGTGGTGGCAAACCAGTCCCCATCTGTGGCACACTGTTTTGCTATCTTTTCAGAACCTCTAAATAGTAGCTTGATTAACAGTCTGACCTGATGGAATGAACTTCAAATGCACTATTCCCCTCACATAAAAAAAACCCAAAACCAAATGAGCATCTTCTTGATCTTTGATTTCACTTGATGAGTTTTTTTGGGGGGAGTGGTGACAATGGCATCTTCCATTGGCTTGATTGATGTTTGCTTTCGGGGTCATAAGAATAGCACCGTCTCGTCACCAGTAATGACCTTGGGGAAAAAGTCTGGGTCACTTCAGAGCCGTGCTTTCAAAGCATGGCGTGTTTCCACTCAGTTGGAGCAAAACTGCTTTTAAGAAAAAAAACTTCACTGTGACCAGAGAGAACCTTCCCGCGACACCATGGGTGCACCAGCTAGACCGAGGTGCTCAGTGCTCACCGAGAGGGGAATAACACATACTATGAAAAAAGCTTGACGCTGTGGAGTGTTTTTTCTTCCGGTTTCTAGGGCACACCCCCTTGTAATCTAGCCCATCATAGGGTGGTTCAGGGCTGACTTCAACTTGAGCTTCAACTTGACTATCAGGGGTGGCGTGCGGGCAGAGGGACAAGGCTGACAGCAGTCCCCGGGGGCTGTGATCTGAAGTCAGTCTGGAGCTCATCCTGTCAGCTGGTGGAATAGGAGCTCCTGGGTTGACTTTCCTGGCCCAGGACCTGGGCGGACAATCAGGGCCATCTGACTATTCCTGCTCTGAGCCTTTGGAAGCAGCAGGGGTGAGACTCCCAGGTTTAGCCGCATCTCTCCCTCCAGCCCTTGGGCAGGGCTATTGTTCCCAGATCTAGGCCTTCACATCTGCTCCTGACCGGTCCCATCCTGACACAGTGGCCCCATGCCCCAGCACCAGTCTATCCAGATGGGGAGAATCAACTCTGTTGTTGGATGCATTTGCTTTACCATCAGCCTTGTACCATCCGTGACAGCAATGAGCCTGCCTTCCTTGTCATGTGTCCAAACCAAGAGGCTGTGGAGGTGAGCTGGGTTAGGAGTCAGGCCGACCCAGGTTTGGATTCTGGCTCATTCACCTATTTGTGGGAATGATTTTGGCATCATTTGGTCTCTCAGGACTTTAGTTCCAGATCTGAGAAAGGGGAAAAATAGTAACTTTTTCAGAGAGTTAGTGTGAGGTTTAAACAGAAAAATGCAGGTAAAGTTCTTAGAGAAAGACATCAATAAATACCAGCCTAGAAGCTTAATGATGCTATTATTAAAATTACAAAGGCCCTATGGAGGTTACTTTTACTATCTCTTAAAAAAGCTGATAATGCTGCCAATAAAGTAGAACAGGAATATGTAGATACCGTTGACATATGAATGGATCTCCAACTCACACTTCACTGTAAGCCTGCTTGATACTTACCCTCATGAAAGGGTCACTGAATATATGAGTGCTATAGCAAAGTGAGATGAAGAAATCAGATGGTGCACAGCTATCAGAAAGAATAGCATCTGAGGGTCTTGAAAGTTCATTTTAAAATAAGCAACCGTCTAAGTGAGGTGCCGGTACAGAAGTTCACACAGAAGAAGAACACAACAGCCTGTGTGATCCAAGGCTTATAAACTCTAAATCCAAGATCAGAGGAGGGAATTGTACACAAGCTTCAATTCTGAGCAACTGGTTTTCAGAAAGTGAGGGAGGACAGTCAAAGCTCCAAATCCATTTGCAGGGTCCCCACATGGATTAAGCTTCCGGTGAGTCCCCTCGAACCATTGACCAGGGATGTGCATAGCCTTGCCCTCAGACAGAGCGCATCAGAAACTCACTAACGCAGCTGTGGCTAGGTTAAAACGTTTCCCTTTTGATCCTTTTAAAATTTGTTCTACTTTTTATTATTTTAAGCTTTAGGTTTTTCAGTGTTTTATTTTGATATTGTGTTGAGTTTCCCCCCTCCCCCTTGGAATAATTTTATTTATATGAAATCCAGACTAAGTAAATCTATAGAGACAGCTGCAACTAGACGAATAGTTTCTTAGGTTTATAGCAGGGAGTGGTGGTGGGAAATGGAGAGCTAATAATTTTGAGTACAAAAATGAAGAAAATATTCTAAAATTGATTATCGCAACAACTCTTTTAAATACATCTAAACTATTGAATTGCGCGGTACACAAATTACATACCAATAAAACTTAAAATTCAAAAATAAGCCAGACCAGTCTAAAGAGTTGAAAAGAAATCATAGCAAAACACATTTGTTGTAAAAGAAACGGCAGGCTATAAACATTCCATCCTGTTCTACCCTCCTTCACCAACCCACTCTGTACGGCTTTCTAGCCGGTCAGCTTAGCATTTATTCTCTTGAATGAGCCCCAAGTCCCCAGGTTTCAGTCAAGGAACCTGGTCACGTTTTGCCGTATGAATGGCTCCACGGACTGCCCTAGCCTGCCTTCCCTCTCTCAGCTCTCCCCAATCCCCCCGCCCCCTTTCCCTCGCTTCCTTCACGTGCAGCCAGGTTGCCCCGCCCCCTTTCCCTCGCTTCCTTCACGTGCAGCCAGGTTGCCCCGCCCCCTTTCCCTCGCTTCCTTCACGTGCAGCCAGCTTGGTCTGCTGGGCCAGTCTCCATGCCTCTGCATGCGCTGCTTCCTCGCCTGGACTTCCCATCCTTCCTTTCTTCCTTCCCATCACATTCCCACTCGCTCTTCAAATCCCAGATCTCATGGTCCCTCTTTGTGACATTGTCCTAGGCGTCTCACCGACCCGCGCTCTACACTGGCTTCTTCTGGAGTGGTTGGCTACAGGTCTCTCCAACCCATTTCCATCAGGGACCTGGACCAAAGCCTCTCCCTTCCTGAGCAAGTGGTCAGGTGGTGTCTTCGAAGCACTGACTTTTGTGATTTATGTTTATATTTTAACCAAAACATTTCCCCTGGGTCTGGCCTGGTGGTTCTAATTTCCCTTTGGTTGAAGAGATTGCTGGTCCAGGGCCAGGCCCAGCTCCATGGTTCTGATGGAGCTGGTTCTCCCTAGAGATGGCTCCAGGTGAATTTAATGAAGTTCCTGCTGGGTTGGGGGGGGGACATATAAAGGAGTCTGCCCCACAGGACGCCCAGAGCGTGGATTCTGCCCCTGTGACAAAGGGAGGGGTCTCTAAAGCGGAGCCCTGGAGAGAGAAGGGAACGCTGGCATCTCCTCTCCTCGCTGTGCTCCTCTGAGTGGACGCGTTTGGGTAGGGGGTGCTTTAGAATGCACTGGTTCTTGTGACTCTGGAATTGGGAAGCAGTGGAGCAGCTGCAAGATTTAGAGCCTTCCGCCAGTGACCATGAGCTTCAGATGCAGCTGGAGCTTCTACAGACCCTTTGTAGTGCCCCTGACTCAGGGATGGGGAAACTCAGGCTGGTGTGGTGCCTTTGCCGACCACCTCTTTCCACCTGAGTTACCTCGACTCTCTCTGACCCTGGGCCAGCTGACTTGTCTTCTGATGGGCTTGTTCCTTCCCATGTCATTTCTATGGTTTCCATATGCCCTACCAAGCTTGTGAGCCAAGCCTCGCTTCAAATACTGCCTTCTCCATAAAGCCTCCCCTGAAGTCCTCCTCCCTTCCCAATGTGGAATGATCTCTCGCTCCTCTCCATTCCCAGCACCCGTCTGCTTCTTTCTTACAACACTGCTTACTACTCACTCTCTGCCATCCCGGGGATTCCAGCTCATAGCGGCCTTAACGGCCGAGCAGAAGGGCCTCTGTGGGTTTCTGAGATCAAAAGTCTTTATGAGAGTAGAGCCTCATCTTTCTCCCCCTGAGCAGCTGGTGGTTTTGAACTGCTGACCTTCTGGTTAGTAGCCCAATGTGTAGCCCACTATACCACCAGGGTTCCTTGGCATTGCTTATCTTGTATTAGTGTTTATTAAATTGTAAAAGAAATGTCCATTTATTTAAAAAATCAAACAAAATAGAAATTTACACAAGAAAGTGAAGACCTTGCCTCTCCTTCTCTTGCTTCTCAAATCCTCCTGCTTCTCATTTCTCCCGTCAACTCCGGTTAGAGTTTGGAGCACCCTTGTCTATCTTTCTGCTTGCTTATACTTACACGCACACGCACGCACACACATGCACACGCATGCGCGCGCACACACACACAGATACATGCGCGCGCACATATGCACACGCACACATGCACACATGCGCAAACACATGTACGCACACACGAACATGTGCACATGCACGCACACACGCACACACACGCACATACACACACGGTGCTAGGCAGCTTCCAATGACCCTTTGCCTCCTGCTGCTCATACCCTTGCTTACTCCCCTGCCCTTGAGTGTGGGCTGGATCTAGTGACTTGCTTCTAAGGGTTATAATACAGCACACTGGTTAGAAGACACTCCTATGATTAAGTTCCAAACGTCTATCTTCCTGTTTTTCTTTTCTTTCTGGTTCTTCTGGAATGTGTTTGCTCTGTGGGAAGGGCCACCTGGCAAGGACCCGAAGGTGTCAGCTCCAAAGCCCCCCCGGAAGTGAGTGCTGCCTTATAAGTGAGCTTGGAAGCTGATCCTTCCCGGGCGAGTGTTGAGATGACAGCAGCCTGAGTTGAGCCCCCTTCGTAGCCTATGAAATCCTGAACCAGAGGACCCAGCTCCATTGTGCCCAGATGCTTGAGCTCCAGAAACTAGGAAGATAAAGAACCAGACTTATGACTCCGAGGGAATTAAATGATGGTCTAGTGGTTTATGCATTGGGCTGCTAACCACAAGGTCAGCAGTTTGAAACCACCAGCTGCTCTGTGGGAAAAAGAGGAGATCGTTTACTCCCTGGAGAGTTAGTCTCAGAAACTCGCAGGGGCAGTTCTACCTCATCTGACAGAGTTGAAAGGAGTTGAAATCAACTCAATGGCACTTGAGTGTGCAGCTTTTCTTGGAGAGGGAATTTAATCCACCACTTGTCGGTACGTTTGTCATACTGTGGGGCTTGTGTGTTGCCATGTTCGTGGGAGCTTTATCGCTGGCATTTCAAAGACCAGCAGGATCACTTAAAGTGAACAGGTTTCAGCGGAGAGGCCAGACCGCAAAGAAGGAATAGGCTATTTCAGAGGAATCAGCCACTGAAAACCGCACTGACAGCATTGAACCACTGCCAGACGCGGAAAACTCCATGGATAGAAGCAGAGCACTGTCAGAGACGGCGCCAGAAGATGAGCCCTTGGGTTGGCAGACACTCAGAATATGACAGAGGAAGAGCTGCCTCCTCAGCGCCGAGTCCTCCGTGATGACACAGACGGAGTAAGCCTGTGGGGACGGGACATTCGGACCTGCATCTGCGGATGGGGCAGGACTCACAATGAGGAGGAACGGCTGTGCAAGGGTACTCATACTCGGAACTTGGAACGCACGAAGTTTGAGTCTAGGGAAACTGGAGCTGTCAAAAATAAAATGGAACACCAAGATCGATATTACAGGCATGAGTGAAGTGAAATGGACTGGTTTTGGGCATTTTCAATCAGGAAATCATATGGTTTACCATACCAGGAATGACAGGTTCAAGAGCTCTCTTGAAGTATAATGTTGTCTGTGATAAGATAACATCTATCTGCATGCAAGGAAATCCCAGCAATACAACTATTATTCCAATTTATGCACCAACCGCTAAAGTTAGTGGAGAAGAATTGAAGAATTCTACCAATGTCTTCTGTCTGAAATTGATCAAACTTGCCATCAAGATGCATTGATAATTATTGGCAATTGGAATGTGAAGGTTGGAAACAAAGGGGCAGGAACAGTAATGGGAAAGCATGGTCTTGGTGAATGAAGCTGGAGATCACGCAATAGAATTTTGCAAGACCAACGACTTCTTTATTGAAAATATTAGTTTTCCACAGCAAACCCAGCAACTATATATATAGGCTTTTCTAGACGGAATACACAGAAATCAACCTGACTACATCTCTGGGAAGAGACAATGGAGAAGCTCAATAGCAGCTAAAACCAGGCTAGGGACTGACTGTGGAAAAGACCATCGACTGCTCATATGTAAGCCAAGATAAAGCTAAAGAGGACAAAAACAAGCCAAAATACGACCCTGGGTCTCTCTCCCCTGAATTTTGAGACCATCTCAAGAAGAGAGTTGACTACTGAACACCAATGACCTGATGAGCTGTGGGACCACATCAAGAACATTCATGAAGAAAGCAAAAGGAGGAAAGGATCCAGGTGGGCGTCCGAAGAGACTGTGAGATGCGCTCTTGATCCCAGAGTAAGTCGGGCACATGGAAGAAACAACGACGTCAACGAGCTGGAGGGGGCTTTCCAAGGGGAGTCCGAGAAGACAGTCAAACATGGTGCTGAAATGTGCCAAATCCCGAGGTAGAGAACCCAAAGGGAAGGACATGTTCAGTGGATCTTAAACGGAAAGAACTCAAGAAAAAACTCGAAGAACTTGCGGAAAAACTCAAGTCTTGAGTGGCGACGCTGAACGGTTCTATGGGAAAATATCGGCAGCAGCACTCCTGGGAGGTGGACAGAATGCACAGCCAGTGAACCAAGGAACCAAGGAGCGCAGGTGACCTTCAACCATTTCAAGACGTGGCGTATGAGCAAGAGCCACCGAAGGAAGACGTCTGCGTGGCACTGAAAGCATTAGTCAAAAACAAGGCTTCAAGGGAAACGTTTCAACAGGCTGACGAAGCACTGGAAGCTCTCACGGGTCTCTGCCAGGAACATGGAAGCCAGCCACTTGACCAACTGCCTGGAGGAGATCCATGTTGGTGCCCGTTCTGAAGAAAGGGGACCCAACAGAATGCTCAAATTATGGGACAGTAATATTAATGCCACACGAAGGTAAAGTTTTGTTGGAGACCCTCCCAACAAGGTTGATGTAGTCCATTGTCTGAGGTTCAGGCCACTTTCAGAAGAGGACATGGAACAAGGGATATCACTGCTGATGTCAGATGGCTCTTGGCTGAAAGCAGAGGATAGCAGACAGTTGTGTAATTGACTATGCAAAAGCATCGGACTGTGTGGATCCTAACCACTGCGTATCGCCTTGAGAAGCATGGGAATTCCAGAACGCTTCACTGTGCTCGTGTGGAACCTGCACAGGGATCAAGAGGCAGTTGTGTGGGCAGAACACGGGAATGCTGCATGGCTTAAAGCCAGGAAAGGCGTGCGTCAGGATTGTATCCTCTTACCAAACACATTCAATCTATATACTGAGCAGATCAGCAGAGGATCTGGGTTAGGCGAAGGAGAATGGGGCATCAGGATTGGAGGAAGGCTTATTAACAACCTCTGATCAGAAGATGACACGACCTTGTTTGCTGAAAGTGAGGAGGACTTGAAGCCCTTGCTGATGAAGATCAAGGACTGAAGTCTTCAGTGTGGATGACAACTCACTGTAAGGAAGACCCACATCCTCACAACTGGACCAATAGGTCACATCATTCTAAATGGAGTAAAGAATGAAGCTTTCAACCATTGCGCCTACTTGGATCCACCGCCAGCGCTCATGGAAGCAGCAGTCACGAGAGATCAACGGATAGATTGCACTGGGTAAATGCGTTGCACCAAACCTCTTTCATGTATTGAAAAGGCACGGACGTCACTTTGAGAACCGAGGTCCCTCTGATCCAAGCTGCGGTATCTCCAATCGTCTCCGTAGGCACGTGAAAGGTGGACATGGATACGGACGACGGAAGGAGAACCGGTGCCTCTGAAGGATGGTGCTGACAGAGAACATTGAACGTGCCTTTTGCTGCCCAAAGAACAAAACCAATCTGTCTTGGAAGAAGCACAGCCAGACTGCTCCTCAGAGGCGAGGATGGGGAGATTTGGACATGTCACCAGGAGAGGCTAGTCCCTGAAGAAGGACATTATGCTCGGTCAGGTTGGGGGCAGCAGCAAAGAGGAAGGGCCTCCACTGTTTCTTTCGCACGCAAAGAGGTTCGCTTTCGGTCAGAACAACAACAACAATAGGGAATTCAAAAGCATTTAGGTGGGTTGCTACACACTGGTAAATTTCGGAGGTAGATTGTTATGCAGCAAGAGATAGCCAATACAGTTTATGTGCTGGTTATTTAACTAAATTCAAATGAAGAGATATACAACAGATATACAGATTCTGTTACCGGACAGTTTTAGATTTCTTTTCCCCAATTTACTAACAATTCCCACTTCCACCAGCATACGTCCTAACCTCGTCATCTGAACCATCGTCCATCTTTAAACATCTCTGCTAATGTAATGGTTAAAAACGGAATCTCATTTTCTTATAATTTGCAGTTCCCTCAACACGAGGGAGGTTGAACATTTTCTTGTATTTATTATCCTCTTGTATTTTATTAGACAAGCATTTATTGAGCCTCTACTCAATAAATAAGCATGCTGGGTACTGTTATGTTATTAAAATATTAATAAGATACAGTTTTCCCCCTCAAAGAGCACATAGCTTAGTGGGGAGGGGGGAATAGACATAGCAATACCCCCAAATGATAAGTGCTGCAATAAACACGTGTTCCCATTGTTCTGGGTCCACAGACGTGAGAGAGGCCAATTTTTCCTCGGGGTGCTTGATACGATCTAGAAGTGGGCATTTGGGCAGAGTCTTGAAGGAGGTGTAGGAGTCTGTCAGACTGACCACACAGCATGCACAGAGACACGAGCAAGGCTGGGACCAAGGGATGGGAGAGAGGGGGTGGGTCTGGGTGGAAATGGAGCAGACTGATGGACTATGACTGGTGGAGAGGGCACACAGAGGCCCTGCTCGTGGGTTCGGACACCATCATGCAGGCAACAGGAAGCCCCTGGAGGTTTTCCGGAAGAAGAGGGATATCACTGGCTGAAGGACTTGTCTCCCGAGGGTCTGCCTTGGTTTCAGCTCTGTATCTCTCCCAGCATGGGCTGACCTCCACATGGATTCCTGGACCATGTGAAGAAACAGGTCCGGATCCACAGACGGGTGTGCTCAGCATAGGCTGTACACATCGATGCGGTTCTGCGTTGAGAACCACAAACTAGAACATACAGGAGTCAGGACACAAGAAGAGAGGTCCTGGTACCAAAAGATGGTCCAGGGTCTGGAAGCCATCTCAGATGCTCAGGTTCTGGCCTGGAGTTTGCTGCTCTCGCTGTTCACTTGGAGTTTGCTGTTCTCGCATGTGCACTTGGCTCTCTCCTTGGAGAGCCTCGGGATGTCCTGAGTCATGAGCGCCTGTCGATGGATGCTTCTTTCTCTCTCCATCACCTTGGTGTCTCCTGTCCCCCAGCCGGCCACGATGGAGGTGGGAAGCATACTGTTCATTGTCTCTAATATAGAGTTCGATGTTCTCGAGGAGGAAGGCGGATGAAAGGAGCCCTTTACATTTCTCCAGGCAAAACTCCTCCCCTGACGAACACAGTTCTTTTCCTCCATGCATGAGCCCCGATCTGCTTTCCCGCCGTCAGAATCCTTCAAGCATCGCCAGCCTACTGACGGAGCCGATGAGGTCACAGACGGGGCATATTCGGGCTCCTGTTGCCAAGGGCCTTCCCTGGCCTTAGCTGTGACTCCGACCTGAGCTCATGGCTATCTTCCTGGTTGAAACTTCCTTCCTTTTTATTCTCCTTCTCTCTGCCCTCTCCCCGCCTCCTCTCCTTTCAATATGGAAATATGAGTAGCGCTTTTCTGAAAATCAAAATTCATGCTCTTTGAAGAGAAAAGATCAGAGAGTATAAAAATTTAAGGGCAAAGGTAAAAATAATTCATTTTCCAACCACTGAGAAATTTCAGGTTATAACCACAGAGTTTTTTTTTTTTTAAGTGTTTCCTAGGATGCGATTGCGTTCTACAAACGAGACACTACCCTCACTTCTGTCTTCCCGGTAAACTGAGGTCATCTGTGTGTCAATACCGGCAGAGCCACCTCATCATTTTAGGGCTGCATGGGCTTCCAGTACTGCGGACAACACTGGGTAAAGCCACTGCACACAATCCCTTGAAAATGTTGGAGAGCAACAATGGCTGGCCTCCAGGAAGCTATTGATCTCCATCACGCCTCCAAATGAGGTCACTAAGCTGCGACCTGATTGACAGGCTAGACTCCACCCTTTCGCAAGTTGACAGTAGATTATATAACTGCCACACCATGGTATTTTCTTTTTTCTTAAATGACAAGACTAAAATAATAATATAAAGATGACTACAAATAACGAACAAGAAAGAAAAGATCACCATGAGTATTTTAAAAGCCAGGGAAGCAATATTTGTCCAAACTATGGTATTTTCAATAGCCCCATGCGTATGGGAGGTTGGATGCTGAATAATGAAGACCAGAGAAGAATTGATGCATTTGAATTCTGGCGCCGGTGAAGCACACTGAAAGCTCCATAAGAAGAAACAGCTCTCCCGGAAGAAGCACAGGCAGAGTGCTCTTTAGAAGAAAGGGAGGCGAGACTTTTTCTCACGTACTTTGGACGTGCTGTCAGGAGAGTGAGTCCTTGGAAAAGGGCATCGTGCGGCAGTGAAACAGAGGAAGGCCCTTGTTGAGATGGATGGACACAGCGGCTGCGACAATAGGCTCAAACATAACAACACTTGTGAGGACGGGGCAGGGCTGGAGGGTGTCTCACTAGGCTGCACAAGGGCTGCTCTAGGTTGGAACTGACTAGACAGCACCTGGCCATCACATGAGTTTCCAGGCTCGGATGAACCATCATGCGTTTAGGGATTAAAAATCAAGCTATGTATGGCTCAAGGAACTAGCTAGAATGACGGCACCTGCTTCTACCTTCAGCCACATGCCTTTCATCGTGCCTCTTTCTGACTTGCCCCTGGACAGAAAGGCCTCAAGTTTGAGATGGATAAAGTTGCAGACAGAAGCCTGATGTCCTCATAAACCTATGGGCAGGGGCGGAGCTGACAAGAGAGATGCATTCTGGCACCAGGATGGCAAGAAGGCTGGCTGTGGGTGACGGGGGTGTTGTGAGACATAGCAGAACGATAGCCAGCATTCTGGGTGGTGAGCAGAGCTTTCTTGGGTAACTTGGAAAAGCCAGATTAAAAAACATCCTTGGTCCATGAGAGAATGAAATGCCAAACTTCCACTCACCCGCCAAGTAAGCATTGGTACCCGTTCCATGTGTCAGGCTCAGTGGCAGGCCCCAGAGCCATGGAACAGAAGCAATCATAGTCCCTGTTTCCCAGAACTTCATAGTCCAGAGGAGGAGGTCAGTCCACTGCCAATTCCAGCCATGGAGCGAGTTCAGGGGAGGAGCCACCGGCTGGTAGGAAAGGGGAGACGGAAGGGTTATGGCCTCACTGCCTTGTTTGGGAGGAAGACATTTGAGTCAGGTCCCGGCAGGTGGAAAATGGGGTGTGCCAGTGACATGTAAGAGCAGGTGAGAAGGAGAGAGGGGAGGGGAAGGACATTCATCTATCAAGGCTGACTGGGACCAGCTCTTTTTCAGGGCATCGAAACAGAGCTAGCATCCAAACATTTACAAATTCCCAGCTAGCAACAGGTTTCAGATTACTTTAAACTCCAGACTTATAAGGTGCATGTCTTGACCTCTCTGGGACTTGGTATTATTATCCGTTCAATGGGGCATGTAATCTGCTTTCCAGGACTTTTATTTATTTACTTTTGATTAAAGGCCGGCCCCAGGCAGGCAGCTAGCACAGTGGTGCCTGGCTGTGGCATTCATCGTCTGATAATGACGCTTTGAACTTCCTGGAGGCTTTGGGGAGCTACCTGTGTCTTCCATGGGCGTCTCCTGCATCAGAAGTACTGGCAAGCGTGTGCTGGGGCTCCGCGGGATGCCCCGAAGCAGTTTGGAAAGATTGCTGGAGGAGGAACCTCCTCTCCTTTGTTGTGTCGTTTGCTTTGATTTCCTCATTTGCTATGGGCCGTGGAGGAGTTACCTGCCTCTGTGATCTGTACATTAAATACGACTGTGGAAGGAGGCCTGCTTAGTCCTGATTCTGTCCCCCTTCCTTTCTGACAATGACGATGGGATTTTAACATCCTTTGGCCTCCTTGGGGGGAGAAAGACAAGATTTTCTACTCCTGTAAGTAGTTACAGTCTCGGAAACACACAGGGGCTGTTCTACCCTGTGTTCAGGGTTGCTCTGAGTTGGAAATGACTTGATGGCAGGGAGTTTGGTTTTGGCTTTGGGGCTACAATATAATCACCACCCCCACCCATCTTAATGAGGTTTGAAGGGACTTTAGAATGGCAAGTGGCCTTGGACAGGGTGTGCGAACCCTCCGTACTTCAGGACGATCATGGTTTGATCAACATGGACTACTGGGCTGCTTCAGAGTGTGGTCGGCCTTTGTATACGGAATGAAGGTCAAAGTCTTTCCTTGTCCCTTCACCTCAGGGCCTTGCAAGTGCTGCTCCCTCTGCCAGGGCTGCTCTTTAGCTAGTTAACCCTACGGCTCCATCCTTTATTTAATTCAGGTGTCTGCTCAAGAGCTTCTGCATCAGAGTGGCCTTCCTCGGCCTCCAGCACGCTCTCCTCCCCCTGACTCACTCACACTCCCCGGACTTATCGCCCTGGCCATGGCCCTGTGTGTTTGCATGTTTACTGCCTGTATTTCCCGGGGGACTCTGATTTGTGGGGACAGGAACCGAGTCTCGTCTTGCTCACTGTGATATCTAGCTGCCTGCCCGGCCACTGCCTGGCCCACAGGCATCGTGTATCAGGGAGCTTCAGAAAGCTCATGGGAGAATGGAATGACAAGGTGATGGAATTCCCCCACCAGCCGCCTCGTACCTATGCGGTGAATGGATGTTAGAACTCAGAAGTGATTAGGTTTAGGATCCACACCGCATTGGTATGACTTCAATAACACAACTAAAGAAAAGCTGGTTTCAAAAAAGAATCGTATCCACAGTGCCAGGAATCCAATGCACATTGTTGGCAGAGAGAGAGAGAGAGAGAGAGAGAGAGAGAGAGAGAGTGTGTGTGTGTGTGTGTGTGTGTGTGTACACGTGCTCTTGTGCACAATTCATTCATAACACAGGGACAAACTTTTATGAGAAGTCATCATCATCAAGGCCCACATCACCTCCGCGTCCCCGCCCAGGTGTCTTCCCCGTTGCCCCTCTACCTTACCAAGCAGGATGTCCTTTTCCAGGGACGGGGCTCTCCCAACAACACGTCCAACGTCTGGGCGATGCAGCCTCCCCATCCCGGCCTCTGAGCAGCATTCTGGTCGTCCTTCCCCCAAGGCAGGCGTGCTTGTACTTCCGGCAGCCCACAGCCCTTTCAATACTCCGCCAACACCACAGTCCAGACGCACCAGTTCTTCTTGGTCTTCCTTATTCGCCGTTCAAGTTCCACGTGCGTATTGGGCCATTGAAAGTACTGTGGCTTGGTTCAGGTGCATCTTAGTTCTCAAAACGACACCCTCGCTCTACAACATGTGACAGCAGGCTTGCACAGCAGCAGATCTATCCAATGCAATGCATCGTCTGATCTCCTGACGGCTGCTTCTATGAGCAAGCGTAGACTGTGGATGCAGGGAAACGGAAGTCCTTGGCGACCTCCATCTTTTCTCTGTTGATCAAGATGTTGGCTCTGGGCCCAGGTGTGGGGGTTTCAGTTCCCTTCACAGGGGGTTGCAATTCATACGGACGGGCTGCCGTCTTTGCTTTTATCAGCAACCTCTTCAAGTTCTCCCTGCTTTCCGCAAGCAGGATGGTGCCATTTGCCTCTCAGGTTGTTAAGAACCCCGCTCCGATCCCGCTGTGGAATTCTTCACTAGTCCCTTTGGGAGTTGAGTAATATTCCATCACATGCATGTTCCCCATGGCATGCATGTTTATCCACCCCCTCACTGATCGGCAGTGAGGTTGTTGCCATTGGGGCTGTGGTGAACAGTGGTCCAATGAACACTGGTGTACGAGTGTCTGTTTGGATCCATGATTTAAATTCGTTTGGGTACAGACCTGGGAGAACAATTGTGGGGGCTCTTTGAGAACTAAAGGCACACCCTCGCCTTCCTGCCCTCTGCCCCGGGGCTTGGGAGGCCCAGGTTGATCTCAGCCAACTGTGTCTAAGCTCCCCAGGCTGGAGCACCTGCCTGCCTGCATGAAAGTCTGGCAGTCAGTGGTCTAGACTCAGTGACACAGAAATAGGTGGGGCTTTAAGGCCCCCCAATGCATCCTCCTCAGCTTTGGGGCCCACCACTACCTCTCTCCAGGGGCTAGAGGCACCTGGAAACCCATTGCCATGGGATGAGCACTGGGCGTGGAGTTAGAATATGGGACAGAAGTTTGAGGCCCGACACCCACTTCTTTGCAGGGGGCTCGAGGGAAGTTACGCAGCATCTCCGAGTCCTCATTTCTCCATTTCTGAAACGAACTGGCGTCATAAAGGGCTGCTCCATGGAATCTTGTGTGATAAAGGAAGTCAGGGATTCTCAAACATTCCCACCGAAGCAAAACCTAACAGCAGTGCAGAGGCAACAGTTACCTTGGGGGCTGGCGGGTGGAGCTCCAAGCAGCCTGCCACGAGCTCAGGCTTCATTTGAAGTTTGCCTGTAGCTTGAAAAATTTATGTCCGGTTTGCATTCTGCTCCACAATACATCCATGCTGCCTCTTTTAATGGACAGGCAGTGTTTTAAGTTCCTTTCCACTGGGACATTTGGATGCCATGCTTGCTGTGTGGCTCTGCACACTGCCTGTCACCTGGAGGGGAAGCCCAGGGACATACGTCCCCCCATTTAAATAGAAGTGTTCTGGAAAGAGCAGAGAACACCACAGGCAGGTTGGAGGGCTTTCATGTGGATGCGGGGAGGGTGGAGGAGGATGAAGGGAAGAGAAGGCAGGCGAAGGTTGACAGGGGTGGATGTACAAATGGAAATGGTGAAAGGTACCTCTAGATTCCTTCATGGGCCTGAGATAACCTCAGGAAGGGAGAAGAGACCCACGCCCCTCTGGGTCTATAGATTTCAGAGTACTTGTGTAGAGCCTGGGGTGTGTTGGAGGTCAGTGTTGGATATGCCGATGGTTTTGGGTGCTGCTGGAAGCCCTCACCAATCCCTGCAGGATAGCCACGGACGGTCCTGGGTGCATTGCCACGGTGAACCATATGCTCACTTGCACTTTTCACGTAGGGTGGCTTTCTTCTTCCACACTGGGCGTCGTCTCTCCATACTCTTTTCACAGTTAGGGGGCCGTGTGAGGGAGATCCCTTCAGTAGCCTCCCGTAGTCCTTGCAGGCCTTTCGGTGCACGCTCCTGGAGGGCCACAGCCATGTCCCAGAATCCCTCAGGCAGACATGTGGGCTACGTTTCACTGTGCTCCGGGCTCCACGTACCTGCTCCTTGTGGTGCCTCTTTAAAATTGCAAAGCTTCCATGCAGAAATATACACACTTCACAATATTACCAAATGTCTGAAAGCAAATATTTCCCAGGAATTGTGGGAGCGCAAGCAAACACGCTCTACTCTTCCTCTGTTATTTCTGGGCAAAAGCAGATAATGAGTTCCTTTTTTCACAATCAATGTTCAGTGGATTTGGGGCTACATTATTTGAAGCAAATATAAACAGGGCAAGTTAAAGGCACGGATTATTGCAAAATAAAATTGGGCTACATGAAGCTTAAAAGTCTTAATTTTAAACTACTCCTTACAATAGGCCAGAACTTGATCCTCTATAATTCTTTGCAAACAGCGTTTGCATTTTATTACGGAATGTGTTTTATGGTGGAGCGGGATGAGATTTGGCTCGTGTTTTTGCATAAATATAATAAAAGGAGGCTTCCCGGAGAACAGAGATTTGGGAACCAGTGTTTACTCATTTCTCTCAATTCATAAGAGTATGAACTGGAAATTTTTTGTTTCAGTGATTTTTTTCCCCAACACAAAAGACTGTGTGTTGTTTCTTTCTACGAAGAACACAAGCCAATCTGGGGACAATTATGGTTTTGTATTTCTCGTCGGGGAGCCCAGGCGTATCCTGTGAATTTGCCAATCAACAAACAGGGCTCTGGGTCACTCAGGCAGGCTGTGGGTGTGACATGGAGACGGAAATAGGAGAGCCGGGGTCCAGGAGAGAACCCCGGATGGGGAAGGTGTTATGGCCAGAGGTCAAGGACAGTGGCAGAGAGGAGAGGGGGAGAATTGCAGTATGAGGTGGGCAGTTCTAAAATCCTTCTTTGTGCTTCTTCAGTGCTTCCGGAAACCCACTGAGCGTGGCACGAAGGGGGAGGTCAGCTGGTTTGGGAATCTCCAAGAGGCCCGTGCTGGATCTGGAGGAGGCAGAGACCTGTCAGAACCTGAAGGCAGCCAGACCTGAACTGGATCTGAATCCTGCCTCTGTCGTTCACTAGCTCTTGGACCAGGAGGGGAACCCTGAAGGGAATTGGGATGATTTTCCTCATCTGCAGAAGGGGACAATCACAACATTTACTTCACAGGATCGTGGTGAACATTGACCAGAGAAACGAAAAAGACCAACGAAGTATCGGCTTGGTGAAGCCAGCAAGCACCCACACCTGCTGTTCTGAGTTGGCGCATACGCCTGGTGACCCCACATGTGGCAGAGTACAGCTGCTCTATCAGGTTTTCTTGCCAATCGTTTTTTTAAATGTATTCATTCATTTAAAAAATAGTTTAATTGGGATATAATCCATGTGTTAGTCCGGGTAGATTAGAGAAAAATTCATAGACACACATATGTGTGTAAGAGGTTTATAGACAAGAGCAGTTGAATATTGAGGAAACATCCCAGCCCAGTCCAGATCAAGTCCATAAGTCCGATATTAGTCCATATGTCAGATACCGATAGATAAAGTCCTCTTTAGACTCACAAAACACACGCAATGACACTGAATGCAGGAAGATCACAGGCTAGTGGTTCAAAGTCTTGTGGATCCAGTGGCGTTGTAAGCATCTCCGCGCTGGCAGGGGTCTCCATGTGGCTTCTCCTGCTCCAGAGGTCTGCTTGCATCAGGGTAGGTCCACGTGGCTTCTCCAGTTCCCAGGGCGTAGCACCATGTCTAATCAGTAGAGCATCTCTCAGGGATTGAGCTGAGAGTAGTGTCCCCTGTCTCCAAGGAGGAAAAACAGGAGTTCCCATAATTCTCAGGAGAAGGCCATGCCCACACAGAGGCCTCATTGGTTATATCTTGATTGACAGGCCAGGCCCCACCCCTTCACTCACAATCTGGGTGATGTAACTACCACAATCCACATAGCACCCAAGTCAATAGTTCAACCGTATGTGCTCCCAGTTTTTATGGAAGCAGATGCGCAGGTCTTTCTGCCCCGGTGCCTCCAAGTGGGTTTGAACTGTTGCCTGTAGGCTTGTGTTACTGTTGTTGTTAAGTGCTGTTGAGTTGGCTCTGACTCATGGCGGCTCGATGCATGACATTAAAATGTTGATCAGTCCTTCAGGGTAGCAGTGGAGTGGAGCCCCCTGGCTGCCCAGGGACTTCCTGGCCCATATGCCCTCGTTATCGGTGGCGATTAGTTCAAGTTCAGCCAGGGCACCCATGCTCAGAGGGATTCAGCAGGTCTGCACCTGTGCCTCAGTCTCCCTTGCAGTAGAGTCAGTTAGGTCTGCCTTGATCATAGTTAAACGCTCTTAGAGGGTGGAAGCACTTTTAACCCAGCTCAGGCTTTTGAAACACACTAAATTTAATTAATTTATTTTTAACTAGTAATGCGTAGTTCCCTTTCATCAGGATTGCTTTTGCCAGGAGAAGGTCTGAGTTCTTGAAAATTTCTGTGCTTTAGAGAGCTTTTTCCTCTTGACACTCTTCCTGCAATATACATGCATGGTCACCAGGTGGCAGTAGAATCCCAGGCCGTCTTGCGGAGCCAGGCCATCAGCAAAGAGGATTTTCCATCCTTGCGAAACATTTAAAAGGGGATTTCTGTTTATTAAGCCAGTTCAATGAGATTAACCTTGTCACCATTCCCCCAATTTTAAGCATGGCAAGCGTCACAGCAGCTAATGAGACAAAATACAAAGAGTTTGGTAGACTCAATTATTTTTTTCTTAACTAATCCCTAAAGAGCATCTTAGCGGGTACTTTCACTCCTTTAGGGAAGCCTGCTCTTTTGTAAAAACCCAGATCTGCTCCACTTGGACTTGCCACCCTCTTAGCTTCCTTTTTCCCAGACCCACGCCCACTCATTCATCCACCACTTACCCTGCACCTGGACGGTGCCAGGCTGGGCAGGGCGTGCCCCTGACCCTGACAGACACCGTCCAGGCGTGAGGTTATGGAAAGAGAGCAAAGGTTCCCAAACTCAGATGCCAACAGTAGTCACCAGCCAATTAAAATTAGAGAAGTGGGTCTGGGGTAAGAAAAATAGGAAACTGGGGGGCGGGGGGGGGGCGGCGGCGACGCTTTGGTGATCAGGAGACCCAGGGACCCATTTAAAGGGGGCCACGGGTGTCAGCTCTAACCGATGCTAGGTGGGAATGTGGCCTGATGCTGCCAGATTATTTTATTTATTTTTTGTCAAATAAGTGAAATTAGATGTATATTGTTAATGTAGAGGTCTCTAATTCTTAAACTCTGGACCAGATTGGGCTGAGAGTTCGAGGCTGAGAAAGAACATCTTAGGGGACGTGATTGAGAGCAAGGCAACCCTGTCCCGGGAATCACGGGGGCCCAGAGGGTCATGAGGTGTGCACTCACCCACTCAACAACGGTTTGCTGCAGCCCTACTGTGTGCAGAGCTCTGTGCTGAGTGCTGGGGATTCAGTGTTGCATAGGAGCAGCCTAGACCCTGCCTTCATAGAGAGAGAGCCTGGCCCAGCCCGGCCTGGCCTGGCCCAGCAGGGGGCTAAACCTTGAACTTGGTGTTAGACTGTCTATCATCTGGTTGAAAATCAGTTTTGCTGTGGCTACCTGAGGGACAGGAGCACAGTGCAGGGAGGATGTATGACAGGGGGTGGGTCTTGTCCAGTCTCAGGAGAGGCGACCAGGGAAGACTTCCCTGAGGAAGTGGTGCTTCCTTGTATCCGTGTGTCTGAAGGACACACAGGAGTTTAGCTCCTCCATCTCCTGGCCAGTCATTTCCGCCTCCAGAGATGAAGGAAAGGCCCAGCACATAGCAGGGCCATGGGCTGGAGAAGGGGCCATCTCAGGAAAATGTGATCAGGGTTGGATCCTTGTACTTCTTGGGATGTGCTGGACGGAACAGAGCTCCACAGGGGCAGAGAGAGACCCCTCCCGCTCTGAACTGGGCTCGGTACCATGGAAGCAGGGGAGACCGAGGATGAGCAAGGAGAGGACTGAGAGGGGTGAGGAAGGGCGAACAGCTTCTTCAGAGGGCAGAGAGAAGGCCCCAACCCAGTGTTTGGGGAGGGGGTGGGGCAGTGAATGGCACCAGGCAGGGAGATACCAGCTTCCAGCCCTGGTGTCTCTGAATGGCATGTGATGCTCCCAGTGGAACGGAAAGCTGGGGACAGAGAGGGAGGAGGTGGAGGGCCCACAGGCACACCCAGGGCACCTGGTGAATGTCTTCCTGAAGTTGGATGTGTAGTGAAAGGAACACGACAGATCTGGGTTCAAATCTGGCTGCTCTGCGTGATCTTGAGCTGACAACTGAGCTCCGGCATCCTCGTGGGTAAGACGGGAGCTTGACAGCCCGTGCCTTCCAGGAAGAGGGGCTCAAGGGGATGGCAGCGTCAGGCCTAGCACAGCGCGGACACACACTTGATGTTCAAGAAATGTGGCCCTCATTCGTCTCCTTGTCCCTTTCCTTTCAGTCCTGCCCTCTGCTCGCCTCTTAACCCCCCCTCCGGGGTATGACCCTGTGTCCTCAAGGCCATGGGCTACCATTCAGCTTGCATGTCCATCCCCGCACTCCCTTAGCCTCCCCTGGCCCACTCCTTTTGTGGGTCTCTAAAGCAGAGCAAGCAGCCAATGGAAGGCATCACCGGGAAGGGTTCACTACGTCCCCATTGAAAGGGAGAACAATTAGTGTACACTCTGCCCCAACCCAGGACCCCTGGGAGGCAGATGGAGGGAGCCTTAGGGGACTTGGCTTGAATCCTGTCCTTGACGGTCCCTCCCAGAGTGACCTTGGGGGCAAGGTCATGCATGTGAAAGTGCCACGTGTTCCACAGGTAACCACTGCTATTTGGCAGGGTGCTTTGTGACCTGGGTGCAGAGACGGGGAAGTTTTCCCTAGTCAGCATGTGCGTGTGCGTGTGTGTGTGTGTGTGACACGTTTTTCTGCTCAAGCGGAGAAGCTGGGCAGTTTTCACGGATCCGGATGTTTCGTGAGTCTCACACAGCCTCCATCAGTCCATGAACAAGCACACCCTAAGCGTTGCTTTCTGCTCAGTCTCCTGTGCAGGAAGGCCACAGCACTGGGGCTGCGCCCCTGCTTGCTTGCGGTGGGAGCCCGGCCTCCTGACTGGCCTGCCTGGGCACTGCCCTTCCTCAGCGGGGCTCTGTGCTACAGAGATGATAACTCTTGGCACAGTGCTGGCACCCGGGAGGCTCACCTGAGGGCTCTGTACCCACTGGCGATTGTTACCACTATAAGTGAGAGCGAGCGAGCCAGCGAGTCAGCGAGCGGGTGAAGTGCAGAGGCCGGTGTGACACAGTGGGAGAGCTATGTGTGTACTTCAGTCACGAGTGTCCTCTTCATGGACGGGGCACACAAAGTGCTCTGTGGGCACATGGCGGGTCCTCAGAGCAGCAGTTCAGAGAATCAAGGGGTTCTGATGGGCAGCCGGGTGTCCCAGCCCTCGCTGCATGCTAGTGTATATATAGCCCTCTCAGTAATGCCATCGTCCTGTGGGGTCCTGTGTGTAAGGACTCGGTGCCGGGTCAGGCACGTGGAAGCACTCCGTTCACCCTTCCTTCACCTCCTTCCAGCCTCCCGGGCCCAGCCCTCAGGTCAGCTGACCAGGCTGTCCCAGGCTGTGGGGTCTACAACCTCGGGCAGGAATGAGGCAGGCGGCACCTTCTCCATCATCCATGCCCCCTCGGTCCCCGCTGCCTCCTTGCTGGCTCTCGGAGCCCTGCATCCTTGCTGGTCAGTGGCTCCATTGCCACCGAGGTGTCTCCAGGGTCCTTTCGCCCGACCGTCCTTAGGTAGACACAGCTTTTTCCATCTCTGTCCTCAATTTGGAGCTGTGTGCCCCTTCTCAGAGGCTCCCCACTTTGACTCGGCACCCCTAAGTGAGGCAGGGTGCTCCAGCCACTGATGCTACCCTGACACCCTACCTGGCCCAGGGCACGTCTCAACTTCCAGGCACTTCTCAGAGGAGGGACCACCTGGCCTGGCCCGCCAGGAGTGAGGGGCCGGTGCTGGGCCTCCTCGCATGGTGCCAGCAGCAGGCCTGGGTGCAAGCAGTCGCAGGTTGCTCCCGGCTGGTGATGGCCTTAGCCCTAGGTAGCCATGAGCACATTCACGTGTGCACATGCCACACACACATATGATCGGGATGTGTGCAAGGATTCAAACACACACTGCATTCCGGTTCATGAATCGTCTCACTGCTTTGGAGGCTAGAAAGGCTAAGGTCGGCGTGGGCTGGGCCGCGGTCTCTGACGTCCGGGAGGCGGAGCTCTTCTCGCCCCGTGGCTGATAGCTTCCCACCGCCCTTGGCTTGCGGCTGCACCGAACTCCGAGGTCCCATAACCAGACGTCTTCTTGGTGCCTGCCTCTTCTCTTTATATGGACCCCGTCATATAGGATTAGGCCCCACCCTCCACCATACTGCTCTACGCCCCCTGCTTCCTTCATGGACATCTTCACCAAAGACCCGACTTCTCGCCAAGGCCAGGGGTGGGAATTGGACTGATCGTTCTGAGGGGCAGTTCTGTAGTCAGACACACCCGCACACCCCAGCGCACCCAGTCACCCACACGCGGGCACGCGGCACAGTCCCGGCTGCATGCTTGGAACACCCAGGTGCACAGATCTGAAAATGCGACCCCCACCCCAGCTGCAGGCATTTGCCTCCCTGCTGGACACACACACACACACACACACACGCACATGCACGCACCCACATGTGTGCTCTCCCCAGTAGGAGCCCGGCACAGGTGTGGTCCGCACACACACTGGTACCTCACACAGAGCAGGTGGCGTGGGCTCACACCCGGCCCAGGCCCCTCCCTCCTCCTCCGCTCTGGCGCTGCGGACCCACCTGAGCCCCCACTGGGCGCAGCCCCTGGGGCAGCACTGCCCCGGCCGCCCCTCCCCGCGGGCTCGTCCCTCTGGAGAGAGCTTGGAACAACATTGCGCCCCGTGATGGAATGCCTCCTTCGGGCCTCCTCGGCTTGTAACAGATTAAAGGCGAGCAGGCATTTGTCACAGGGAAGTGTACCCAGTTGTGCTGGAAAATGGACTTTTGGATGAGCTTGAACCTGTCACAGAGGGAGAGCCTGTGTTATTGCAGCCTGCCGGCCGCCGTGGCCAGCGCACCGTTATCGGTGGTGGCAGGCATCACCTCCGACTGAAAGGATCCCATTACGGTAAGTAATGGCTTAATCACAGCCAGTTTGTAATGGAGATGACCTCTCCGCGTCCCGTTGGCCTCCGTGGATGGATTGCACCTCTCCATACCGTGACGAACAGCGCTCTGGTCTGCCCTCCCGCGATGGGTGGGCGGGCCACCGAGCCCAGGCCTGACGCAGGACAGGAGCCTGGTGGCTGGGGAGACTGCGACAAACGGGGCAGGCAGAGGAGGACAAGGGCAGGCAGAGGAGGAAGGGCAGGCAGCTCACCTGGTCCAACCGCCTTGAACAGGTAGTGAAAGGGCCCCAGCCATCCAGATCAGTAACCGCATGGCCCCACGCCTAGTCATAGACGCTGTCATTGTCAACCGGAAGGGGTGACAACAGACACAGCTAGCATCTGGGGCCTGCAGGACCTGTGCGGACCACTACTCCCGAGCTGTACCTTGCCCTGGGCCCAAGGGCTGGGAGATCGCATTACAGGTGGGGAAAGCGAGGAGCGGGGAGAGTAAGAGAGAGTAAGTCACAGCAGATGTGTGTCTCTGAAGGCAGCATTCCTAGCCACCAGCTTCTGAGGGCCCCCTGGGCAGCCTGCTCCTGAGGGCAGGGCTATACACCAGTTTGTTAGATCGGGTTGACTAAAGAAGCAAATCCAGGGACACTCACGTGTGTGTAAGAGAGAGCTTTATATCAAAGAACAATCATATATTGAGGAACCATCCCAGCCCAGTCCAGATCAAGTCCATAAGTCTGATATCACCCCATATGACCGATACTAGTCCATAAATTCCCCTTTAGACTCACGCAGCACATGCAAGAATGCTGCACACGCAGTATTGCCAAATGCAGGAAGACCACAGGCCAGTGGAAGCATCTCAGCCCTGGTGTGAACCTCCACGTGGTTCCTCCGGCTCCAGGGCCCTGGCTGCCATCAGTGTGGCTCCATGTGGCTTGTCAACAGGAATGTGTAGCAGAGAGAGAGTACATCCCACCTCCAGGGAGGGAGAGATGAGCTTCCCAGAATCCTCACGAGAAGGCCACACCCACACAGAAGCATCTTTGGCCATGACTTGTTTGACAGGCTGGATTCCACCCCTTCACTCATAATACTCTCAAGCTGATACAGGCTATGTAGCTATCACACGGAGTCTTCCTCACCATCACACTCAGATTTGAGGAGTCAGGCCCTCATGGGCGCTGAAGGTCGCATCAGCCTCAGCTCAAGGTCAGGAGTCCCCCACAAGCTCAGGAAGCCAGTCCTTGCTGCTCACCCAGAGCGCTTGTCTCTGGGGTTGGCTTGCAAGTCTCATGCCAACCCAGGAGATGGTGATTGGCCCAGGAGAAAACATCTGCAGACGTGTGCAGGAGAATGCAAGGACTCATTCCTTGGGAGGGAAAGAGTACCCTCTCCCCGCCTTTTTATGAAAGATTTGGGGTTGAGTCCTGGCTCCCCCACTCTCCAGCAGTGTGACTTGGACAAGTCCCCTCACTGGTCCGATGCTGACAGGGAGCCCTGGTGGTGCCCGGCAGGGAACTAGAAAGTTGGTGGCTTGAACCTACCCAGCAGCTCCGTGAGGGAAAGAGTTGGACGTCTGCTCCCGCCAAGATGACAGCCCAGGACACGCTAAAGGGCAGGCCTATGCTGTTACAGGCTCGAAATAGGCTGTGATTGAAAATAGGCTCAGTGGCACCGAGCTCCAACAACAGCAATGCCTATACCTACTTCACAGCGGCACGAGGGCTCAATGCCACCATGCACGCGGAGGGCCTGGATCGTGGTGGTATTGAAAGGATTGACAGCTCCATGGATTTCCAGGAGACCCAACCCAGATAGGAAGAAGCACCACCCACATGCTCCTTGGTGAGGAACAAGGCGGAGGGGACTTCATCTCACATACTTTGGCAACGTGCGCTCGGGCGTCATAGCCATTGTGAGGATGGTGTTTTGTTCTGTTGGGCACAAGATCGCTACGAGCTGGAGCAGACTGACCAGCACTGTCAAGAACATCAGGCACCTGAAGGAGAGCCTGGTACCTGGCTGTGGCTAAGAGGCGAAGCAACTGCTACAAAGCCATGGCGAGAGAGAGGCCAGGAGAGTGGCCGAGTTGCGTCCAAGGACTGCAGAGCACAGCTGTGTGTGGTCTTGATGCCCCAGGGAAGAGGATGGTTATATGAGCGATAGTTGACATGTGGTGAGACCCGCCGGTGCTCCAGTCACTAGTGCTTCCCAGGGATTTCTCATCGAATTTCCCCCAAACTCTGGGAGAGAAGTCCCATCGGCCGAGTGAGAGACACAGGAAATGGAGTTTGGAAGCCGGGTCTGTGCAGGGTGTTGGTGATTTTGTAGCTGGCCCCTGCCACAATGCTTATGGACAAGGCTGTCCACACGCACAGTGCTGCTGCCAGGCGACAGGAGCGAAGCAGCTATTGACTTCCATTTACTGAATGCGGTGTGTGTAACAGATTTTTCTTATATGCCTACTATGCACTGGGCGCCGGGCCAAGCAGCCACTGAGCTTTATTTACTTAGCAAAACCTATTCCATAAATCTATACACTATTTATCAAGTTCCTACTATGTGCCAGATGGAGTCCCTGGGTGAGTGTGTGGTGCAACTGCTTAAGCGCTTGGCTGCTCACGGGAAGGGTTTATTGGCCTAGAGCCCAACCAGAGGCGCCTCACAAATGCCTGGTAATCTCCTTTCCCAAAGTAGTCGTCCACGCCCTTCTGGAGGACAGGTCCACTCGGAAGCATGGGCTTGCCATGGTTGGAGTCAACTCAACAGTGGCTGGTTGGGTTTGGGTTTGGGGCTAGGAGCTGGGGATTCTGTGGTAAGCAAGGCAGCCGGGCTCAATGCCTTTCTTCCTGGAGGCTAGCCAAGGAGATTGGACGACTTCGCAGCTTGGCAGTCCCAGGAGCAATCACCAAGGACACACTGGTTCAGGGGCGGATGTGTCAGCTCTTCGTAGCCTCATAGCACCCCCACGATGAAGTCCCGCCGTGTTCTCCACTTACCCCAGTGAGGAAACGGAGTCTCAGAGAGCCTGCGTGACTTGCCCAAAGTTGCTCAGCTCTGGAGCTGAGCCTAGAATGCAGGTTGCCGACAGCGGGTGTTTTTGCCCTGGCCAGCATGGCTCTGCTCTTTCGTCGGCTGCGCAGGGACACAGCAGCATGTGGAGTTGGGCGGGGGGCCTCCCTCTCCACCTGCAACGCTGCTGCTTTCACTCCCCCCCCCCCGCTCACCCTTGAAGCTTCCTGAAGCCCCCCCCCCCCAATTTCAGTCCAGGCCTTGCCTTCTCTGCAGTAGGGGAGAGCTTATTCTCATGCTAATTGCAAAACTAATTGTTCTTATTGCAAAATCCATTATATAGTATATTTATATTGCAGATAATGAGCTGTTTGGATTAAATAGCTCACTAAAAGTCAATAAAAAGAAATTTGCTTCACTGTTCCTCCCCTCATTTTTCACCAGCACCGTTAACACAGCCGTCGTTTTCCCTGAAGGCTGGGATTCATTACAGCGCCTGGAGCTGCAAGGGGGTGTCGCCCTGTGCTTTCCTCCTTCTCTTTGAAAAGGTGTTCGGAGCCCAGGCTGGAAGACCTGCAGCAGGTTCATCCCCCGGGGTTTGGTGGTGCACAGGTGATGAACCCAGGAAAACACATCTTAATTCCTGGCAGAGTAGAACCTGTGTGGGCTCTCTGTATGGGGCAAAGCTCAGGGCTCGGTGGGGTATATGGGAGTGTGAGTGGGATCTGCTTAATGGACTGGCCATCACCACTTCCAGAGGTGTGTGGGATGGGGACACAATCAGACAGAGAGAGAGAGAGAGAGAGAGAATCCAGTCCATACAGGGCCTAGACTTGGGGACAGGAATGAGGCCGAGAGGATTGCTCCAGCCCTTCTCTGAGGTCTGAAGCCAAGGGTCTGAATTTCCAGGTCCAGGACCCCAAGACACCTCAACATCTCTGTGGGTGCCCAGAGCCCTCCTGGTGGCATATGGTGAAAACACGCAACTGCTAACCGAATGCCAGTGGTTTGAACCCACCAGCTACTCTGTGGCAGAAAAGACCTGGGGACTTGGTCCAGTCAAGACAACAGTCTACTCGGGCAGGCCTACCCTGTCCTCCAGGATAGCTATGAGTCAAGATCAGTGCAAGGGCACACAGCAACACCTCTTTCTCTGTTCTGAAAACTTTTTATTGAAAATGAGCTGAAGGTTTACAGAGCAAATCGGTTGTCCAGTGGACAATGTAAACGTGTTTTGTGTCCGGTCATGCATTGCAATCCCCACAATGAAGCAGCACTCATCCACTTCCTCCGTGTCTCTTTTCCCCATTCCACCTTCTCTGCTCACCCTTCTTGTCTTCTGAACTTTGCCCTCGGACACCCGCTCCTGTTTCTTCTTGAATTGTTTGAAGGGGTGGGCAACTCCCTGGGGTGATTGGTCACCAGAGAAGGCTGTTTGGTTGATTGAAAATTGAGCCAGTGGGTGATTTCTGCTCTACTTCTAAGGCCGTAGTCTGAGGGCTTCCCTCAGGCTGGGTATGGCCAATACGCCTGATGTTCTCATGCTCCTGACTTTGTTCCACAGGTTTCTCCCACTCTGTCCAAGGCCTTCTAATGTGATCCCGTTTGGAGTGGTAGCCTCCTGGCACCACCTCGTTCTTCTGGCCTCAAGGCTGTGGAGATGAGGTTCACAGGGACCCTTAGTTCTTTGGACTCATTGCTTCTATGCGTCTATGATGCTCTTCATTCTTCTTTGTCCCAAGCATGGAGGGTGGAGGGGGGACCAATCGTTATGCCTTAGATTCTGGTCTTGATTTTGAACCTGAACGTAGCTTGCTTTGTTGAGACCCCCTAGGAGGAGGGTTGATCACAGGGCTGGAGTCAAAGTTTGACCCACGTCTGTGTGCTGGCTACTCTATGAAACTGCTCCGGGGAACCAAGCCCCCAGTGGTCATGGAGTCGCCTGTGACTCATGGCACCCCATTGTTTCAGAGTGGAGCTATGCTCCACAGGATTCTCAACAGCTGGGGTTTTTCTTGTTGTTTTAAATACCTCTCCAGGACTTTCTTTAGAGACACGTCCCAAGATTCAAACCTCCAGCCTTTTGGTTAGCAGACATGATAAGTTTATGATAACTCTTAGGTCAACTTGACTGGGCTAAGATTCTTAGTGGTTTGGCAGTTAACACCTATTAGTCCCCCAGGAACTGATCTGACACAGTGTGATCATAGATGATCAGTTGTAAGAAGATTAGGGTGGGATGTAACATCCTTATTCACAGTCCTGATAAAATCAGTTGAAAGGCAGTTTCTTGGGGATGTGGCCTGCTTCCAATACAGGTGGATGCTGTGGGAAAGCTTTGCTCTGCTGAGTCTGGATACTGTATCTGGCTCATTAATCTCTGGTGGTTTGAACTTGAGTTAACAACTTGCCAAATATGACAAGTTGCTTGCTGATCCTGGGAGTCATCAGTGGCCTGCGATCTGACCTGCCAACCTTGGCTTCAGTTGCCTCGGCAGCCCCTAACCTGTGGTTTTTGTGTCAATTTTGGCTTCATCAGCTCACCAATTATGCCAGTCAGGAATAGCTTACAGCCTAACAGCTGACCTATGGACTTGGACTTGCCTACTTATACAACTGTGTGAGCCACTTTATCTATCTATCTATCTATCTATCTATCTATCTATCTATCAATCAATCACTGATTTTGATTCTCCAGAGAACCCAGCCTAAAACAATAGATGAGCGTGCTAAGAACACCATGCGGGGACTTCCAAGTTGCCAACTAAAACCAAACTCACTGCCATCGTGTTGATGCCAATTCATGGAGACCCCATGGATCTCGGGATATGGGAGAGCTGTATCTGTGGGTTTCCAAGACTGTTACCCTTTACAGGTGTTGAAAGCCCCATCTTTCTCTCCATCAAGGAACCACAAATTCACATATTCATTTATTTGACAGTATAAACTGAGCATTCATAATGACCAAGATATCATCTTAGGCCCTAGTAATGACTCTAAACACACACAAGTGTTTTTTATTCTCCTAGAATGTACACTCTGACGGGAGTGCAAGGGTCGATAGTGAAATATCATAAAGATGAGTGACTGGTTAAGCCAAGGCAGGGAAGTTGCAGGAAATGGCAGCAGTTCTAAGGAAGGAATGCCAAGAGAGCCTCATCTGTGTGGTGGGTTGGAGGTTGGAGTACTGGAGCTGAGCTCTATCGGGTGAGTCTGCCAGACAAAGGAGGAGGGGGCGTGTGGGTGAGGCCCCCCAGGGAGGGAACACAGGCAGCCCATGTCTGACAAGAAGGGAAGGAATCGCATATTTACTGTTGGAGAAATGGTGAGCCACGGAGGAGTCTGAAGCAGAGAGCTGGCATACTTTGTGCTTTCAGCATTCATCTGGCTTCCTTTAAAAAGGTGGGATAGCATTGGTGGGGGAGCTTCAGAGAGTGGCCGTGGAACCTGTAGAGACAGCAGAAAGAGAGAGGAGGAGAAGGGTAGACAGGGCCCTGTACAGTTGGAGAAGGTAAGTGACTCAAAGGAGATTAACACCGTATTAGGGAGAGAAGAGGAGAGGTGCTGGCCACCTTCCCATTCAGTAGGGAGGCTTGGGAGCTGGCACCAGCACCACGGAGAGTTCCCTACACCTCCACCTGTCTTGGGTGCACTGGGGGCCTTGGTCCTATCTGCAGGGTATCATTGTTCAGCTCAGTGTTTGGAGGGATGGTAAAATCATCACAGAATTGTCTCCTGGGAGCGCAGCAAACAAAGAGGATAATAGCACACGGAGGGCAGCCTGAGAAGGTCCTGCTCTGGGCCACTGAAACGGCTGTAATGCACAGCTCTTTCCTTAAGGACTTCAAAGGGAAAAGGGAAGAGAGCAAGGCAGTGGGTGCAGGCACAACCAAGCACGACTGGGATCAAAGGCAACGGAATTACTTGCACGCACCCACTTCCAGCCCTCAGTCCCACAGTGAGGCTGGCATGGAAGGGTTCTCCAGTGGGAAGAGACCCTCTAGAAAACTGAGCCTGGCAGAAGGTGCGCCAAACCCTCACCAACAGACCAGTCTTTCTTTTTTTTTTGGTGGTAGGGGGGGTGCCGTTTGTGGTGGCTGAGGCACCCAGGCCTCATTCTGGAGCTCCGGAACTCCCTCTGGAGAATGATCAAGCCATTCCAGGAAGGAAGAACCATCCTGGGAGTCTCAGAGGGATCCCTGGTGGTTTGGAGTGGCGAAGAGTTGGGTTGCTCCTCATGAGGTCATCAGTTCAAAACCACCAGCCACCCGGAGGGAGAAAGCGGAGACTTTCTACTCCTATAAAGAGTGACAGTGTCAGACACCCACAAGAGTAGTTCTACCCTGTCCTGTAGGGTCACTGTGAGTCAGAATCGACTCGATGGCAGTGAGTTATGACCTCCCTGGTGCCTTGGTGGTGTAGTGGGTTATGATTTGGGCTGTTAACAACAAGGTCGGTAGTTTGAACCCACCAGTCAGCCCAAGGGAGAAAGATGAGCCTGTCTGCTTCCATAAAGATTCACAGTCTCGGGAACCTTAGGGAACAGTTCTACTCTGTTCTGTGGGGTTGCTCTGAGTCAGAAGGGACTCACTGGCAGGGATTTAGTTTGGCATGTACTCCAGTGGCTGTGTGTGTGTGTGCGCGCGCGCACGCGTACCCAAGGGTTTTCCATCCATTAGAAAGTGATAAAGGACTGGCTATGCTGAGCAGGACAGTTGGTTTGTGGTAAAGAAGTGAGGATTCATGGAGACCTGATCAGGAAGGGCTGGTTCTTCTTGCTGCTTCCTGCTGGTTGCTTAAGAGTAGCTATTGCCCGGCTCTGCCTGGCAGGCTCAGGATTGCCATGATTGAGAGCAAGGACTCAGACAATATGGCCTTCCTGTAGTAGGCACTTGTTCATAAGTGTTGATGGGACCTTTGGATCCATGACCTGCTCCTGCTGTGAGCCCACTCTCTGCCCGTGGCTTTCGCTCTTTGATGACATGTGCTTGGGTCCCCATGAGCTGCAATCGCCCGTGGTCTAGGTACTCCCCACCCTTTTGGCCAGAGCTCAGAGCAGGCAGCAATATGCAGTTGCTTAATAAGCAAAGAAGTGGGGGGAATGCATGAGGAATAACTGCACTCTAGCTGGAATGTGATAGGTGCAACCGGGGATTGGCTCCCTGCCAAGAGTACATAGGCACCTGGACCCCTGGGCCCCTCCAAGCCAGGCAGGTGGTTTGGAGGAGGGCTGGAGGCCATGGCCTGAGGCTCCAGGTGAGCGCTTCGTGTTATGCAACTGCTCAGAGGGGCCCAGTAGGGTGTGCGGGAGGACTTGCAGATGGGGTGAGCCTGGCAATCACTGCTAGGAGGTGTCTAGGGGAGTCATCAGGAACTATGTAGGAAGAGGGTGGAAGCTTCTGGATGATTCTAGAGACTTCGAGGAAAAGTTGTACTCACTTGATTTGTGGGAGTGGAGGCTGGAGAAGACATCGTGTGTTTGTGTGTGTGTGTGTGTGTGCACGCATGCACGCACACGTGCAAGCGTTCAGATGGCTCCAGACATAGAAGATACGCACGAAAGACTCTGGGTTTGAGACTGCTGGGGGCATTGGGAGGTGCTACCAGAGCTAGGCGTCTGAGTGTGATTGCGGCAGACAGGGCCCCTGGGGGAACAGGGTGCAGGCACCTAGAGGGTGTCGAGGGAATAGATGTTTGTTGTTCCTGATCTTCTCTGCACTCATCTGGGGGCTGGACAGGGAGACTGGGGCACTGACCACTGGCTGAGACAGGGCTGGGAGAGAGAAGCCCTCCATTGTCCTGGTCACTTCTTGGTCTACCACTGGGTTGCAGTCTGCACCCTTGCCCTATCGTCCTCATTCCATTGGGGTGGAAGAGTCTGCCCTTGCCGATCTTCTCCACGGCAACTCTGCACCCCACAGGAAGTAACTCATGTGCCACCCATGAAGCCATGTGCATCCCACTGCCCAGGGCACTCTACTCTGAACACACCCTCGCTGCCTCCCTCCACTCCCGCCCACCCCCCCCACCCCCCCCCCCGTCCTTGGCCTGTGAAGAAACAGAGCAGGCTCCTGCCTTTGGAAGCCTTGTGCTGGACCCTCTGGATGAGAGAGGGCTCCTGGGAGGAGATGCTCAGGGGCTGGGAGAGCCAGAGCCTCTAAGAGGCTCTGAGAGGTGGGGCCTGGGTCTCCCCTGGAGAGGAAGGAGAGTGTGCTTAGTGCCTGGTCACAAAGGAGCTTGGCCTCGGCCCTGGAGGGTGACAGCTTTCTAAGGAAGCGAGGCACTCGCTTGGGAATGGACAGATCGGTGAAACAGAAAAGGCGGCGCGGGAAGATCTGTGAGTGCTTGTTCCCGTGAGGAGTCCTGGTGGAGCAGCTGCTAGCTTCAGGGTGGGCGGTTCCAACCCAGGTCAGCTGCTCAGCAGGAGCAGAGAAGGCTCCCGGCTCTCATCCAGGTTCCCGGTCTTGGAAAGCCTATGCGGGGTCACTCTGAGTTGAAATCAGCTCAATCCCAGTCTTGGAAAGCCTATGCGGGGTCACTCTGAGTTGAAATCAGCTCAATCCCAGTGTCAGGGGGCTCGGTTTGATTTTTTGGTGTGTTAGCGCACACGCACACTTCGGTGCGTGTGTGTGCGTGTCATAGAAGGTGTTGACATCTGTGTGTCAGAGTAAGCGTGCACCTCTGTGAACCTGTGTGTGTCCTACGTGGGAGGGAAGCCATACATGGTGCAAACTTGCATGCAGTGTCTGAGTGTGTTTGCGCTGCTGTGTGTGTGTGTGAGTGTGACTGTGTGTGCCCCTATTGTGCGATCCAAGGGCACTGCGAGCTGTGCTTCTCCAGGGGAAGGTGGGGGTGGGGTGGGAATGTGCGGGAGCGCGCCGAGTGGAAGCAATGACAAATGATTAATCTATAGAAATCTATATTCTATTCTTCCATGCGTCCACTCCGCCCTTCTTACGCTCCCATGCATCACCTCTGGAAATCCATCACCCAGCTCCCAACCGAGGACAGGCTGCGAGGAGCAAGAGCCTGCCTTATTGATGGACTTGCCTAGTGCCTTTTATACATTTGGATACACGGAGAGGGAGAGCTGGTTCCAGCCTCATCACTCATTCATTCATTCAACGGTCCGTCCGGTAGACAGTTCTTGAGTGCCTACTGGGTGCCAGGAATGGTCCTGGGGGCTCAGGGGACAATGACGAAGAAGGCAGCACTTGCCCTTATTTTCTTGGAGTGGTGAGTCACTGGCAGCTTACGGAAAGCACCCGGCAATTTCAGTAGAACGCGGGAAGCACAGGGGGCTCTGGAGAAATGGCCATGGGCATTAGTCTGAGCTGGGGCTCACGGGAGGCTTCTCAAGGTGGTGGCATCTCAGAAGAGAAGCAGATGGGAGGAGGGGGGGGGCACATGGCCAGCATGTGCACAAGCCCAGAAGCAAAGAGAGCGCACTCACGGGGGGGGGGGGGGGAGACTGAGAGCAGTGGGGGTGGCTGTGGCGTGAAGGTGGCATGAGAGGAGGCTGCAGGGGCACCATGAAGCACCCAGAGTACTGTGCCTCTCCTCTCCCCCATCCCACCCGCCACGGGCGCAGGAAGCTCCGGGAAGGTCTGAGTAGAGGCACCATGGCTCTGGCCCTTAGGGGCCTGGTGGTTCAGGGGTAGGAGTCTTGGTTTCCATGTGGGACACCTGGATTTGCTCCCTACCTGTCAACGGAAGCTGCATGGTGGTGAGAGTCTGGTTAGGCTTTGGAGGAGCATCCTGTCTGAAAACCAGCCCAGGACAACCCTGGGGAGCCCAGCACTGGGGGTGCAAGCTGACCAGGGGGTGGCGCGGGGCCGAGCACGACTTCCCTCTGTGGCTCAGCATGCTGTGGAGGCCACGCCAACGACAGGCCATGGCACCATACACAGCCCTGCATGGCATAAGGCCATCTCCCACCGACAGTGGGGCTCTCCATTTGAGAGGGTCGAAGTGGGAGGCAGGGAGCTCACTTAGGAAGAGGTGATGGGGGCTTGGACGAGGGTGGTGGCAGTGGGGTGTCGGGGTGGGGCGGAATCCAGAGTTGTTCTGTAGGTGGGCCTTTAAGGGACTTGATGATAGATGGACTCTGGGACAAGATCAGGGGAGGTGACAAGCATGAGTCTGTTTCTGGCCAAGTGACACTACTGCTCTGACGCTCATTTTCCCCATCTGTCAAACAGGTGTAATCATTCTTGCTTCCGAGGGGTGGGGGAAGGCCACATGGCCCCAGCTCCGTCTCTTAAGGATGGCCTGCTTGGAGTTGAACCCACACCCCTGGCCCCCACTGCGCTGTCCCTTAACCTATACCCCAGGCAGTCCCTGGACTGGGATGGGAGGTCAGTCCCAGGAGCCTACTGCTTGGAGCCCCTGGGCAGACTTAGCAGGCACTCAGAGGAGCCCATGGACATTCAGAGAGACAGAGAGGACTTTGTCAAGGTCACCCAGCTTGGCCTTCTAGCCTCATCCACGCTCAGTCCCTCAGGCAGTCTACCTCTCTGAAATGAAGCACTCTCCACCCTCCATTCAGTTCTAAAGCGCTGCCCACCAGCAGACGACATGCCTATTCGTAGAGGTGGCTAGAAGGCCCAGTCGTCTTGGCCCAGGGCAAGGCTCTGATGGTCAGAAAGAGCAGTGACTCAGGCTCCAGGGAGGCTCTGTGCCCAGGGGGAAGCATCCAGAGGGAGTGCTTAACTCTGTGTCCTTGGGCAGCAGCTAGGCCGCTTCTGTCGGTAGAAACCTTCTCGCTTCAATTTATGGCTCCCGTACGTCTGGATGACGTTCCGTTTTGCTAAACAAGTTCTTTGGAGACGCAGGCAGAGCTGACACCTATCACAGCAAAGACGTCCCCCCGCACCCCATCCTCCCTCGCTCCCTTCTGCCTGTGCTTCTCAACCCTACAGCGGTGCCTGCGGTGGGGAGGTTGCTCCTCTGGAGACGGGCAGGGGGGGCCGCCATGTGGGGGAGCCAGCTGTGCTGCTGGTGGTGGAGGTGGTGTGTGTGTGTGTGTGTGTGTGTGTGTGAGAGAGAGAGAGAGAGAGAGAGAGAGAGAGAGAGAGAGAGAGAGAGAGAGGACAGCCGTGCGAAGGGGACCAGTGGACGTCTGGGCCAGCATTCCCGCCGGGTCTTTGATGCATTTCCCGGGACAGCAGGGCTGCTGACAAAAAGGGATCCAGACTCTTCTCCGGGAAGTGGCAGGAAGTGGCAGGCCTGCGCACACGGAGACTGTTTTCAAATGAAGTGACAGCGGCTGGTGTTTCTGTGGCGCGTTCCGTCACAATTGATCATTATCCAATGTTTTCTCCCCCTTGGGTTTTCGCGCTCACACATTTTCTATCCCGATCTGACAGCTAAATGAGGAATCACTCGGCCTACGTGATCTGTTTTGTTCGGGAATTAATTCTGTCACCAAACACAGGCTGCCGAGTGGTTAGGGCGGCCAGGGACCGGCTGTCCTGACCCTGGACAGCCCGGGGGGCCTAAAGTGGCGCTTTCAGCTGGCTGCACCTTGTAAAAAAGGCGACCTGCTGGGCAGGCACAGGCTTTCTGGAGAGGGGTAGAAACGCTGGTGGTGCAGTGGTTAAGCGCCTGCCCCGCTCACTGAGAGGTGATGGTTTGAATCTACCAGTCTGCTTCCATAAGGATGACAGCTGTAGGGACCCCGGGGCGGTGCTCTGTCCCGCAGGGGTGCTGGGCATTGGAAAGGACTCCACAGCCATGGCTAGTCGAGTGTCCAGCTCTACACCCTCTTAGTGCTGGCTACCGGGGCCCTGGCCAGAACTCTCTGGAGTGGCTCGGCTCCAGTCCTTTGGCAGGCCCGCGGGGTTGTTAGGTACGAACGAAATCAATAATTGCTGGCCATGCTGCTCCTCTTTCTGCCCCTGGCAGGAGGGGACGAGAGACTCCGACCGGGGAAGGGGTTGATT
The DNA here is from genome assembly GCF_050624435.1 of Tenrec ecaudatus. Lineage (NCBI taxonomy): Eukaryota > Metazoa > Chordata > Mammalia > Afrosoricida > Tenrecidae > Tenrec > Tenrec ecaudatus. The sequence continues at coordinate 61,483,689 of NC_134530.1, read as the reverse complement.
CCATTGGCCGTTCCTCTGGCTGGGGGGCCTTCAGACCACATTCCCATGGGAGCCCGCCTGGAGCCTGTCTACCAGCGTCTCTTCTCACAGGGTTTCAGGGCCCGACGTCAGCCCAGATGTCAGCGAAGACAGAGGCTCTGGGGATGCTTTGGTTCTTCAGAAGTGGTCCAAGTTCTCTCCTTTTGTGCCTCTTCTTTCCTTCTCCCCCTGGCTAGTTACATAATCTCTTATCAATTTGAGACTTAAGAGGGAAGGGGTGGAGCTTAGCCTGTCAATCAGGTCGCAGCTTGATGACCTCATTTGGAGGTGCTAAGGAGATACATAGCTCGCTGGAGACAGGAAACAGACTCACTCCCCGAGAGACATTCCTGCGGACAAGACACCTGGAGCTATACTAGAGCCCTGGAGCTGAAGGAGCCACGTGGAGACCCCTGTCAGCACTGAGACGCTTCCACTGCCACTGGATCCACAAGACTTTCCACCCACCGGCCTGTGATCTTTCTGCCTTAGGCGCCATTGCATGTGCTGTGTGAGTCTGAAGAGGACTTTATCGATTGGTATGGGACATATGGACTAATATTGGACTTACGGACTTGATCCAGACTGGGCTGGGATGTTTTCTCAATATTCAGTTGCTCTTTTACATAAAGCTCTTTTATGAGTGTCTATGAATTTGTTTCTCGAGTTTACCCGGACGAACACGTCCCCCTTTTCCTCGGCTCCTCCCTCCCTCCTGCTTTTCTTTTCTCTGCCTGCCACTCTCTTTCCCCTCCATAGGGATGCAGAAAACCCCGTGGGGAGTCAGGCCAGCCTGGCCTCTGCAATCACACTACTGCAACGGGAGGGGATGAGTTCTGGGAAGGAGAGGCGCCGCCGGATGAAGGATGAGCTGCCGGAAGCCGGATGACAGATGGGGGAGGCTCGGGGGAGAGACAGACAACACGAGTCCCCCCTCCTCCGCCCCCCACACCCCTGGTCTTCAGACCACGTCTCCCCTTGCAGTCACATGTCCGCTGGGGCCCCTGCTCTGCCGATGTCAACCTTGGCCGAGGACCGCGAGCCACACGACAGAGGGGCCGTGGCTCCTTTTGTTCATCCACGTGGCCCCGCACCGAGCACGGAGCAGGTGGAGGTGCTCATGGGTGTGTTAGGAAAGAGGGACTGAGGGGCAGAGGAGAGGGGTGGTGGCTGTGAGCTGAGCTTCTGGCCATGCCCATTTCCTGCCCATAACTCGTCACCGCCTAATATCATTGTCTGCGCTTCTCCCTGTGAGTGAGTGGGCCCCAGCCCATTCGGAGCAGGATGAAGGCGGCTGCAGAGGGGTGGGGGCCAGCAGTGCCGCCCAAGACCCAGGAGCGTAGATATTGCTCCTTCTCGCAGGCCGTGAGACCTCTCTTCCCTCTGAGCCTCGGTTGCTCCCCATGTCTTACACAAAGGACAAAAATAGGCTCTTTCTCTTCAGGCGGAACAAGAACCAAAGGAGCTACGGGGTGTCTGGGGCGTGATGCACCATCTGCCCACCGATGACGGTCCCAGTCCTGTGCTAACAGGGTGTCTGCCCTTGCCCTTGTCCTTCTCTGGCCAGCATAGTGACCTACGAGCCCACGTGTCCTCTGCTTCCCTCCAGCTTGGCGAGGTGGGGTTTCTAGTGCAGAAGCAGATGGCAGCTGGGGCCGAGTGCGACGGTGGATTACACTGGGAAAGGGTGATAATTTATTCTGCTCAGCCTTGACTGGGAGTTGGAAGGAGAAATCTTTTACTTCTGGAAGGCAAGGCTGAGGGTGACCTCCACTTTCTGACCTCTAGCCGGCAGCTGGCCCTGGCTCTTCTGGTTCCTGAGCAGGGTGAACCTCCAGCAGGAATTGGGGGTGAGAGTGGATGTGCTGGCTCAAACCCAGTGAGAGACAGCTGGGACCTGGTGCTTTGTGGGCAGGGTGGCGGGCCCAGGGCAGGCTTCTCAGTGGCTCACACGTGGCTGGGGTAGCGGGCTGCTTCCTCATTCATTTGCCCATCTTCCCGGGAGGGATGGGTGCCTTCTAAGCAGTGGGGAAAAAGATGTAAAACTAATCCGCACTCTAATAAAAACAGCCTCCCGATTAAATATGTATGAACACATATTGATTCGGGGATTAGACAGAGAAGAAAATTGAGCCTGTAATTGAGCCAGGGACCATGTCCAGGGTAAGATCCAGAGTATACTTCTCCAAACAGCCCTGCTGGGCCTGGGGCTGGGACTGCCCAGGGCAGGGAGAAAGGGTTGGAGGTGTGGAGTCATCCAGGTGTCCTCTGGGGAGCTCCCTCTGCCTGCTTTTGGGGGAGTTCTGCCCTCTTCCAAGTGGGAGGAACTCCAGGGGTGGGCTGGGCTCTTCCTACAGATGTCTGAGCATGGCGTCCATGCCGGAGGGCAGCCGGAGGGGAAGGCAGGTACGCATCTGTCCTGTCTTAAGGAGAAATGGCTATTGTTCACCAGCGATGTGCAAGTTTTCAGAAAAACAGAAGAAGCAGAGCTGAGATCTGGTCCACAGGCACCTGATTCTGAATGCAAGCGAACATGGTTTATTCCAAGTTCCGGTCTTCACAGGCCGGGGCTACAGAAGGTCCTTGGGTGATACAACATGTTTGTTCTTGGCTCTCAAGCTAAAGGGGATGGTTTGAACCAGGGGCGCCATATGAGACAGGTTTAGCAACTTGACAGCAGCCAAGAAAGGCCCATGGAGCAAATCTACCCGGCACTGTGTGAGGGAGATCGCCATGGATCGGAATGAACCCAATGGCCACACGGTGGGTTTTGGTTTTGCTTGAGGCGGGGATTGTAGATGGAGAGTTGGATTGTAAGGAGTCTAACCAGATAGTTGGTGGCTCAGACCCGCAGAATCGCCAAACTGTGCATCCTTCAAGTCAGTAGGACCTTGGCCTTGCATGCAGCCCCCAGCCCCACCCCCAGCCTGCCTGCGATGCGTCACCTTTCCCTCCTGATCCACATCTTCTAATTTCCCCTGGGGTGTCTCCAGGCTGGGATGCTCACGGGGAGCTCCAGAAAGGTGTCCGAGCTGCCTTTCTGCTGTGCCGGCAGTTGGTTCCGGATCTGCTCACTGGGCCGGAGAACAGGCAAAGGCGTTGATGGATGCCTGGTACTTGTTGAGTGCCCACTGTATGGCCTTTCGTTTCCTAGGAACTTCGTGACATAGATGTGAGTCCTTCCACTTACCCGCTTAGACAGCAGGCTCAGCGACACTAAGCAACTCTCCCATGGCACTAGGACTAGCAGTGGCAGCAGCAGTGGGCACCACTTACTGACCAGTCTCAGTTTGTCAGAGGAGCCCCGCTGACTCAGTCAGGCTTTAAGCTGCTAACTGAGAGGCTGCTGGTTTGAGCCGAACCGACTTCCCAACTGCTCTGCCTTACATCCTTTCGACATGTCCGGAGAGACCAGTCCCTGGAGAAGGACATCATGTTTGGTAAAGTGGAAGGGCGACTAAAAAGAGGAGGGTCCTCAACAAGATGGACGGACACAGTGGCTGCATCGCCGGGCTCAGGCACAGCCACATGGTGAGCATGACGCAGGGCTGTGTAGTGCTTCATTCTGCTGTGTATATGGGTCAGAGCTGACTTGGTGGCACGTAACAACAGCACAATAGCAACAACAACTTCTCTATGAAAGACAGATTTGGTGATCTGACCCTGTAAATGCCAAAGCCTAGAACCAACCCCCAACCATCAAAGAGACCAGGCATACTGGTCAGCTAGACACTGGGGGGACCCTCAACACCTCAATCACCCTTCAGGTCTAGAAGGGACCCCCATGTTGGGATAATCAACCTTTTAAGATCAACGGAGGAGCATTTATCCCAGGACAAAGTCGGAGGGCCAGGGGAGAAGGAGGAATGGGAAGAGGAGACACGGATGAAGTGGGATGAGTGATGGTCCAGTGAGGGGGTTGAAACAAGATGTGAATGAATTTTTAACTGTAAAATTGATGAGTCGTTCTGTAAACCTTCACCTCACTCACACTAGGAAGTTAAAAAGATTAAAGTCTAGAAAGCCTCCCAGGGTTAGTTCTACTGTCACTTGGGGTCTCCATGAGTCGAACGTCCACTTAGTGGCACGAAGTCTGTCTTGGAAAAAGTGCAGGCAGAATGCTCCTTAGGAGCGAGGGTGGAGAGCTTTGTCTCATGTACTTTGGTTATCAGGAGAGACCAGTTCTTGGAAAAGCACATCGTGCTTGGTGAAGTGGAGGGTGAGTGAGAGCTGAAGGTTCTCGATTAGATGGATTGACACAGTGGCGGCAGCAAGGAGGTGACACTCAATGTGAGGGTGGTGTTTTGTGTCATTTTGTGGCGCACAGGCTTGATCTGGGCCAGAAAGGATTCGGTGGCACCTAACAACAAACCAGAAGAACAAACCAATCTGTCTGGGGAGAAGTGTAGCTAACATGTCCCTTAGAAGTGAGGTGGGTGACACTCAGTACATGCTATGGGGAGGGACGATGACACAACCTCGCTTGCTGAAAGTGAGGAGGACTTGAAGCACTTGCCGATGAAGATCAAAGATAAAAGAGTGTAGCCTCCAGTATGGCTCACAACTCAATAGAAGACCAAAATCTTCACAATTGGATCAGTAGGTAACTTCATGATCAATGGAGAAAAGGCTGAAGTTCTCAAGGATCTTGTCTGGAACCCACAATCAGTGTTTCTGGAACCAGCAGCTGAGAGATCAGAAGATGTACTGCTTACTTTGAGGACTACGATATGCCAGACCTCAAACAGGGGATTCTCCGTTGCATCACATGCATGTGAAAGTTGGCCATTGAATAAGGAAGACTGTAGAAAAATCGACGGCAATTGAATTGTGCTGGAGAAGGGTAAATGGATCTGAATTAGAAGAAGTACAGCCGGAGTGCTCCTTAGAGGCCAGGATGGCAACACTTGATCTTACATACTTTGGACATACTGTCAGGAGAGACTAGTCCCTGGACAAGGACATTGTGTTTGGTCAAATGGAGAGGTGGTGGAAAAGAGTGAATTCTTCAACGAGCTGGATGGACACAGAGGCTGCGCCAATGGGCTCTGGCATAGGTACAATTTGGAGGATGGCACGGGACCGTGGCGTGTTTCATTCTGTCGTGCACGACGTGATGGCACCTAACAGCTATGATAACATGGGGAGAGACAAGACCCTGGGAAAGGACATCATGCTCAGGGAAGTGGGGGATTGGGGCGAAAGAGGAAGCCCTGCCCTTGACGAGCTTGATTGGCATATAGCTGCGATACTGGGCTCGATCAAGGTCGGCACAGCATCAGGACGCATGCTGTTCTGATGTACATGGGATCGACAGGGCAGGTGACACATGAGAGGCATTCAGAAGTGAGGCACTCTGCCCCAAATCCCCGAGCTACTGAGTAGGGATGTTAGGTACGTCTTCCAAGGTGAGATCATGCATGTTCTAGAAATAGGTGCCTTTCCCAGAACCCACACAAGGGACACTACGGCCCAGTGATGAAGGGTTCAAGCCCCTGCACTTCCTTTGGCTCACTGGGTGACCTTGGGCAAGTCGCCTGACCTCTCTGGGTTATATATTTTTTCAGGCTAATCTTGAATCTCTCTCTGGAGCTGAAGCCAGAACTCATATAGGCAAACCTTTCACCAGTATCCTTAGGGCTGAGAGTTTGCTCCTTTGTCTGAGGGGCACCTGCCCTGCCAGCCATCACCTCTAGAGGCAGGCACTAGGCATGCATTACAGAGGCACGAATGCTTAAGTCCCCATCAGCCATGCCCAGCTCATCAAGACCCGCCTGGGAATTCTGGAAGCCTACAGGCCCCAGCTTCTACCGCCTCCGCCCTGTGGTTATTGAAGCAATGACTTAATTTTAATAAGGGTCTACGTGTTCTCCAGGAAGCTGCTGCCGCCCCTCCAGCCCTGATGAAAGGAATGAATCAGGCAGGACCCAGCTTCTGTCTATTGGAAGTAGAAGAGGCCGGGATATTGGGAGTCCAGAGTGGACCAGGCTTTTGCCATAGGTGCCAGGATTTATAGAGGGAACCCAGGCGCTGGGGCCATATCCTTTGCCCCTTCGAGAGAGCCTGGTGGTGGAGGGCCTGGGCTCGTCGCTGAGTTTGCCACCGAGAAGCTGTAAAAGTAGGGGTAGGACTTGAATGCTTCAGCGTCTCCGTGTGTCTGTCAGACCCCTGATGGATAAGGTGATAAAGGGTACGTGGTCACATGTGAAGCCAGTGCCTGGATCGCCTACCGGTTGATTGAAGAACCATGAACTATTCTATCAGCCATCTGCTTCTCTTGCCTCTCTTGAAAGCATGTCCTTGGGCACCCATGGAGGGCAGGTGATTTGAACCCTGTGCTGTGGAGTTCAAGTGGAGAACCCTGTGCTCTCATGATCCCAACATTTAGCTGGAGTTCCTGGGTCACACAGTGACTCAACGGAACAACTTAGGCGGCGGGGTGGGGGGTGTCCCTGGATGTTGAAGCTCCTTGGAAGACGAGTTCTATGGTGGGATTCTGACAGGTCACACACCACACTTGCAGATAGAGGAGGAGAAACATTGCTCCTGCCTCCCCCACATCCTGGTCTTTGCCCTCAAGAAGCTTGGGACACGGGTGCTTGTGGGAAGGCTTTCAAAACCAGCGCTCCTCTATCCAAGTTTGCAAAGGCGTGGTCTGCTTTTGCCCCTAAGGAGCACCTGTAGCTCCCTGTACCTTTCAGTAGACTCTGCAGTAGCTTTCCAAGGAAAGTCTCAGGCATTTCCTAATCGCGTGGGGCCGCCTTCCCAGGTCACCAATTGCCTATCTGATTTGCCCGATGTCATCTTTCCTCTCAATCACTTCTTTTAATCGATCATATTCAAGATGGTTCCGTATGCCAAACGTGGGGGGACACAGGGCCCAGCAGCTTTGTCTCCTGCAGGTTGGGGGCTCCTGAGGTTCTCTGGGCTGGTGGCTGTGCCACAGGCCCATGCAGGGGACCTAGGTATCCAGCGTATGCTCTTCAGGTTCTCCTTAAGTAGTAGAGTCCACAAGACAATGTGGGTGGGGAGTGGGGCTTTAACAGCTTGTGAGCAGCCCCGTAAGGGGCAATGACAGGTCCCAATCAGGGGTCATCTGGCGACTGGCTACCATTGGACACAGGGTGCCGGTGGTGGAGTTGCAGGAGCGGGAGAGTGGGCCTCGGGTTACTTCCCCTGGTGCTTTGCCCACGGGTCATTGCAGCCTTGGCATGTCCTGTGACTCCAGGCCCAGGTTATTTCAAGGCTGGTCACTGTCTCACCCTCTTGCTCGGCACTGTTACTGACCCCGGAGTTTCAGAATATCCTTGGGACTTCTCCCCTCTCACCTGCCCTTTGTACAGCGGCGGCTGTTGGCTGCCATCAAGTGTGCCCCGCTCATCGTGACCTTGTGCACAACGGAAGAAACACAGCCCGGCCCTACGCCATCCCCACTCCTTAGTGGCGAGTCTCCTCAATGACGCCGTCTGCACGTGCCATTGGGGTCTTGCTGGGGCCCTGACCGACAGTCTTCCTCACTGCTCATAATTCAGGGTGTTTATTAGGCAGGCGGGAGTCCTGGTGGCATTGTGGGTTACCCGCGGGGCTGCTAACCACAGGGTCAGTAGTTCAAAACCACCGCTGCTCTGGGGGAGAAAGAGGAGGCTCTTGGCTGCTGTCAGCAGTTACAGCCTTGGACACCCAAGGGGCAGGTCTACTCTGACCTACAGGCTGCTGTGAGTCAGCACTCACTGGATGGCAGTGAGTTTGGGTTGTTTTTTAATCAGATAGGGACAATAGTTGTTCATGGCTGGAGGTCCCTTCTGATGGGGGTGGGGGGCGGGCAGGCCGAGCCAGCGGTTCAATATTTTAAATTTCACCTGAGGTCATCTGCCCCCTCTCTCCTCCTCATTCTCTCCTTGCCTTCCAGTCATGCCGGCTGCCTTTCTGCTCCTTGAAAAACCCGAGCCTGAATCCTTCCTGGACCATCCTTATCTCCCAGCACATCTGCTCCTGTGTTAGTCAGACAGAAGGCTCACAGGGCAGCACTGCAGACACAAGTAGGCAGGGATAAAGGGACTGCCCCAATGCCAAAGCATCAAGTGACCAGTGACCACGGAAGCTGCCAGCACCCATGGCCCGGGGGCTTGGGGAGCAGGGGGGTGGGGACTGGGAGGAAACAGTGGCAGCAGAGCTGAGGATGATGAGATGGAGCAGGAGAAGCAAACCCTGGGCCTCTCTGCCTCCAGTCCCTGGACTTCTTGTGGGCGTTCGCACAGGCCCAGCCCAGCCAGAAGGCAGCAGACTGGGGAGGCCCGGGCAGCGGAGCTCAGAGCAGCAGAGGGGGCAGTGGGGTGAACGGAGCTCAGGTAGGCACTAGGGGATAAATAGCATGCCTTTGTATTGTCCAGTACTTGTGACTACCCCCTGAAACATCTTTCAAAAGTCTCCCCCCCCCCAGCAGTTTTATTGGCATATGGCCCACACATCACACAGTTCCATAGTTCAGTCATCCAAGAACATGTCTTCATCCAGGTGCTCGGTGTTGCTAGTCAACGTTTTTTGACTGGTTGGTTGTTTACTATTTGGTTGTCCTCCATGAGGGCAGGGGTCTTGTCAGCTTGGTCCCCTGCATTATCCTCACTGTGCCTGACACATACACTAAAGGCCAAACGCACGGCCATCGAGTCAATTCTTTCTCTTAGGACCGTGGGTAGAGTTGGTGTGGCTGAAGAGTGGACAAGTCTCTGTGCCCAGCCTTTCCCACTGGGCAGCACCTGCAGCCCTAGCCCGCAGAGCGGTACCGGCCCATGATGGACTGACTCACCAAGGCCATTTCCCCACATGACTGTCTCCCAGCTGTTGCTCCGGAAATGGATCCGACCCGACCTGAGCCCTATTCCCACTCCTCAGTGACTCCCCAAGTGGCCATTACTTACATGAGACGGTGCACCCTGCCGGGGCACTTACATGCATCCCTCAGGGCCCTTGAGGACGCCCCCTCCCTCCGTCGCTCTCTCCCGTGGCAGGTGCCCCCCCTTGCCTGCGCATCTTGCAGGGCCCTGGGTCTGCCTCACGTGCCACCTCATTGGGCACTTCCAGGGGCAAGGAAGTCAGCGGCTCAGCTTTCTGCCGGCCCCTGTCCCAGCCCTATGGGTAGGGGGGGACGAGGGGCAGGGAGGAGTGCCAGCGGAGGGCCAAAAGGAGGGCAGAGAGGGCAGGAGATGGAACAGAGCAGACAGAAGCCGGAGTCCTCATGCTCTTGGTGCGGGAGGAGACTTTGCAATATGGCCATGACTCCTTGCCAATGACGGATGAAATGAGGAACATATGCCGGATCGGGGCGTGCGCGGGAGCTTGGCGTGGCTCCCGGGTCTCCCCCTGCACTGCTGCGTGCAGCAGCCCTGCACACCCAGCCTGCACCAAGGGGGATCCTCCTGGAGGGTGGGCCCCAGGCCCCTCCCGAGACCACCGCTGGGCCCCGTGCGGCCCCTCCTTTCTCTGGTCCCCTCTCCATGTAGTCGAAGGATGGTCTCCGGCCATGGTGGCCCCTCTGAAGACAGAACAGGAGCTGGGGTGTCATGGGGCCTCTGGGAGATCATCCAAGCCCATCTTGGGGAGCTGTGTGTAGAGGGGGGGTAAGCTCACCTAGAACACTGGGGACCTTCTGCAGAGAAAGGGCTGGCCTCCCCCCACTCCCACCAGCTCTGGACCTCAACGCTGACTCCCAAATTGTTATATCTCTTGTATGGCTTTGGGGACGTCCCAGAGCTTCGTGGAGCCTCTGTTTCTCTGTGTGTGAATGGGGCAGTTGGCAGTGGTTCCGTGGTAGAACTCTTCCCTTCCATGCAGGAACCTCGTTTGATTCTTGGCTAAGGCACAACCGCGGAGGCTGGGGGGCTTTCTGATGCTGAATGAGATGGATGAGGAAGAAAGGCCTGGCCATCGACTTCTGAACAACCAACCCCAACCACTCTCTGCCCATTCTGACTCATGGTGACCCTCCGGGGCAGAGTCAAACTGTCCTTTGGGGCCTCCGAGGCTGCATATCTTTGTGGCAGCCTCGTCTTTCTCCTGAGGGTGGCTGGAGGGTCTAAAGTACTGACCGTGGGGTTAAGGGCTCAACACTCAACTCACTACCCTAGGAGGGCCCCTCGCCAATGCAAACCCCATGGGTCATAAGGCTCCCACCTGTGACGTATCAAGGGGGGGGGTGATGCAGGAGCCGTGAGCCAGGGGTCCACTCACTGGCAGCCGACGAACACCAGCATCTGTGGAGATGCTGTGTTGGTTAGAGAGTGTATTCATGATGAGCCCCAACTAGTGCCTGGCTCTTTGAAGGCACCCAAGTAGAACCCTGCTTAACCTCTAGCTCCGTGCACTCTCCAAGCCCCCAAGCTCCTATTTCCTGCAGCCCCAAAGCCAAGATGTTGAGGAGGAAAATCCATGCCCTGGGCTGGAGCCCCTGCCTGCCATACTCCCAAGCCTTGCCAGGCAACCTGCCAGAGGCCTCTGTCCCAATCTTGAGCCTCTACTCACTACCACTTCTTTCCTGGCCTATTCCCGACCCTCTCCCCCCACCCTCTGCTTCTGGGCCATCCTCTCCTCCCCGAGTCAGTCCATCTTTCTGTTGGTTTCAAGGGATGCACTCAAAGAATTCAAAGCACTGAAGACAATGTGTTGGCTCTCCTGTGCTCCAGTGTTTCAGTTGCTTAGGCAAAATCCTTGGCTTCAGCCCTGACTCCTTTGAAATTCCTAGGGATCTTCAAATCCCATTGGCTCCGTCGTCAAAACATTTCCTTAATCAGACTCTGCTTTCGACTGCCAGCACCTTCTTAGCCCAAGCCCTCCTCATTTCTCCTTCACAGGCTTCTCTGCTCTCGCCTTGGCCCCTGAAGTTGGTCTCTATTCAACCCCCCTGGAGCCATGCTTTGCAAACTGAAGTGAGATCAACTCACCACTCTGTTCTTAATCCTCCGATGGCTTCTCAGCCCACACAGAGCCCACACCCCGCCTGCATCAAGCCCCAGTCTCTGACCCACCTCTTCCAATGCCCTCTCACTCCAGCCTCCGGGTGTCTGTGGTTACAGATCCCCCAGAGCGTGATGCCGTTCCCCTAAGAATCCTTGTAGCTTAATCCTCCACTACCTTCCAGGCTCTGCTCAAGTGTCACCTTCTCAAAAAACAAGAGCAACAACAACGAAAATCCAAACTCACAACCACAGGGTCAATGCTGACTCCTCTGCGGCTGCAACTGTTGACGGGAGTAGAAAGCCCAGCCTTCCTCCCGAGGAGCTGCTGGTGGTTTCGAACTGCTGACCAAGGTATGACCACTGCACCAGAAGATCCCCAAATATCAGATCCTAAGGTAGCAGACTCTGCTGTATTTTTCTTCTTGTGACTCTCGTCACAGCTGTTTACTGCATGTACTCCAAACTAGGCTGAAGGCCCTGTGTGAGCAGGGGTGCTTCAGTGCCTGGCACATTGTCTATACCCAATAAAAAGTCCCGGGTGAATGGATGGTGCTAGAATTAAGGTGACCAGATTTTCACATTGGTAAAGCGGGACACCAGCGGGACACCCTTGATAAAACTCATATCCTGGTGAAATAGCCACATGGCAGCTGAAAACTCTATACCCTAGCTTGTCATGCATTCTTTCCAAAAATTGAGACCTTTTGAAAATGCTGCGGGACGCGGGAAAAATTGTTAAAAAGCGGGACTGTCCCGCCAAAAGCGGGACATCTGGTCACCTTATTAGATGCACAAGACCTCTTTAGAGTGCTGAAAAGCAAGGAGGTTACTTTGAGGACTAACGTGCTCCTGGCCCAAGCCATGGCATTTCCAGTCACCTCATATGAATGGGAAAGTTGGTTATTGAATAAGGGGGACTGTAGAAGAATCGATGCGTTTGAATTGTGGTGCTGGAGCAGAATATTGAAAGTGCCGTGGACTGCCAAAAGGACAAACAAAGCTGTCTTGGAAGAAGAACGGCCAGAGTGCTCCTTAGAGGCAAGGATGGCTACATCTCATCTTATCTACTGCGAGTAGAGACCAGTCCTTGGAGAAGGGCATCATGCTTGGCAAAGCAGAGGGGCAGCAAAAGAGAGGGTCCTCATGGGATGGATTGGCACAGTGGCTGCAATCGTGAGCTCACTCGTAAGAACAATTGTGGGGATGGTGCGAGCCCGGGTGTATTTTCATTCTGTTGTACAAAGGGTCACTATGAGTTGGAATGACTTAAGGCACCTAACAACAACAGGATTGTTGGGGATATAACAGTAAGCCAGGGAGCACTGTCCCAGACTTTGGTAGCTTGTTATTTTGCGGAGGCGATGAACACTAAATAATAACACAATGGATGATTTAATTGCTCCTGAAAAAGGTGCTCTAGGACAGTATTGTTGATCAGAGAGCAGGTGAACAAGGGCTTTGAACCAGAGGAGGGAGCGTGGGGAGGAAGAGTATCTGGGAGGGCTCCCTTGAGGAGGTGATAATTCCGATGACGCTTGAAGGCTGGGTAGTTGTCCTGGGGAACAGTGAAGGGTGAAGAAAGAGCATGTTCAAAGCCCAAGATGTGTGTGTGTGTGTGTGTGTGTTGGAAATTCAGTGCTTTCATGGAATAAGAAAAGCTAGTGTTGCTTGAACCGAATGGTGGTAGGACTTGGAGGGAGGATAAGCTCAGGGTGGGAGTGAGGCGTTGAGCTTGTGGAGGGCAGGCACCAATACTCCTGCTTTGTCCACCTCTAGCCCAAGCATAGTCCTGGCCCTTGGCTGGCAATGTGGCTCCCGGCAAAGAGCACTGGGCAGGGGCCCAGACTGAGCTGGAGTCTAATGCTTACTTGCTGTGTGACCTTGAGCCAGTCCCATGGCTCTCTGAGATTGCCCTTCCTCCTCTGCTGATACAAGGACAGGTGATGGTCCCGCTCTTCTCTGGGAGAGCGCTCTAAGCTCTCGATGCCCAGGCAGCCACATGGCGTGGTCAGCAGGAAAGCTGTGAGGTTGGGTCTTGAGGCTGCCCTTTGCTGAGTTTCCAGGAGGCCCCTGGCCCATGGGGCAGAAGTCATGATCCTTGGGCAGGCCCGGGCCTTCTGCCCCACATCCTGCCCCCAGACAGACTCAAAAAACAAAGGCAACACACCCTTCAGACAATTCCCCTTCTCTGTGACTAGGGAAAGTCAGGGCACCGTGTCCCCTGAAGTCCCCTTCCGATTCCCCAAGAGAGAGCTGCCCGTGTGCAGCCTGTCTCAGACACGGTTTGCGTCACCTGCGGAAACCACGACGCATGCAGTGGAATGAGGCGCGTGTAGCTTGCAAGGCTCGATCAGAAAGGATGACCATGACAGGCTCAAAGCAATAGGTCATGTTGATATTTTCACATTAGTTTTCTATTCTTATTACATTTTGATGGATGGGGAGAGCGGGGATTTTATCGTAATCATTGCTGTCTTAAACTGCTAATTCATGCCCGAGTTCTCGTTTCCATTTTGTTTCTACAAATTCAGTCATGTGCTGATGGGATGAAGATTTAATAGGCAGCTGGAAGAAGAGGTGCCGATAGGCACACGTTAGCTGGGGAGCAGCGTCTTTTAAGAGCACAGCCTCATCAAGTCAATCTGTGAGGAAAGTGCCCGGTTACCCGGGGCCATCGGGGCTCCCTGCGTACAGCGACAAGAAACATACAATAATAAAATAATATCGTGCCATCCTACGGTGCTTCGAATTCTTCGGATTGTTTTGAATGGATCACTTTGAAAAATGAAAAGCGCCGTATGAGTGGAGACACTGGTTTGCTTGAGAGACTGGGGCAGCGGTCCTACTTTAGAGCTGCGGGAACTGAGGCAGAGAGAAGGGGCGTGAGCTCGACCAGATAAACACCCCCCTCCCCCTTCCCACGTCCTGGTTAAAATGCAAACCGTGGCCCTGGGGCCTCAGGAAATCTGTCCTTTCCACTGCTCCCGGGTGAGACACAGTCTGATGGCATTTGCGAATGCACCCGTGTGTGTTGTGGTTCCATTGATACCTTTGATGATGCCCTTCCAATTGCCCAAGGAGGTCCGGTGGTGTAGTGGTGGCGCACTGGGTTGCTAACCACAAAGTCAGCAGTTCAAAACCACAGCCCCTCCTAGGGAGGTAGACAGGGCTCTTTGCTCCTGGAAAGAGTTCCAGTCTCTGGGGCACTTTGTCCCAGTCCCACATGCTCGCTGCGAGTCATTATCGACTCAATGGCAATGAGTTTTGTTTTGGTCTCAGTTGTCCTGTCTTAAGTCCCTGATTAGTGCTACTGGCTGGAGAGTTGGCGGTTCAAGCCCACTGGTGGCACGGTGGGAGAATAGTCTGGTGTTCTACTTCTGTGAGATGAGGGCCACTGAAAACCCTACGGGGTGCAGATCTCCCCCGCAACCCAAGGGACTACCGAGAGTCAGAATCGACTCAATGGCATTGAGCTTGGCTGGCCGGTTGGTTTGGGTCCTCGCCTTGATTATAATTGCTGGCAGATGAGACCTACTCATTCCTTCACTTGTCCCATTCTCTAGGTCTCTTGGCTCAACCTATTGTTCCTCCCCCTTGTCCCCCCGCTGTCCTTGGTTGAGGCAGTGGGCACTTCATCTCATCTCTGCCAACAATCCCACACTGGCCCCTTCTATCCTACACTCACTCCTCTACCCAGCACCCTGAGCTCTCAGTAGGACCTCCCTGCCACGCCCTCCACAGTGGGAGCAGATCAGGCCGGGGCTGGGTGTAGGGACTGCAGTGGGGGTGGGGGAAACTCCAGAACTCCGAACTCACTGCCACGGAGCCCATTCCAGCGTTTAGGGACGGATCCTAAAGGACAGAGTGGAACTGCCTCGTGAGTTGCAAGCCCCAGCTTGCTCCCTCAGGGCGGCTGGGGGTTTCAGACGGACTGCTGACCTGGCCCTCTGCAGTTAAGGCATGCTTTGACATCCAAGTCTGCCTTGCTGACCAGCTCCCGCCAGATGCCCCCGTGGAGTGGCAAGATTTGGTGAGCTTTGTGTGTGAATGTCCGTGTGTGTGTGTGTGTGCACACGTGCGTGTGTGTTAGGTCTCTTGGCACATTTCACAAAGGGGCTTGGCATCTGTCCCCCCCCACCAAACGCCTCACAACAACCAACCTCGGGAGGTACCCCTTGAGATGCGTGAGACTTCAAGACGTTCCGTGACCTTGCCCAAGGTCACAGGCCTCTGGGGCAGAGCCTACCCTCAAGGGCTGTGCTGCCTGCAGAGCCCACTAGGGCTGCTTTGTGACCTGCCCCAGGCAGCTCTTTCTGGGGCATTTGCACCTGTTCCCATATTGGGGGCTAACTGTGGAAACTTGTTTTTGCTGCGTCCCACCAGGTCCAGGAAATGGGAGCCCAGCCTGTGGATGGGTGGACAGGAGGCTCTCAAGGCCCCCACGTCTCCTCCTTCTTCTCCTCCTCGTCCTCGTCCTCGTCCTCGTCCTCCTCCTCCTCCTCCTCGTTCAGGGGCTGGGGCTCAGGCCTTCTCCCTGCCTTTCAACCACTCGCTCACTCGCTCTCTCCCGCTGCTTCCTCTGTTTCTCTCTCCTGTCTCTCTCTCTCTTGTCGGAGCATGAAAATGACTGGACTTGGCATTATCTACTGGTTTCCATGGTAATAAAATCTGTTTCCGATAATGGCCCTTCCCTGGCTGTGGTTAGTTTTGGTAATTTTAGCAACACTGTTGCACAGGCCACCTGCATTTCAATACGATGCAAGCTGGATTCCAGGGCTGCTTTCAGGTTGAATAGAAATAAGAGAAAGTGCTTGCTCGAAAATTTCGAGGCTGGATAAATGCTCGAGGGGTGGGGGGGAGAGAGAGAGAGAGAGAAAGAGAAAGAGAGAGAGAAAAGGGAAAAGTTACGTAACCCCCCCCCAAGGCTTGGGTGTATGAATAGCATCAAAAGACCCCCACCACTGCGTAAACCTGCCCATGACCTCTGTGAGAGGAGGGTGAGCCCCGGACTTTCCTGTAGGGTGCCAGGCCTCGATCACCTGGCCCCCAAGCAGCCCTCCTGCCTCGTCTCCATTCCCTGCTGCCTTGGCCGTGAGATTCTGCTTCTTGACGTCCAGTCTGCTTGTGTGGTTTCAGCTCCCTCTCGTGCTCTTCCGCCCCTGGTGCCGGGAAAGTTCCTACCAGCGTTTAAGCAGCTGGCCAGGCATCTCTGCATCCACCCTTGAGGGAGTCTTTTCATGCCTCTTGGCGCTGCTGTCACGTGCATCTTTCTCACAGTGAAACGTGTGCGTCAGACACACCTCATCTCACTGGCTTCCTTGTTTACCTGCCTCTCTCCCCTGTCTCCTGTGCCTTTTGAAAAGAGGGTGTCTTGCCTGCCACAGATTTTGTGCCCTGGTGAATGGAGAATAGAGAGCCACAGCCGCCACAAGCCACCCTGGTGGCTCTGTGGTGGAGTCCCTATCTCTCCAAGCGGGAGACCTGGGTTCTATCCCTGGCCAGTGCATCTCCGGTACTGTCGCTACCTGTCTGCCTGTGGAGGCTTGTATGTTGCCGTGATGTGGAGCAGGCTACAGAGGACAAGGACGAAAGGTCTGGTGGTCTACTTTTGAAAACCAGCCCATGAAAACCCTTATGGGTCACAGGAGACCACTGTCTGTCTGCTCTGGGGCCAACCATGGGCAGGACACAGGCCTGGGCAGGGGTTTATTCTGCAGGACAGGGAACTACTGGCCACTCTGTGTGCATCTTTGCCTTGGTCCTCCCTCACCCCATGAGGCAGGCATGGTTATGAGTGCCGTTTTACAGAGGAGGAAACCGAGGCTCAGAGAGGCCAAGATGCGGGTCCCAGATGGCAGAGTTCCTAGATGAAGTGACTTCAGATGAATGACTTCACGCTGGAGGTTTATGAGACCGACCAGCACTGAGCGCACAGCCTCTGAGTGAATTTAGGGGAAGATTTCCCCGGAAGTCTTTAGGGGGAGCTGTGAAGGAGATGGCTGCCACCACAGCGAGGTTCTCTCCTCTATCTGATGCTGCAGGGGGTGGGGGGGGAGGGGGGTGCATGGGAAGGCCGGAAGGAGCGGGTGGAGGGGGGCAGCACAGATGTGAGGGGGCTGCGCACACAGATTTTTGCTGATGCCTGCAAACTTCTAGGGAAGGGGGGCTGGGGGGGGGCGGGGGAGGCGGGGAGAACAGGGGAAGATGTGCCAGAGCCTCCAGCAGCCCAGTCTGAAAATGGGCCTGGGCTTCACCCCCCGTGTCCAGCCCCGGAGGGACGCTGGGGAGGGCCCGATGTGCACATGGCCCATTAGAGATAAGGCGGAGTGTACCTCGAAGCGGGGAGAGCGGGGGGAGAAGGGGCAGCCTCCTCCTGCCACCAGCTGCCAGCCCGCCTGGGCAGCCATCTGATTTGTGTGCAGACCCAGCCTGACGCTCCCCCAGGACTGGGCCCAGCGGCTGTGACTGCGTCTGTACTTGCAGTTGAAATGGTTCCTGAGAGGCACTTGGCTGGGCCTGCGCCTCCTCAGGGGCAGCTGGGATGCTCAGAACTCAGATTTTCCAGAGCAGACTGCTTGATCTCTGCCCTCCGAAATCTCCTCCAGGCCGGTGGGATGGTGGCACAGGACCCACAGTAAAACTGAGCCCTCAGCTTTCGTCCCCTCAGGATGGGGCCTGCTGGCCATCCCAGATGCCGTCTGAGGTCAAGATCTTAGGAGGCTGAGGGCAACAACTTCAAGGATGGGGGTGGGGGCGGGGGCGGCATAGAGCTAGGCTCCTCCCCAGCCTCCCCAGTGCAGGGATCTAGCAGCCTGCAGTTCTCCCCTCATCGCCCTTCATGTAAAGTAGAGTCAGGGGGACCAAGGGAGCTGGTTCATGAAGATCACACTCAGATCCCAACTGAACAGAACTGGACTCATAAGCACTCCATAGGACGGACTTGGTAGAACTGCCTCTGTGAGTTTCTGAGGCTGTAACTCTTGACAAGAGTGGAAGGCTGGCTGGTGGTTTCCCACGGTGACTTGTGGTTAGCAGCCTAGTGTAACCACTAGGCCCCGGGGCTCCTCAAATCTATGGATAGAAATACAGATGGACAGTTAGCTAGGTAGAGAGTGGCCACGGCGGCCCCTCTGACTCATGGTGACCGCGTACAACAGAGCAAAATCTGCCCAGTCCAGCGTGATCCTCCTAACGGCCAGCTGGTTTGAATCTATCTGTGTCCAGTGTCATTCTGTCTCATGGAGGGTCTCCCTCACAGGCCCTGGGCCCAGCATCACCAGACATGATGTCATCTGCCTTGGTCGATCCCACTGGTGGTCGTGCCCCAAGCAAAGGTGCCAGACACTGTTGTTGTCAGCCATAGGTTTTCTTTCCTTTTTTTTTTTTTAACGAAATCATTTTATTGGGGGCTCGTACAGCTCTTATCACAGTCCATCCATTGTGTCAAGCACATTTGTACATTGTTGCCATCATCATTCTCAAAACATTTGCTTTCTACTTGAGCGCTTGGTATCAGCTCCTCGTTTTCCCCTCCCTCCCCCACACTCCCTCCTTTATGAACCCTTGATAATTGATAAATTATTATGATTTTTTCATGTCTTACCCTGTCCAATGTCTCCCTTCACCCACTTTTCTGTTGTCCATCCCCCAGGGAGGGGGTTATAGTTAGATCATTGTGATCGGTTCCCCCTTTCTCACTCACCTCTGCCTTCCCCTCCCCGTCTGGTATTGCTACTCTCATTATTGGTCCTGAGGGGTTTATCTGTCCTGAATTGCCTGTGTTTCCATCTCCGGTCTGTCCAGTGTACATCCTCTGGATGTACTGAATTTGTAAGGTAGAACTGGGATCATGATAGTAGGGAGGGGGAGCATTTAAGAACTGGAGGCAAGTTGTATGTTTCATCGGTGCTATACTGCACTCTGACTGGCTGGTCTCCTACCCAGGACTTCTGCAAGGGGATGTACAGTTGTCTACAGATGGGCTTTGGGTCTCCACTCTGCACTCCCCCTCATTCACCATGATATGATTTTTTGTTCTTTGATGCTTGATACCTGATCCTATCAACACTTTGTGATACACAGGCTGGTGTGCTTCTTCCATGTGGGCTTTGTTGCTTCTGAGCTAATGGCCGCTTGTTTATCTTCAAGCCTTTAAGACCCCAGACACTATATCTTTTGATAGCTGGGCATCATCAGCTTTCTTCACTATATTTGCTTATGCATTTGCTTTGTCTGCAACGATCATGTTGGGAAGGTGAGCATTATGGAACAAAGTATTCTTGCATTGAGGGAGTACTTGCATAGAGGCCCAATGTCCATCTGCTATCTTAATACTAAACCTATACATATGTGCACATAGATCTATTTCCCTATCATCACATATAAATATATTTACATATGTATACGCCTGTATTTAGACCTCTATAAATGCCCTTTGTCTCCTAGTTCTTTCCTC
The DNA here is from genome assembly GCF_050624435.1 of Tenrec ecaudatus. NCBI lineage: Eukaryota > Metazoa > Chordata > Mammalia > Afrosoricida > Tenrecidae > Tenrec > Tenrec ecaudatus. Next base: position 61,464,264 of record NC_134530.1, on the reverse strand, counting down.
TATTTCCTTTTACTTTCCTCTTGTCCCACTATCATGTTCGGTCTTTATTTGGGTTTCAGTAATTCTTCTTGGTTCCATTGCTCTTGATCAAGACCTACCAGGCATCCTATGCCCTCCTTGCCATCTATTTTAGATCACTTGTTGTTCCCTTGTCCCTGGGTTTGTTTGTTAACACCAACTTCCTTTCTCCCACCTCCTCCTATCCCATGTTCCCCCGGAACCATTGGTACCATTGTTTTCTCCTCCAGATTGTTTATCCCAACTATCTTATCTAGATAGACCTACAGAGATAATAACATGCATAAAAAATAAGACGGAGCAAAAGAAAACAAAACAACAACAAAAAGAAAGCCTGTAAATAGTTCAAGGACTGTTTGTTTATTGACCTTTAAGAGTGCTTTCCTGTCGAGTCTGATGGGGTGCCATGCCCTGGTCCCACAGTCTATTTTTGGTATTCCCTGGGAACCCTGGGAACGTCATTGCTCTGTTCCCCTTGCTGTTCCGTTGCACACCCTTGGTGTTTCACCTCAGTGTAGTGGGGTCAGATCGGGCACAATTCCTGCACTGTCTCCAGTATTGTCCCCTGGAGGACTATAGGTCAGTGAGGGACATCGACACTCGTGGTGGGACTGGCCCCATGGTCCTCTCTGTGCATTGGCTGCTCTGAGTGGGAGTATCGTCCTTGGGGATTGGTGGGCCAAGATGTACTCCACTCCCTCTTCCTCTCCCTTTGTTTGCTCCCATGTGCTCTGTCAGACATGTCCCTCTCCCTGAGCTGGAGCTTCAGTGCTGTCCTCGGAAGTGAATTCTTCTGCAGCCGTCGGTTTTCATTGGCTGTATTTTGGAGGTAGACTGCCAGACCTTTCTTCCTAGTTCATCTGAATCTGGAAACTGTAACATGCCCACCTGGAATTTGAAAAACTGAAAGGATCATAGTGACAGACCTTCCCCCACAGCACAATGAACTGCTCAATGAGCAGTGGTGACAAAAGGTGTTTGTTTGTTGCTGTCAAACGGACTCTGACTCAGGTCGAGCCTCTGTGTGCGGAGAAAACGATCAGTTCTGGAAGACCATGGCCCCGGGGAGCAGACAGGTCCCACACTTAGCCATCTGTACCACACAGGGTCGTGACTATGAGGGCTATCCTCAGGTGATTCCCATTTGTGCATTAGGAAACGAAGGCCCAGAGAGTGGAGGGAATGTTCCTGAGGTCTGACACGCATGGTGGAGCCAGGATAGGAATCCAGGATGAAACCACCAGCTGCTTTGAGGTAGAAAGACAAGGCTTTCTACTTCCATAAAGACGTATGAGGGGTACCTCCCCTCCAAAACTGGAAAAGAGCTCCACTGGGTTGAGCTTTGTTGCCTTTGTAGTATGAATTTTTTCCTGCTAGGCAAGCATCCGACAACTCGCTCTGAGTTAGTGCACCCAGTGGAATCACCTGGGAAGGTTCTCTCTGGTCACAATTAATTTTCTCATGAAAGCAATTTTGCTTGAACCTCGTTTTTTTGTGATGACTGATTTACGAGAACAGTACGCAGCTGTGAAATTTTGCTTCCTGCTCAGGGAAAAATGCTGCAGAAACTGTTGTGATGCTGAATGTAACTTACAAGGACAGCGCTATGGGAAAAACTCAAGTGTACGAGTGGGTTTCTCATTTCAAAAAAGGTGAAATGTTAATTGATGAAAAAGTTAATTGTGGACATCCATCAACTTCTGGAATGGACAAAAATGTAGTGCATTTGGAGTTCATTCCACCAGGTCAGAGTTTTCTATTTAGAAGTTCTGAAAAGATAGCATAAAAAAGGGCCTGATTTGTGGCAGATGGAGGGCTGGTTTTGCCACCAACAATGCACCTGCTCACGCAGCCATCTCAGTGTGCCAGTTTGGGGCAATAAACAGCATGTCTCTCTTGCCCCACGGACCTTACTCACCCGACCTCGCTCCACGTGACTTCCTTTTGTTTCTGTGAATGCAGAGGGACATGAAAGGACAGCGATTTGGCCATGTAGAAAAGGTGAAGGAAAAAAGGAGGGAGGTGCTGGGGTCAGCCATCCAAACAGATGAGTTTGAACAATGCTTCCAAGAATGGAATCGCAGAATTGACAGATGTATTAAGTGTAATGGAGAGTGCTTTGAAGGTGATAAGGTTGTTTTGTAAAAACAAAACAAAAAGAACATAGCTTTGAAAAAAAATCCTTTTGTGTGTGTGTGTGTGTGTGTGTGTGAGGTGTTACCCCCTCTTACAGTCTTGGACCCCCACAGGGCCTGTTCCACTTTCTCTCCTAGTCAGAGTCAACTTGATGACAGGGAGCTGAGCTTTCGATGGGTCAGGTCTTCTCTACTGTGGTGCTGGCGGCACAGCGATATGGAGAAGAAAGGATGGCAGCCTGGCAGAGGAGGGGAGCCCTTGCTGGGATTTGGGGTCAGAGAGCAGGCTTTGCCTCTGGGCTCAGCTCATCATTCGTTACATGTTTGGGGCCAGAGACCAGGATGCCTCCCAGCTTGGCTTCTGTTTCTGTCCAGTGGGAAGCCACTGTGTCCCCAGCGGCCCCTCTGCAGGCCAGCCTGCATCCGGGGCGAGGATAAATCGCTTCATGTTGTGAAAACCTGAAAGTCTCTCCAGCAGAGACGGGTGGCTAGAAAGTACACATTCTCGAAGGAAACCTGACTTCCCATCAGTGCGGGGCCGTTGACCAGGGGTGCCTCAGGGGCATGATCGCTGTTCCAGATGTTGCCCCTACCCTACCCCTTCCTCCCCGGCTGGAATTCAAGCATGGCTTCCCTGCTTGGCCCGTGGGGATGTTAACGACTGTCGGGTTAGGACGTGAGCTTGGAGATAGGGCACCTGTTGAAATGGTCTTTGGCAGACATAGCCAGCGTGGGATGTCTCAGATTCAACTTGGACCCACTTGAAACCCTGGCACCTGGAAGAGGTGTGTTCCTCCCCGTCACTCCCATTTCACAGAACCGAGCTCCGAGGTCCCTGTGGGTCTGATGGGTAAGTCTGGCTTGCAAGATGGCACACACATGTTGCTTCTTCTCTGAGACCATCCCTGGCTAGGAATGGACTCAACTTAGACTCACAGGACACCCTGGGGATGAGGGACAGGGTACTGTCCCTGCCAGGTACTGAAGGTCCCTCTCCAAGCCGGGCCCTCTCTCGGTGGCGCCATGGCTCCGTCCCCCTTACTCCCCTCTTGGCAGATGCTCTAAAGCACCCCTCCACCCCCAGCTGGGCCCTTCACTTCATGCAGGACAGAATTAATTGGGGGAAACTGTGGTCCAAGATGGGAAGAGGCTTTGCCAGTGTCTCTCTCTGGCCGCGCCTCGGGGCAGGCCCATGCCATGTCACGTGAGTTCCTCTTCCCGCCAGGTAATACTGGCCTTGTTTAAACCACCTCCAGGATGTGTCAGACCATCAGAGATTACAGCCAACGGCCGCCGGTTCCCTCATTACCGGGTGCCAATAATTAATATTTATAAGTCAAGTGGGCGCTTGTGTTTCTCTGCTGCAAAGGAATCCTGTGTTTCCAGTCCGACTGCAGACATTCGGGGTTCTCATTACCCCATCATGAAAAGAAGAGCTCCCTGACTTGTAATTGTCTCTGGCAGAGACTGGAGCCCCCCAGGAGGAAGAGGACGCTGGGCAGAAACCCTGGGAGATGGGCTGCGGGAGAGAGACAGAGGGACAGAGGATGGCCGAGTCACAGAGACTGAAGATGAGCATGAGCGTGACTGTGTGACCCCAAGAAGAAAGGGGGTTCAGCAGAGATCCAGCCCTGAGTCCAAGAGAGGAACTGGGGCACCCCCCCACACACACACAGGAGGCCTGGAGAGAGGATGACAGAGGGGACGAGGCATAGGGAGGTTCAGAGTGCAGAGACAAATCAGGAGACTGAGAGAGCGAGGGAAAGGAAGATGGCAGTGCCACATTGTGGGCAGCGAATGAAGATAAGCCATCCAGAGAGAGACAGAGCAACGCTGTAGAGGGGCAGGGGAAGGGCTCCCAGAGAGAGCCAACTGACTGGCAGGTGATTCCAGTCCTTGGGCCACCTGCCATGGAGCTGGTGGTACCTGGCATTGAGTTTACATAAGGAGGCAAGTTACCCAGCCCCTGGGTTGGCACCCACTGGTGCTCAAAGGAGCCCGCTCTGCACAGATCCTAACATAGGCTCCCCAGAACAGGACCTGCACCCAGTAGATGCCCCCAGCACCCCAGTATAGAACCTGGACTAGGTTGAATGGAGGCTCTGGCATGGTGTTGACTGAAGCAGCAAATGAGTAACTCCCAGCCTCCTCACTGGTGCCTGCACAGTCCCAGAGCTGTAGAATGAGCACTGGGCAGGGGTGGGACAAGCTGGCTCGTGCCAATCTGTTTATTCCCTTGGGCCTCAGTTCCCTCCTTCTCTAGCTGGAGGGTGACCCTCAGTGATCTGTGAGGGTCCTTCCACCAGTAGGATTTCATGACTTTGGATCCCAGCTCACTCCTGTCTTACACTTACAGCCCCTCATCTTCCAAGCTCAGTCCAGCCCCCCACCCCCTCCAGGGCTCACCGGGCTGGACGGGGGGGGGGGGGGGAATCAGTTCTGGGAGGACGGGGCTTTTCCTGCCCACAGCTCTCTGATTTGCACATCAGAACCTCCGTGGACTTTCAGCCATTCATGCCCTCGGGCCTCATGGAAGGGGAAGAAGCAGCAAAGAGGTGGCCTTGAAAGTAGGGCTCCCAGGAGCCATGCACTTGGCCCCTGAAAGTGGAGGCTCATGGTTATGTATGAGGGCTGGAGCTGAGCGGGGGTGAGAAGTGCAGCTGTTCTTCGCTCAGGTGCGGAGGGCAGGACTGGGCCACTGGGATGGCAGTGGATAGAGAAGGGTCAGAGGCCTGGGAGGAAGGTGCTAACCAGCCGGGACAGCCTCCTTCTTTTGCAGATGGAGACCCGGGTCCTGCAGGGGGCTGTTGGCATTAAGATCACAGAGCATCGGGGTGTAGCTTTTCATGCATTATCTCCACAAATGCTTATGACATGCATCAGTCAGCGTGTGCTACAAAGACGCTGCCTAATACACCGCTCTCCAAACGCCGGGGCCTCAAATAACCATCATTTGTTTTCAGAGGTCTGTTGCACCAACTGATGCGCATGGACTTGGCTCCCGGTGGCTCTGCCTCAGGGGTCTCTCTCCTCCTCCTCTTGGGATGAGCGGCCTGCGCTGGGCATGTCTTCTTCAGCCATGGGCCAGGGGGACAGAGCGAACCCAAACACGCAAGGCATCTTCAGGCACTGGCTCAGAGTTAGCACATCCTCTATTTTCGCCCACTCAGTGTGGCCCAACTCAAGTTTCGGAAGCAGGGAAGTGCACTCTGCCCATGAGAGGGTGGCGTGACGTTCAGGGCAAAAGACAGGGATCCAGGAAGAGGTAAAGCATTGAGGCCAAGAGTGTAATCTTTCCAGCGTGCCTACTAAGGGCTTAGCATCGTGTTTAGAGCGAGGGGCAAGCTATGGGCAAGTCCACGTGGAGCTTACCATATGCACACGCAAACAGTCGCAGGCGATGAACTTGCAACACCAGGGACCCCGCAGGGCAGAGTGGGGTTGAACTGGCGGCTTTGAGAAAATGGTCTGGGGAGGCCTCTTGGAGGAGGGGATGTGAGGATAGAACTGACGAGGGGACTGAAGAAGAGATGGAGGAAGAGCTTCCCAGGCCAGCCGGTGAATTCCAAGTGCAGGGCTCTGCAGAGCTAACCGGACAAAGCCCAGGCTCCGGGAGCAGGTCCAGCCCCTCCTCTGACTTGCTTTCTCCAATGCTCCTTGCTCCGTTTACTCCAACTAGTCCAAATTCCATAACTTTCTCTTTACTCTCTTGTTTCTCGTCTGCCTGATGAGCTCCTATGGATCCTTCAAGACCCAGTTGAAATACGAAGCTCTCTTGAGGGCCTTTCCTGACCCTGTCGGAGCCCCTCTGCAGGGGTGTCCACAGTGCCCTCAGCAATCTCCACTATAGCTCTCGTCCTCACTGCGTTGAAGTTGTCGGAAGGGGCTGCAGAGGCAGCACTTGAACCTGGGTCTCCTGACTCCAAGTCCACTACCCTCGGCTGCCTCTTGGGCCGGGGAGAATGGTTTCACAGGCCACCCAAGCTCCCTGTCTCATGCCAGAGGCTACGTCTGCAAATGGATTGGGAGGTCTTTGCGCTCACCTAACCCAGCTCTGGCCCCTGCTGCCCAGCCCAAGGACAGGCTGTCCCCAAGGAAGAGTCAGCCAGGGTTTGGGGAGACTGCATGAAGGCACTGGCATGCTCGGTGGGAGCCCCTGGGGCTGGGAGAAGAGACTCCATAAAACCGCTTCAGCTGCAGGCAAACCTGCCCTCTGCCCTTCCTGGCCTGGCCCCGGGGCAGTCAGGGTCTGGGGACAGTGGGGGCAGTGAAGGAAAGTGGCACTCCTTCACAACCCGAGGAGCTAGCGTGCCCCCAAGCCAGCTCGTGCTGTGGGAGATTTCTACTGCTTTCCAGTCTCGGGTGGCAGGATTTCGTGCCATGGCCATTGGGTGGGGAAGGAGTTGGATGTCTGACCAGCCTTTGGGACGTGACGTCCAGGAAAGAGTGGAACATGGTTCTCAACCTGAGAAACGCCTGAGCAGGGTGCTTTTGAGACATATCGGTGCCTGGGGTCCCATATTTTATTTCATTTTTTGAAATCGTTTTGTTGGCATACAATTCTCATATGATGTGATACAATTCAATAGGGAAGAGCGATGCAAGTCATCACCGCAATCAGTCTCAGGACATCTATCCTCTCCTCATGCTCATTGTGGCTAGCGCCCCGTTTCCCGCGCTCAACCTCTCCTGCCACGTCCCTGGGAATTACTCGTCCACTGACTGTCTCTGTAGATTTACCTATTCTAGATTTCACATGCAGAAAATTGTATAAAACAAAGAACAAACAAACAAAACTCCACAAAATGACAAAACAGAAAAACCTCCATGGAAAAGAAGGCAGAAAATATTAAAACCTGAAACAACTTTAAAACGGGTCAAAAGAGGGATAATATGATAAGATGTTACATTTTTACATAACTGCATCTGTCAAAAATGTTTCAGAAAGCTGACGAAGCACTGGAAGCACTCAGTCCTCCATGTCCGGAAGTTTGGAAGACAGCTACTTGGCCCACTGACTGAAAGACATCCTTATTTGTACCATTCCAAAGAAAGATGAGCCAACAGAATGCTCAATCTGTAGGCCAATTGCATTGATGTCACACGCAAGGAACATTCTGCTGGTGCTCATCCAACAGGACATTGACAGGAAGCTGCCAGAGGTTCAGGCTGGATTCAGATGAGGATGTGGGACAAAGAATATCATTGCTGATGTCAGAGGGATCTTGGCTTAAAGCAGAGGATACCAGGAAGATGTTTACTTGTGTTTGATTGACGATGCAAAGGTGTTGGACTGCGTGGCCCACAATGAACTGTGGATGACCTTGAGGAGAGTGGGAATTCTGGGACCCTTTACTGTGCTCATGCAGAACTTGGACATGGATCAAGAGGCAGTTGGAAGTTGTGTGAACGAAGGGAATACTGCATGGTTTAATATCAAGAAAGGTGTGTGTCAGGGTTTGTGTTAGTCTGCGTACATTAGAGAAACAAATCCACAGAAACTCCTATGTATAAGAGAGAGTTTTATAGGAAGGGTAAGTGCACATCAAGAAAACATCCCAACCCAGTGCTGTCCAAGCCCACAAGTTCAACCTTAACCCATATGTCCGACACTAATCCACAAAGTCCTCCTCCATCTCACAAAACACAAGCAATGATGCTGACTGAAGGAGGAAAGCTGAGTCAGTGAATATGTAAGCATCTCAGCACTGGCAGGGGGCTCCACACGGCTGCTCCAGCACCCAGGGCTGCATTGGGGTAGCTCCATGTGGCTTCTCAGGGATGTCTTGCAGGAAGTGAGCCTTGCCAGCTGAAGCAGGGAAATGGCCAAGGCAGCTGCACCCTGGTGCAACCATCAGAAAACAAGAGACTCGAGAACTTGAAAGGCGAGGCTCACCGAGCCATTTATCTCCCCGCCCTTCTATTAACCCCATATGTGGTTATAGACCAGGTTGGCACAATAAACTACCTAACTCAGGGTTGTAGTCTCTCACCCATGCTTGTACCATGTGTAGACTGAGCAAATCAGCAGAGAAGCTGGATTAGATGAAGAAGAGTGAGGCATCAGCATTGGAGGAAGGCTTCTTAACAACCTGCAATATACAGATGACGCAACCTTGCTTGCTGACAGTGAGGAGGACTTGAAGTACTTGCTGATGAAGATAAAGATTGCAGCCTTCAGTGTGGAAGACAACAGTAAGACTTAAGGGGTTTTTGGTGTGCTGACATGGCACCTGTAAGAAGATATGGGTAGAGTGTAGTCTGTCATTCAGGTCACATCTTGATGACCTCCTTTGGAGGTGCCACAGAGATAAGTGGCTCTCTGGAGGCTGGGCCCCTCTCTCTCTACCTTCATCTTCCTCTTGATGAGCCACACTGACACCTTCACAATTCCTGGGATGTGGCCACCACCATTGGATTCACACAACTCTGCATGCACCAGTCTGTGATCTTCCTGCATTCTTCAGCATTGCATGTGGCTGCGTGAGATTGAAGAGGGTTTTATGGACTAACTAACACCAGACTTATGGGCCTGATCTGGACTGGGCTGGGATATTTGCTTGACATAGAATTACTTCTTGGTATAAAGCTCTCTCACATGTATATGAGTGTCACTGGATTTGCTTCTCCAGTCAATCTGGCCTAACCCAACAACTTAATGTAAGGAAGACCCAAATCCTCACAACTGGACAACTAAGTAGCTTCATGGTAAATGGAGAAATGGTTGAAGTTTTCAAGGATATTGAATTGCGTAACAATCAATGCTCATGGAAGCAGCAGTCAAGAGACCAAAAGATGCATTGCATTGGGTAAATCCACTGCACAAGATCTCTTTAGAGTATTGAAAAGCAAGGAAGTTACTTGGAGGACTAAGGTGCGCCTGACCCAAGCCAGGGTATCTTCGGTTGCCTTACTTGCATGTGAAAACTGGACATCGATGCAAGAAGCCAGACGAAGAATCAATGTGTTTGAATTGTGGTGCTGGAGAAGAATATTGACAGTACCCTGGGCTGCTAAAAGGAAAAAAAAATCTGCCTGGGAAGAAGTGTGGCAAGAGTGCTCCTTAGAGGGTTGGATAGCAAGACGTCATGTCACTACTCTGGACGTGTTGTCGGGAGAGCCCAGTCCCCGGCGAAGGGCATCATGCTTGGTAGAGTGGAGGGGCAGCGAAACAGAGGAAGGCCCTCAGTGAGATGGACTGACACCGCGGCTCTAACGATGGGCTCCGGCATGGGGACACTTGTAAAGGCGGTGCAGGACCATGCAATGTTTCCTTCTGTTGGCCATAGGGTCGCAATGGGCTGAAACTGACTCAATGCACCTAACAACAGCAACAACAACAACATCGGCCATCACTGACTTTACCACGTTGTCTGATATCAAAGCTATTCCCATGCCTGGACGATGGTCAGAGGAGATCACCAGAGGCTTAATCTGTGTGTTGATCCTACAAGTAGATTTGGGGCTTCCCCTGTCAACCATAGCCTTCTGTAGCCCTCGTGTTCACACTGTAAGCTCTGATACCGTTCTACCCCCTGGAATTAGATTTTATTGTTTACAATCTTTGGATGACATAAGCTGCTGGGCTTCTTCTATACGGACTTGGTCGATGCCTCAGTTAGATGGCTGCTTGTTTTAAAGACACTGAGATCCTAAATATGATTCTTTCTGATAGCTAGGAACACCTGATCTCTTCACCACACTCTGCTGTAACACCTACATCTTTAGTGCTCTCTTCGTGAGATGGAGCATCGAATACCATCCCAGACCATTTAAACCAGAACTTGAGGACCAAGTGTCCAAGCATGAGATGAAAAACAAAACATTACAAAAAAAATTCCTCTTATATTAATTAACATTCTTAGTGGGTGTTGTAGAGAGAGCCATGCGTCTTATTGGCCTGACCCAATAGAAGCCCCTCTCGTTCACGTCACATCCATTCTATGCTACTGACAATCTTTCAAGGCCCAGGGGATGAAGGCTGTGTCCTCATCAACAGGAAGCTTCCAACGTCGTCTGAGCTTCCTCACCTGGCCAACAGGTGGAGGAAGAGAGTGAAGAGTGGGCGCTTTGTACAGGAAGCCTACCCACATTCCAATGGCCAGAGCCCATTGAGCTGGACCGGAAGTCGGACATCTAGTCCTTGGCTGAACAGTCATGCCTTGCGGCGCTGGATTGCTGCTGTCGTGAGTGCCATCAGGTTGGCTCTGACGCACAGCATGCATGGTGTGAACGCCCACACGTACCCACACCCCTGCGCAGGACAGCACAGCAGACTGCCTGCCATCTTCACACCGATCATGGTTGTAGACACTGTGTGGTGATTTGAGTGCCCCAGGGTGTAAGTGGCTGCTTTTCAGAAAGAGCTCACCAGCTGTTTCTTCCTGGTACCCGAGTCTGGAAGTTCTGCTGAGACCTGTCCGCCATGCACAGCCCTGCTGGCATCTGAAATCCCAGCGGCACAGCTTCCGGCGTTAGAGCCACATGCAAGTCACCGAAGTGCAACCAAGTGACAGCCGGGTGGTGGGCCAGCATGAGGAGACCCGCATACATCTTAGGTGGCCAGCTGGCCGGCTCCACCTCTGCTTTCAGGTGATGCTAATATGAAGCCAGGACGGAAATCTCTACTGATCTAGAGATTCCTGGCTTGGTTAGAATTGTGCTTCAGTCCTCCTGCTCGCATGACTGTCGTGTCTTCAACACCCCAGGCTGTCCGGTGGGTGGGGACCCACAGAGAGTCTAAGGGAAGGGGCCCCCTGCCCCCCACAGAAGGCCATACAAGGGGGTGGGGAGGCTGCCATAGATGGAGGCAGAGCCTGCAGAGCTTAAAAGACCCAGCCTGGAGGCTTGACCTCGACTCTGAAGCCATGAACGGCTTGGAAGCAAGTGAGAGACAGGAGGAGAGTGAGCTTCGGGAAGGTCCATTTCGTGGAGAGGGGGTGGGACGTGGGGTGAGGCTGTTGTGTTCAGCATTCACTTCTCTCAGACAGACCACGCTCTACCCGTGGTCCTGCCTGGTCTGGGTCTCCACAATACTCAGGAGGCAAACGGGACTCTCGTGCCCTGCCTCACCTCCACTCCTCTTCCCTGGCCAACACAGGGACGGATGACCGACTCTGGAAGCAATTCCGTCACAGGACGTCCTAAACGTTGTACGCCGGGAGAATGTGATTGTAACAACCATTTATAGTTTCCCGAGAGGATGGCTTTGTGAGGGAAATACTCAGCTGCGTATTCTAGGCTTAGTCTATTTGTAAGCAAAAACTCAGTCCTCTGTAGTTAATTCTTCCATTCATCCTTTCACCCCACAGATATTGACAATGATCCAACCATATCCCAGGCCCTCTGTTGGCCACTATGCACCCAGTGGTGAAAGGGACAGGTCACGTGGTCCCTGCCCACGCGGAGCTTGTGGGATATGCCTCCTTGGTTGATACTCAGAAACGTGTCCATCTGCTGATGAGTTTCTCTCTTCCTAAATCCCCCATCGTTGAGTCCCATGTAGGCCTTTTCAAATCCGAGCAATACACTGTCATCCTTTTGGAGAGACCTAATCAGAACACAGACACAAAGGTGCTTTTACAGCCTGTGGAGTAAACAAAGCAATTTCCTCTCGTGAATGTGTTTGTGAGGTATTCAGGCTTTGAAAATCGGGCCTGGTGATGGTGAAAGTCCAAGGACCGGCTTCCTTTCAGGCTGTGTGGTTTATTTGTAATACTCTCCATGCCAGTCAGACTTAAGATGCCTAGCAATTTTGGGGGAAAAATGCTTATTGTGTTTTTGATCATCCAAGGAAAATACGCTCGCAGAAAGAAAAGGAGGAAGGGAAATAATGACCACCCACGGTCTTAGCTCTGGGCCGTGTGCTGGGAAGAGGCAGTCACAGTTCGGTGTTTCACCTTCCCATTTTTCTTTTTCTTGTTTACATTTTTAAAAGTCAATATAAGAACATTACAGGACAAGCACTTTCTCACTTTAGTACCCTTTATCATTAGCATGCACTTTAACGATGACCTAGTGTTGAAGTATATGCTTATATTAGAACTCACGTCTAGTCTCTGGGTTTTCTGTCTTGAAACATTGGTGTGGGTCCTGATTTTTTCCCCTTTTTTCATGTTATGGATAATCCTGTGACACACATCTTCATACCTGCTGTTTCTCTGGTGATTTCCTTAGAATACATCTTTTAGAAATTTAGGTGCCCAGTCAAGGAATGGGGAAAAAAACAAAAACCTTAAAAAGTGCTTCCCAAGACCAGCTATACAGATGGCCACAAGCACTTAAGAAAGTGTTCGGTATCATTAGTCACCATAGAAATGCAAATGAAAACTGCAATTAGATTCCATTATATACTTAAGCAAAACCATCCCCATTGCCATCCAGTCAAATTGGACTCTGAGCAATCCCACAAGACAGCGCGGAACTGGCCTTTAGGGTTTCCAAGGCTGGAATATTTACAGAAGCAGACTGCTCCATCTTTTTCCTGGCACTATACACAAAATGAGTAAAATGAACAAGTACTGACACTATCAAGTGTTGGCAGGGATATGGAGCAACTGAAATTCTCCTGCATTGCTGGCTGCGCTGTAAACCACTTTGGACAATGGTTTCTCCTAACGTCACACACACACACACACACACACACACACACACACACACACACACTAGGTAGCCATCCATTTCTACTGCATCTATAAAAGTACATGCAACTTAATTCATCACAACTTCGCACTAGAAACAACTCAAATATACACCAATACATAGATGGATAAAAAAATGTGATACTTTTATACAATAGAATACCAACACCAGTAAAAAGACTACATTACTAGTACGTGCCACCAAACGAATGAATCTCACAGTTATGATGTGTGGAAACTCCAGGGAAAAGTACATGTTGTATGATCTTGCTTACATGAGGTTCAAGAATAATCCAAATGAATAAATGATTTTTAGAATTTGAAAGACTTTCTGTATTAGTCTGGGTAGACTAGAGAAACAAAGTCATAGACACTCATATGTGTGTGAGAAAGAGCTTGATATAAATAGTAATTGTATATTTAGAAAACACCCCAGCTCAGTCCAGATCCAGTTCATAGGTCCCATACCAGTCTAGAAATTCCTTTTCAGACTCATGGAACACATGCAATGATGCTGGATTCAGGGAGATCACAGGCCAGTGGCTGCAATGTCTTGTGGATCCAGTGGCAGTGGAAGCATCTCAGCACTGGCATGGGTCTCCATGTGGCTCCTCCAGCTCCAGGGCTTTGCTTCCATCAGTGAAGCTCCATAAGTCTGGTCAGCAGGAAGATGAGCAGAGAGTGTATCTGACCTCTAGCAAGCTATTGATCTCCTTAGCGCCACCAAATGAGGCCATCAAACCGTGACCTAATTGACAGGCTAAACTCCACCCCATTCACTCTTGAGAGTCTCAAGTTGACCGCAGATTATGTAACTACCACATTACCTCTGGGGAAGCGAGAGGCGGGGCAGGGGCACAATGGAAGCTTGTGAGATGCTAGAACGGCTCCTTATATGGGTCTTGCTCCTTAGTACACAGCTGTATGCTAAAGCAAGAAATCATCAAACTGTACACTTCAACAAATGCACTTGCTATGTGTTGCTATATGTGGGTTGCTTTTTTTCAACACACAAGTAACTAGGGTGGAATTCAGATGATACCATCACCATCAGGAATTCAGCAACGCCTCAAGCCAGCTCTTACAGTCACCAGTCTCTTGCCTCTGATGTTCTGAAGAAGGGAGAAGCGTAGGGAGTTAGAGTCCAATTGGAATCAAGGTGTCGCTTTATCAGGAGCTGTGCAAATAACAGCGTTTCAAATTCAAAATAGCAGCAAAAGGTTGAGTTAGGGCCTGTGGCTTGGACTCGAGTCTATTAGTCCTCCCCTCTCTTTTCAGCCCCCCTAGTGCCGCCCCCCCGCCCCCCCCCCCCACCGAGCCAGACAGGAAGTACCAGGGAGAGCACTCTGCAGACACGCTGACTTCAGGGCCAGCGAGCCTGGAATGAACAAGGTCTCCTATCCTGACCAATCAGATGACAGCTTCTCCTTCCTTAGGGGGCAGGCAGTGGGAAGTCATGAAGGGACTGGACAGTGGGTTTCTGGCACATATGAAACACCTGAAGCATTTCTTCCAACTCCTGATTCCCAGAAGTGAATTTGTAGGGCTAAAGGAATGGACATCTTGAAGGTGTACCCTTACTGACAGCATACAAGAGAGGCCAATGTCTCCCTTCACCCACTTTTATGTTGTCTACCCACCCCTGGAAGGGGGTTATATGTAGATTATTGTGATCTGTTTCCCCTTTCTCCCCCCACCTTCTCCCTACCCTCCTGGTATCACTACTCTCATTATTGGTCCTGAGGAGTTTATCTGTTCTGGATTCCCTGTGTTTCCAGCTCTTATCTGCACCAGTGTATATGCTCTGGTCTAACCGGATTTGTAAGGTAGAATTGGGGGGACAGGGGAGGAAGCATTAAAGAACTAGAGGAAAATTGTGTGTTTCATTGGTGCACTCTGACTGGCTCATCTTTTCCTGTGACCCTTCGGTAAGGGGATGTCCGATTGTCTACAGATGGGCTTTGGGTCTCCACTCTGCACTCCCCCTCATTCACATCAATATGATTTTTTGTTCTGGGTCTTTGATGCTGATACCTGATCCCATCACCACCTCATGATCACACAGGCTGGTGTGCTTCCTCCATGTGGGCTTTGTTGCTTCTGAGCTAAATAGCCACTTGTTTATCTTCAAGCCTTTAAGACCCCAGATGCTCTATCTTTTGATAACCGGGCACCATCAGCTTTCTTCACAACATTTGCATATGCTCCCACTTTGTCTTCAGCGATCTTGTTGGGAAGGGGAGCATCACAGAATGCCAGGTTATTAGAACAAATTGTCCTTGCATTGAGGGAGGTCTTGAGTAGAGGACCATGTTCGTCTGCTACCTTACTGCTTAACATATAAAAATATGTACATGGACCTATCCCCCTATTGTTATATAAAAACATATTTTCATATGTACATGTCTGTATTTAGGCCTCTATAAATGTCTTTGCCTACTAGTTCTTTCTTCTATTTCCAAAAAAGTATTTCTTATGAACACATCATTGGTCATGCAAAATTCTGTCATGTGATCTCTGGCTTCATTTCTACTGCCAAGACCACACACTCCTTCTGCTTGGTTTCCCACTTTTGCATACCAATCACCAATAACTATTGTGGTAGTTAGGCTTTTGGTGCCAACATGACACCTGTAAGCAGATATGGGCGGAGTGTCACCTGTCAATCAGGTCGCAGCTTGATGACCTCCTGTGGAGGTGCAACCAAAATAAATGGCTCGTTGGAGGGTGGCCCCTCTCGTTGTCTGCCTTCACCTTCCTATTGACGAGCCACACTGAGACCTGCGTGAGCCTTGTGATATGGCCAACGCCATTGGATCCACACAATCCTGCACGCACCGGCCTGTGATCTTCCAGCATGCTGCAGCATTGCATGTACCTTTGCGAGGCTCAAGAAGGGCTTATGGACTAGTGCTGGACTTATGGACTTGAATTGGACTGGGCTGCGATGTTTTACTGATGTACAATTGCTTCTTAATATAAAGATCTTTTTCATACATATATGAACATCTCTGGATTTGTTTCTCTAGTCAACCTGGCCTAACACAACTAGCAATGCATCTTGAGTGCATGTTTGATCAATTTCAGACCGAAGATGTTGATTCAATTTCTTCATTATTAGCCTTCTTGGTTTGTGGTTGCATACATTTGAACAATAGTTGCATTGATTGGACTTCTTGAAGGTAGATAAGTATAATCCTATCACAGACAACATTGTACTTCAAAATAGATCTTGAAATGACAATGAATGCAGACTATCCCTCCTGATTGTGTGATTCCTGGCATAGCAAACCATATTGCTTTTCTGGTTCAAAATGACCAGTATCAGTCTATTTGAGCCCTGATGGCACAGCAGGTTACGAGTTGGACTGATAGCCTCAAGGTCAGCAGTTCAAATCCACCTGCTACTCCATGAGAGAAAGATGAGGCTTTCTACTCCTGTAAAAATGTATAATCATGGAAATCCACAGGGGTCGTTCTACCCTTTCCTATGGGGCTGCTGTGAGTCTTCATCGGCTTGATGGCAGTGAGTGGTTTTTTTTTTTAATGTCTAGGATATCGATCTTTCTGGGTTCCATTTCATTTCTGACAACTTGTAATTTTCTTACATTCCTACACGGTACCTTCCAAGTCCTAATTATGAGTAGATGTTTGCAGTTGTTCCTCCTCACCTTGAGTCGTGCCCCAGAAGCACACGAAGGCCCTGAGGCGTTGTTCCCACGGGGTTTACTCTACCCACGAGCGACTCTGCCTTGAGAAAGCAGCTGTTATTAATTTCGAGAACCTTCTGAGCTGAGGCACGCACCTTGTGCCATGGTCTCTGACAATGTTCTGCTTCTGTTCGTTAGGCCGTCCGTATCTGGCAGCGTTTCAGTGCACTCCTCAAGGGTTTCCGTGGAGAATACCGCGAAGTGGCAGGCTCTTCCTTCCAGGTGGTCTGCTCTTAGTCTGGAAGCTCTGCTGAAATCGCCTCACATTGGGTGGCCCTGCTGGTGTTTGAGACAGCACCGCTTCCAGCCCCATAGCAGCCCCTAAGCAACCACAGTCAGACAAACGGCTGGTAGGAATAGGGTTCAGGACTTGCAATTGGAGAAAGAGCCAAAGGCCTGAGCTGAGGCTAGCCATGAGGCTGGACGCAGGCCCTGGAGCCCATGGGAAGGGCTTCTTTGTGGATGGAGAGTCCAGCCGAGGTGCCCACTGAGCTCTGCCCACAGATGTTTACCCTCCTCTGACTTCCTACCGGGTATCTTGATGATCAACAGTCCCATCCACAAGGAAACCTGTACAAAGCCTTTTCTCTCTGCGTCCGTAAAGAACCAGGTTCACACTAGCAATTGCTGTCTTTTCCCCTTTGCCTGTTTGCCCCACCAAGATGGCACCGTGGCTGTTCCTGTCGGCACCGTTCCTTTGATTACTAGTTAGGCGGAACCTTTCATCACAGGCTTATTGGCCTTTTGGACGTCCACTCCCGAGAACTAGCTGTTTATGTTCTGGACCTATGTCTCTCCAGGGGTGTCCCCATGGGGTCTCGCTGACCCCTCCTCCTCCAGCTGGGCGGGTGGAGGTCTCCCATTGGCACCCGCTTCTGCAGGCGGGGCGGAGCCATGCCGAGTGCCAGGGCTGTTATTTTGTCGGTGGTGGTAGCACTTGGCGTTTTCTGTCTACAAGTACTTTCCCGGGGAGCTGTGTCAGCCCTACAATTAGCTTCCTCAATCAGGAAAGCAGCTCATCCTTAGATTAGACACATCTCAGGGGCTGATTGCCGGGAATTTGGGTGTGAGCTGGCGGCGATAATCTCCTGCTTTCTCTCTTTTCTCTGTGTCGCTCTGCCTTTTTCCATTTTAAATAACTGCTTGATTGTAAAGAGGGGTGATTCACGGCTCAAGATTTCTTCTATAACTTTGTGGGGATGTTAACAGAGAAGAACCGGCGAAGAATCAGCTCCTCATCCCCCCCCCCCCCCACCTCCACTGAGTCCCAATCCCTTCCTTGCAGGAGCTCCCACAGAATGGCAGGAAGGGGGCCGGGAGGAGGGGGGGTCTTCCTGAGCCCTCCCCATACCGCCCCCACCCCCAACCAGATGCCCCCCCACCCCCAACGGAACCATTGCTCTGGGAATGCACTTCTTGACTGTAAAACCCCCACCCCCCTGCTTCCAGCATCCGGAACGCCTCTCAAGGTCAAAACATATGTCCAACTGCCCTCCCCCTCCAGTCTCCCTTTATTGTGTGTTTATTTTGTTCTTAAAATGGTTTATTTTTGCCAGTCCCAAGACATCTTCTCTGATGGCTTCCTTTCCCAGTCTTGGCTGGTCTCTCCCTCGCTCCCTCCCTCCCCCCTTCCCTCCCTTCCTCTCTCCTTCCCTGTCCTTTCTCCCTGCCACTCCCCAGTGGGTTAAGTTTTGGGATCAAGCTTTACAGCCCTGCAGACCCTGTGGGGCAGTCCCCCTCTGTCGAATAGGGTTACTAGGAGCCGAAAAGGACTCGATCGTATTTATTTATTTATTTTCCTCCAAGAAATTGTTATTAAGAAGCTACCATGTGTCAGACATGTTCTAGGCATGAAGGTTAAACATTGAACAGACCACAGACGGCCCCTAATCCTTAAGGAGCCTACATTCTATTGGGAAACAAGATAAATATTGTATCAGGCTTTCCCAGCTCCCAAATAACATATACGAGTAGATTTATAATAGAATGGCAGGTCATGACCAATCCAATGAAAAGAACACAAGCCGGGCAGGGGTCACTAGGGACAGGGCTTTGCAGTGAGCAGCAATGGCCTTTCTGAGTTACCCAATGAGGTGACGGAGTCAGTCTTGCGGCTAGCTGGAATGAGGAGCAAGTGCAAAGGCCCTGAGGCAGGAGGAGGTCCAGCGTGGTGTGTGTGGAACACCACAGGTGAAGGGCAGAGAGCTGGCAGTGAAGCCTGAGCGAGATGCAGGCAGATCATGCAGGGCCCACTAGGCAATGGTGAAGGCTTGACCTTTTATCCTAAGAAAGATGGAATGCGACTGACAGTTTTTGAGCAGAGATGTGACATGATCTGACTTCAGTGTTCAGAGGCTGAATCTGACTGATTGGACGGTAGTGGGGCAAGTATGGAAGCAGGGAAATAGCCTTTTCTCTCTCGGCGAAATAGCCCCCTTCCCAGATCTGACAGCAGGGAGCAAATTTGGCTGAAAGTGTCACAGGCAGCTCAGTGAGTGTTCAGCAACGCAGAGCCCAGAAGCCACTGAGGGCAGTTCATCTTTACAAAGAGAGCAGAGAAAGAGGCAGATTATGAAATCCAGTCCAGTGGGGTTTGTTTTTTTCCAGGTTTTTTTCCTGCTTTATTTTTGCTTATTTTTTTTGAATAAGCATCTAACGATTTCTTTTTCCCTTTCAGACATTTTGTTGATCAAATTATTTTATTGACATTAGGGGGACCTTCTACGTGTTCCCAAATGCTGCTTAATGATGGCACAGTGCAATTAAGACTGATTTGTTGGCAGGAACAATGGGAAGCAGCTCAGCTCTCCAAAAGAACAAACCCTGGTGCTCGTGTTATTGTTCTTCTTATTACTGAGGTCATTAGGATTGCTAGAACCGTGCGTCAGGCTGTGAGAAGCGGAGGGAGCAGGGAAACATCATTTGGGCAGGGATAACGGTGCTCTGGAAGAAGCTGGAGTCTTTAGAGTCAAGCTCGCCGAGGTTAGATGGCTGGATGGCATTGGACAAGCACTTCACCTCACCACACCTCAGTTTGCCCATCTGCAAATGGAGCATCTTGATATTATGATAGCCTTGGATAGAGGTAATTCCATAAGGAATTACAGTGTTGGGAACTGTGTTAGGCCGGGTTGACTAGAGACACAAATCTAGAGACACTCATATATGTGTAAGAAAAAGCTTTATCTCAAGGAGTAATTGTATATCAAGAAACCATCCCAACCTAGTCCAGATCAAGTCTATTGTCTGAATCTAGTCCCTAAGTCCCTCTTCAGACTCACGCAGCCACGTGCACTGAGGCAGAATGCAGGAAGATTACAGGCTGGTGGGTGCAAGGCATGTGGATCCAATGTCAGTGGTCACATCTCAGGGCTCAAGTCACTCACCAGCAGGAAGGTAAAGGCAGAGAGAGCGATGGCCTGCCTCCAGAGAGCTATTTATCCCGGTCACACCTCCAAAGGAGGTCATCAAGGTGCGACCTGATTGCCAGGCTAAACTCCACCCGTATTTTCTTACAGGTGCCATGTTGGCACAAATACCCTAACGCTCACAGAACCCCACAGGGGCTGTTCTACACTGTCATATTAGGTTGCTCTGAGTCCGCATCAACTCAACGGTAGTAGGTTTTTTTGGTTTGTTTGTTTGAGGGTTGGGCTTGTTAGGGAGTCATTTAATGCCTAAGAGATGGAGTACTGTATCATTTAGGATTAAGTTTGGCTGTGACAAGGTCAAAGTCATAGTGGCTGAAGCAGGTGGATGTTTATTTCTCTTTCCCACACAAGCCTATGGTGGCAGAGCAAACCTACTGCACCAAGTCCTCAGGGAATCGGGTTCCTGTTGCTCCCTGGTCCATCACATCTGCTGTCTGAGTAGTAGGGTGGAGGAAGAGAGACAAACAGGAGAGGCCAAAGTCTCTCACACACCAGCTGCCTTTAAGGAAGGTTTCCAAAAGCTACCACATGATACTTCCATTTATATCTCATTAGTTAAAACAGAGTCACACAGCTACAGTAGCTGCAAGGGATGCTGGGAAATGTAGGCTTTGCCCTTCTAAGAAACTACGGATTTTAATACAACAGAAGAAATCTACTGCCATAAAGTTAATTCTAACTCTTGTCTATCTGGATAAGATAGGAGGGATAAACAATCTGGAGGAGAAAACAATGGGATTGACAGTTCCTGGGGGACAGGGAGAGGGGGAGGCAGGGGGGTGAAAGAAGGGGTGCCAACAAACCCAGGGAAAGGAACATTGATCTAAATCAATGGCAAGGGACAGGCATGTAGGATGCCTGGTGGGTTTGATCAAGTGCAGTGTAACTCAAAGGAATTACTGAAAGTCAATGAACTTTGAATATGATAGTGGGACAAGAGGAAAGTAAAAGGAAATAGAGGAAAGAACCAGGAGGCAAAGGGCATTTATAGAGGTCTAATACAGGCATGTACATATGAAAATGTATTTATATATAACAATAGGGGAATAGATCTATGTATATATACTTATATGTTAGGCATTAAGGTAGCAGGCAGACATGGGGCCTCTACTCAAGTACCCCCTCAATGCAAGAACACTTTGTTCTACTTACCTGGCATTCTGTGATGCTCATTTTCCCGACACGATGAAGACAAAATGGGTGCATAAGCAAATGTGGTGAAGAAAGCTGATGGTGCCTGGCTATCAAAAGATATAGTGTCTGCAGTCTTAAGGCTTGAAGATAAACAAGTAGCCATCTAGCTGAGAAGCAACTCAGGCCACATGGAAGAAGCACACCAGCCTGTGTGTGATCATGAGGTGGTGATGGGGTCAGGTATCAGGCATCAAAGACTCAGAACAAAAAATCATATCGATGTGAATGAGGGGGAGTGAGGAGTGAACACCAAAGCCCATCTATAGACAATTGGACATACCCTTACAAAAGGGTCATGGGGAGGAGATGAGCCAGTCAGGGTACAGTGTAGCACTGATGAAACATGCAACCTCTCTCTAGTTCTTTAATGCTCCCCCCTCCCACTATTGTGATCCCAATTCTATCTTACACATCCAGCTTGACCAGAGCTTGTACACTGATACAGATAAGAGCTGGAAACACAGGGAATCCAGGACAGATAAACCCCTCAGGGCCAATAATGAGAGTAGCTATACCAAGAGGAGAAGGGGAAGGTAGGGGGAGAAAGGGGGAACTGATCCCAATGATCGACATATAACTCCCTCCCTAACAACAGAAAAGTGGGTGAAGGGACACAGTGGGCAGTGTAAGACATGAGAAAATAATAATAGTTTATAAATTATCAAGGGTTCATGAGGAGGGGGTGGGATGAGCTAATAGGGCTCAAGTAGAAAGAGAATGCTTTGAGAATGATGGCAACGTATGTTCAAATGGGCTTGACCCAATGGATGGATGGATAGATTGTGATAAGAGTTGTAAGAGCCCCCAATAAAATGATTTTAAAAAAACAAAACAGAATTTTAATTCATACTGACCCTATAGAACAGAGTAGAGCTACTCCTTAAGGCTGCTGAGGTTGTAAACATTTCTCCTGCCAAGCAGCTGGCTAGTGTGAATGGCCAACCTTTGGGTTAATAGTCTAACGTCTTACATGCAGTGCCACCGGGCTTCCTAATGAAAGAAAGGGAGACTGGCTATTAGGAAGCAAGTGGCAGATCACCCACAGATGGCCCAGAGATGAAGACATTAGAGAGAAAGAGGTAGAACCCACATTCTTCCAGACACCAAGGCAGACTTTCCTCTCTTCCTTCCCCCTCTTTCCTCTCTACTCTGTCAGCCACCAGCCTGTTGGCTTGTCATCTTCAAATCCTCTCAAATCCATCTTCTCCTCCAAGTCTCCATAGAAAATGCCCGACTTTGGCTGTTAGGAGGCATGGAGATGGTGCTGACTACGGTCCACACATCCTTCTCAAGCCCCTGGTTGCAGACTGTGTCAATCCGTCTTATTGAGGTGTTGGGTTTTTTTTTTTTAACTGACTCTCCACTTTACCAAACGTCATGTCCTTTTCCAAAGATAACATTTCTGATAAGCTGCCCAAGCCTCACTGTCCTCACTTTAAAGGAGCATTCCGGCTATACTTCCTCCAAGACGCGTGTGTCTGCTCTGCTGGCAGTGCGTGGTGTATATGTAAGAGCTGCTCCAAAGGACCATTGGGGAGGTCCCACACGTCTCTCCCCAGCTGTGATCTCTTGTCTTCCACATGAGCTATCGGTGACAGATCTAACAAGGTGGATAAAGCCCCTCGCTCCATCTTCAAGGTCTGTCAGGTTGCTCTTTAGTCACTTGTTGCTGGTGCTCATGCTCCCTTCCCAACAGCTCGGCAGAACTCTGGGCTGGTCATGAATAAGTCACAGTCCCCTCCACTTTGAAACTGCTGCTTCCTCTACCCTGCCTCTCTCTTGTACTCGGAAAACGGCTACTCATACTTTAAAACCCATATCAAATGTACCTTCTTTTGTGAAGCTCTTAACACTGCCACTCAGTTGACTATTCTCCCTTAGACCACCGTTTGCTCTCGCCTCCTCTAATCTGTATCATGGGGAGCAGAGTTCTGCAGGATATTGTATATGCCATGCTCCTTGAGAACTACCTGATACCTGCCATGGGCAATAGGAGGCACTACCAGAAGACTGGAGGGTGAGAAGAAAGGAGAAGCTAGCACATTTCTCATTTGTCTTTTTTTCTCTTGTCTGACCAGTGTCTTCTGACAGATCGTGCCCCCTCTGTAGTTTGAGACTCTTCTGACCACCTTCTCTATAGTTCCAAGTCTCTGCAGGGCAACCCCAGCTTCTGGACACTGTTAAGACCATCCCCTCTTACTGTTCTTCCATTCCTAGGAGGGTTGGTAGCTTTCCGCTGTTAACTCTTGAGGGACATTGATTTGTCTCCTTGATTCTGCCACCACCTTCCACCACCTTTGTAAGCAATCCCTTGTGTTAAATTCCCACTGCATGAAATACCTAGAGCGGTTTCAAGTGACATATTCAAGTGCCTGGCCCAGCACTTGGCACATGGTGTGTATTCAGCGATGGGCCCCTAGTTCTTCTGCTCATTGCAACGGGCATTGGGCTTATTTGCCACTTCATCTGATCCCATTAGACATAGCTGGCAGTGGGGGTGTAGGCATAAGAGTGCTTCCTCCCAAACAGTATTCCTTCTACTTTCTGCAGCTGGGAGCTGGAAAGGTACAGAGAGAAAGGGGCGAGGGTGGGGACTGGAAGGCTCTCTATGGCTCTCCCTGCCTCTCTTGTTTTAGACATGGGCCTTGCTTCTGGGCACAGGATTTATGAGTGTGTTTAGGCAGCAACATGAGGGGACCTTTGGCAAGAAATGTTCCCTGTCACGCTCTGACAGCCTGTGGAGGGAGGCAACTGAAAACATCAGAGAGGAGATTTTCTTGAGCTGATAGAGGCTCCCAGCCCAACCCCTGGCACCTCTTGAAATACCTCCTGCAGGTGGGAGAACAGAGGGAGGCTCCCGGTCCCTGGGGTGGGGGGAGGGTGCTTTGTCAGATAGAAGTGTAGCAAGTGTTCCCAGATGTTAGTTTTGGGCTTCACCAGAGACAATGCAAGGCAATGATGCTCAAACTGAGGTTCGAAGGATTTGGACTAGGCATTGGGAGGAATTGTTGCCTTACCTTTGGGTAATGAGTCAAGGATAGAGACCTTGATACAGAACCCCACTAACATGGTCCCCTTTGGGGTTCCTCCATCCTGTCCGTCTGACCCCCAGTCTGTGTCTTAAACAAACCTCAGGATCTTTGCTCTCACTGCAGGGAGTTCCTGACTTACGACATATTTGAGTTACAAGAACCGCACTTACCCTTTTGGGTGTACCTCTTACGCTTAGTAATGTGGACTCCATACAGCCTAGCAGGGCATGCTTTCTGGATGTCATCATATGTTTATAGGTAACGTTCCTAACTCCCACAGACCAAAAGAAGCTCCTTATAGGTGTGGATGATAAAAGGCAATGATCATGAAACCCCCCTAAAAGTTATCCGATTTATGTCAGAACTGATTTACAACAGGGTTGCCCATACAACCCTGTATTCTCTTTGCTTTTCCTGCCCCTACCCCTCACTGCCGAATCCTTTGTAAAATTTAGGAGCCCCGGGGAAGCTCTGGTGGTGTAGTGGCTATGGGTTGGGGTACTAACAGCAGGGGCAGCAGTTCAAAACCACCAGCTGCTCCTTGGGAAAAAGATGAGGCTTTCTACTCCAGTAAGGCTCTACAGTCTCAGAAACCCACAGGGACGGCTCTACCCTATCCTATGGGGTCACTATGAGGCAGCATCAACGGGATGGCAGCGGCTTTGGTTTGGTGGTACGGACAGACTGTTAACTGAAAGGTAGGAAATTCAAAAATCACCAGTTGTCCCAGGGGAGGAAAGTGAGGCAGATTGCTCCTGTAAAGAGTTACTATCTTGGAAACCCTGAATAGGGCCACTATGTGCTAGACTCCAAAGGTGTGTGTGTGTGTGTGTGTGTGTGTGTGTGCACGTGTGTGTGTGTAGGGCTTAAAATCAAGATCTCAGCTCAAATATCACCTCCTTTAACAGTCTTGCTTGACCACTATGCCAGCAGGGCTTCCCTGGTCTATTGTAAGCACTCAATAAATAAGTTTTGGAATAAGTGAGTGAGTGAGTTGCTTTGGAATCCCCAAGAAAATTAGTCGGAGGGGCTCAGCAGTGATCCTGGGTCTGCTTAAGCCAAAGTCAGTCTGGACCAAGCTTTCAGGAAGCCGGGGAGGTAGGGAGAATGAGCATCGTACTGAACTCTGGGTGGCAGGGTTGGTGCGAAGGTTTCATGACACCTCAGGTCTATGAGGTGGTTAACACACAAATAAAGGCATAAAGTGCTCGTGGCTGTTGGTTACACTAATATGTGCTCCACAACTCTCTGTGTGGCTCTTCCTGGGTCTTGGAATGAGGCTTTGCTGGATACCAGGGCTATGCTGGCGGCGGCGTGGAGGCCAGGAGGCAGCTTGCCCCTGAGGCTTGGCAGGGCTGCCTGCACTGCCTTTGAGCTTCCAAGGACCCCTTAGATGAGCAGATGATAAAGCTTTGAAGAGTGTAGACTCTGGAGCCAGAGGGCTGAATTTGAATCCTGCCTCTACTACTTATTAACTCTGTCCCATTGGGCTGGGAAGTAACCATGGTTCGGATTCCCCATCTGTGCAGTAAGGACAAGCATGTCCCCTGCCTCGTACGGTAGTTGTGAGGGTTTGATGAGTTTCTGAGACTGTAACTCTGTGGGAATTGAAAGCCCCGTCTTTCTTCCAAGGAGCAGTTGGTAATTTTTTTTAACTGCTGAACTTCAAGTTGTCAGCCCAACTCATAACCAGTATGCTACCAGAGTTCCTCTCTATGTGAGGGTTTAATGATTTAGCACATGTAAAGCACTTAGATGGTGCCTGGGATGATGTGTCCGTGTTAGCTTTGAACAACAATGACCATGATTAATGTTATCCTGCTCTGGTCAAGGAATTCCGAGACCCAGAGAACTGGGCGGGCATCTGCCTCTCCATCCTGAGCTAACCCCATCCTGGAGCACCTACCGCACAACTCTGAGCCTTCTACTGCCTGCACCCCCCGGAAATGATGCCTAGCTCCTGGGCTGTGGTGCTGCCCGCAGTCAGCAGCCCAGGGCCTTAGGCATGGCCTTGTTTAGCTCATTGATCAGAGCACGCTAAGAGGCTGGGCCATCTGGAGGGCTGTTTGTGATGACAAGTAAGCCTACACGTGAGAATTGGTCACTGGATCTAGGAGCCCCCACCCCACTGACAACCAGACCCCAGGCCAGGGTCAAGCTCAGCTCACTTGATCAGCTATTTTTCTGCAGTCACAAGAAGGCCCGGAGGAGACTGAATGGGGACTGCTTTGAGTCCTCACACACCCGCCTCTGGGCCCAGACTGGGCACATAGCTCAGAGCAGCCACCCCCTCGCTGCTGGGCAGTGCAGTGACCAGAGGGAGGGGTGTTCAGCCTGGGAGACTGTCCATGCCCAAGAACACCATGTTGGTTCCCACATACCAGACTACTCTCAGGGGCAGCGACCCACTGGCGGGGGCTCATTGGTGCTAAGCAGGGTGAACAGAACTTGAGCTGCTACCCTGGAAGATGACGCTTAGTAACGGGCAGCTCCACCCTGTAAAGCCAAGCAGTGGCCTGGGTAGAGTTGGGTGGGCAGCATGGTTACTATCTTCCAAACATCCGACGGGTAGTTGAGGGCCAGAGGGTGGGAACGGGGGCTGGGAAGGCCCAAGGGAAGGAATCCAAGAGTGCACAGAACTGCTGCTAAGCAGCAGTTCGAACCCACCAGCCGCTCGGCTCGGCCGGTCTACTTTGTCCTATAGGGTTGCTGTGAGTTGGAATTGACTCCACGGTCATGGGTCTCGGGCAGAAATAGAGAGGGCCGCAGGGTGGTTTACTAAACGTCCGTCTGACTTCAGGTGAGGCAGTCCCTTGAACGGGGTGGGCTGCTAGTCTTCAGTCCCTGCTCCGCCTCCCCAGGCCTCAACTCCAGGCATCAGCGCTGGAAGTCTTCCAACCTTCCTCTTTACTCAGAGCCAATCACAGAGAAGCAGGTGGGCGGGGCGCCATCTGATTGGAGCAAGGTGTGCCCAAGGTGTGGCCAAGTGATTGACGGATGCAGAGTGGCCCCGGCCCCGGCTGCGGCCAGAGCTGAGGCTGCTGGGAGAGGGCCGGAGCTGGTTGGAGGGGAGGGTGGGCTTCGGTCCGAGCTAGCTGGTCAGCTGGGGGTCTTTGGCAGCGGCGGGAGCTCTGCTCAGCTGGTGAAGTGATGTTCTCTTCTGATTGAGCTAATTATGCTGATTGAATTTCCTCCTTCCCCCTTCGGAGCCTCCTCCTCCTCTCTCCTGTCTTCCCTCTCCTCTTCCGTGGCAGAGAGAAAGGGAAAGGTTTCCTTGATGTGACTGGTAATTGTTATGCACACAGTGTCAGATGTTAATGCGGGCCGTGATTGACAGCTAATCAGCCCATCAGCTGTACAAAAAGAGTGAATAACTCGGTAATTTGATTTCCCCTGATTCCCCTGCGTGGGATGGCAGGAAAGTCTAAATTAGCAATCAGGGAGCCTGTGGCAGATCCTGGAGGGTGGCGGTGGGGATCCAGGGGCCTCGGGTGCAGCTGCGGCCTCGTGGATCTTGGTATCCAAGGCTGGGGAGCCCTCTCTGGGGAGTCTACCCTGGTGGCAGCAGGGCTGGAGTACCCACACCGCAGGGGGCCCTTCCTTGTCTTCCAGTGGCTCAGGACCAGACTCCTGGGGGAGGAGGCGCCCTGAGGGTCCTCATCCTGTTGTCTAGGAGACGTCTCCTTCATAGGCGTTTGGGATGAGGCACCCCCTCTCCCATCAGGCCAGAGTGCTGCCTACACCCCCAACCCCCCCTGCCCCTTTAGAGCTGGTTGCCAGGGTTTCCACAGTGTGACCCAAATTCTTTTGATTCAGGGGACTAGGAGGCCCCTCACCCACCTCCTTGGCAGATTCCATCCAAGTGCAGTGGAGTACAGGGGGAGCACCTGTGGATGAGTTTGTCCCAAAGGAAGCCATCTCTGGTGCCCTGGGGTAGACCTAGTAGCTAGTCACACTTCACACTCACCAAGGACCCACTGGGTCCCGGAGACCAGCCAAAACACAGTCTTGTCTGTATCCATTGTGCGCTTAAGGCAAGACCGCCTCTCGCTCCAAGTCCCACCCAGGGAAGTGTCGGTGCATTGGTGCATTGGCTGCAGCCGGGAGCCAGGTGAGCAGCACTTTCCCTACTAGTCTGGCCTGGGGGACCCTCCCACAACCTACAAGCCCCCAGGCAGAGATCTAGTCCCCCAAACTCAGCCCCAAGGACTCCTGCTACACCAGAGAGGGGAGGCCTGGTTCCCCAACACCCACACAGCCAGAGGGCTTCAGCGGCAGGTGGCGGTGCTCAGTGAAGCAAAGAGAACCTTGGGCCAGAGGTCTGGTATCCAGGCCAGGGGAGGGGGTGGGTCTGCCTTGCTGAGACCACAACTGGGTTCTGTCATCAGCTGTCAGACTGCTCTTGGCATTTATCAGGTCCACCAGCAGGGTCAGAGGACCTGAACCCAGACCCTCGGCGGAGAGGCGGAGGGATCTGGGGTGCTCAGGTTGAAAGGGCTGGTGATTGCTGGACTTCTGTCTAGAGGACCCACTGCCACCACCAGCGGGGGCCAGGAGCCCGCTGAGCTCAGAGCCTGGAGCAGCCTGACAGAACGGCAAGCTTTGGCTCCGAACAAAGGAGCCCCGCTTCTTAGCAGTGGGTGTGGAGGCGGAGGGCAGACACCAGGCCTGGCGGACTGGGTTCCATTGGACTCTCACACATGCTGGCTTGGCGACGTGCTTCTGTTCTCTGGGCCTGGGTTCCCTTACTTGTCAAAGGGAGTGGGTATTGTTCGCCTCAAAGCGCTCACCTGCAGACGTGATGGGCTGGGCCCAGGGCAGGCGCTCAGAGAGTGCAGCCAGCTCTGGAATGCAGGCTAGTGTCAGCGGCAGCGTGAGCTCTTGGGGGTGGGCAGGCAGTCTTGGGAGGTGGTGAGTTTTCCCCCTCTGCAGGTGTGCTAGGAGCAGGTATCTCAAGGAAAGAAGGTGGGATGTGAGCCTGGTCAGAACCATGAGCTCCCAGCCCAGGAAGGAGAAGGGAGGAGGTGCAGGAAACCCTGTCTCATGTGGCAAAGTCACAGCCAGACTGGACCTCCCTCCCGCCCCCCTCCGTCTGCCAAGTAGCTGCATTTGCATCTGGGGATGGAGGAGAGAAGTAGAGGAGCCGTGTGATGGAGGCTTCAAATCCAGTTTGCCCTGGAAGGGGCTGAGACACGAGGTCAGAGTTGACAAGTCTGTCCACCTCCATCCTTTGACGGATGGGGAAATTCACATTCTGAGCATGGTAGGGGCAGCCAGAGGTCATGACAAGGGCCAGCGTCCGCTTGAGCCAGAACCCAGCTCTTCTGCCCCAGCCTGACAGTGCCCCAGCCCTGACCCCCTCCCCTGCCTTTTCCTTCCCTGGTTTCCACTTTGCACCCCACCCCCTGAAGCCAGCAAGGAGCTGGGGGTGGGGCCAGGCAGCCTGCAGGATGCAGAGGGAGATGCCCGGGGAGGACTCTAGGCGGCACCAGCACCTTGTGGAGCAGAGGCAGGGCTCCTGGCAGCTCACTTGCTTGAGGGGAGGCTGCTGCTGGAGGAGGGCTGGGGGTTGGGCCTGAGAGTCTGATGTTCTGAGAACATCAGGACCAAGCCTGGGGGCCTCCAGTTAAACATGGCCTGGCGACCTGCAGCCATGAAGCCCTTATTCCTAGACTGCTCTTTCAGGATTCTTTTTTGGGAATACAAAGAAGGCATGGTGTGGGGAGTTGGTGATGGTCCCTGGCTCACCCTAGTCCTTGGGCAGTGGGTGCGCATCCCAGGACACATTGTATGTGTGTGTGTACATACATTTGCTTAACCCATATGCCTATAGCCATGCAAATTTGCCTGAATGTTTGCCCATGTCTTAGGAGCAGGGATCAGTCTGGGCATGGGTCCCCATGCGTGCGCACTTA
Source organism: Tenrec ecaudatus (assembly GCF_050624435.1). Lineage (NCBI taxonomy): Eukaryota > Metazoa > Chordata > Mammalia > Afrosoricida > Tenrecidae > Tenrec > Tenrec ecaudatus. The sequence continues at coordinate 61,434,189 of NC_134530.1, read as the reverse complement.
TGTGTACATAACCTATTTTCATGCTTGCATGCACCAGCCTGGGGGTGGGGGGGCAGTCCTCAAGGAGTTCGGATGCCTGGCCCATCTCTCTGCCAGCTCCTCCGTCCCCATCCCTCACCCCAGGTAGACCAGCAACCCAGATGGGAAAGGACAGGAAGCAAGAGCTAGTCTGTTCTGGAGGTGTCAGGGGAAGCTGGGTTTATAAAGGACCAACAGCCAGAGGGAGTGGAGTTCATTGTGAAAGCCGTGGACCGTGGACCGTGGGCCCGGGCTTTGACTTTTGCAGGGTCAGTGGAGGGGAGAGGAAGGGCCTTGGTCAGTGCTGAAGACAGAGAAAGGGTTAAGCTCCTTCAGAGTGAGGCATCCTGAAGCTCCACCCCTGGAGTCCTTTCTGTGGTCCTCTGGTGTGAAATGTCTGGTTAGTAAGGATGGTTGCCTTCGAAGTCCAGATAAGGAACTCGAGGCCCGGAGAGGTAGAATAAAGATGCTCAGGCTCACACACCTAAGAGGGAGACCTCAGATTCTGTTTGGTGCCTCAGTTCACCTTGTCGCTGCAGGAGCTGGGGAAGGGAGCGGGGGAGGATGGGGAGAGGAGGAAGGGAGGAGCAGCTGGGGTGGAGGGCAACGTCCTGTCCCTGCACTGGAAGTGCTAGGCCTGGGACAGGGAGGTGGCCTGGGCTCTCAGATTCTGGGCAAGCTCATGGTGGCCTCGGGGAATCTGTGTGCCCAGCATGGAGGCATTGGCAGATCAGCCAGAGAGAAGTTCAAGTGAGGACTGACTTTGGTCTCTGGCAACCCTAGGTCAGAGTAGGGTCCTCGGAGCAGCCTACCCCATGCCTGCCTGTCTTTCAGCCAGTAGGTGTTTTCTGAGACTGTCTGCCAGGGTGAACTGAGCTGACTGCTCCCTGCTCTTCGGAAGTTTGCTGGAGCAGGGGTGGGGAGAGGGGGAAAGGGAGAGGGGGTTAGCTGGGAGGGGGTGGTGGCGGCGGGGCAGGTGGTGATGTTAAGGATCCCTGGTGGTACAGCGCGTGAGTCTTTGACTGCGGTCATCTCTGTGCAAGGTTAGCAGCTTTGAAGAGAGACTGCTCCTTGGGAGGAGACAGCACTTCCTACTCCCAGACAGAGTTAAGTCTCAATTTGATGCGATTGAAATTGGGACTGATATGACATATGCATTAAATCCCAACTAATTATAAAATTAATAAATTTTCTTCAACACCCCCCCCAAAGAAACCCCCCAAACTCCCAGGAGCAGCTCTCTGCTGTCCTGTGGGGTCGCTGGGAGTGGGCATGAGCTGGTTGGCAGTGGGGCGAGCTGAGTTTGGGTGATGTTCAGCCGCACACTCACCATCAAGATCATAGCCACCAGTGGGCTCTTACCTCTCGCCGGCTCTGACCTCTGAGCTTCACATCCATTCACTTGTTCTAGCCTCACACAGCCCCACTAAGAATGGGTGCTTCACAGATGGGGTCTGGGCACCGAGAGCTGGAGTAGCTTGCCTGTGTCCATGCTGTTGAGAAGTAGAAGCGACGGCTTATGAACCCTGGCCATTTGGCCCTGAGGTCAACGCTAGGAAGCATCATACAATACACACGGAATGACCAATGTCCATGTCTGCCGCGGAGGATATGGAAGGAACGCTTGAGGAAGGCCACACATCACCTACTCCCAGCACCTGAGATTGCCCTGGCATTCATCCTCGCAGGGGGGCCTCAGAGGGTTGGGTTCAAACTCTGTCTTAGCGCCCCAGGGACACTGTTGGGTTCGGCATTGGGCTGCTGCCAGGTCGGTCGTTCAATCCCACCAGTCACTCTGGAGGACGAGGAGACTGTCTGTTCCCATAAAGACCTAGAGTCTCAGAAACCCGATACAGAGGTGCTATGAGTCAGAATCAACTTGATGGCGGTGCGTTTGGACTTGGGGTTTTAGTTACTTAGTGTAGCTGCTCTAGCGCCACAAAAATACCACAAATGGTGACTTGGGAGACCAGGAATGTATTGCCTTTCAGTTTGGGAGGCTGCACGTCATAACCAGAGCGTCAGTCCACCTCGATGTAGCCTTGGATGTACTTTGGCTCAGAGCTGGCTCCTCACATAGTGTCTGCCCCCTGCCCCCCCGCCACCTACTCCCCCAGCACATGCCAGTGCCTCACTTGCTATTTCCATAGGACGCGTCTCGAGTGCTTAGATCTAGGACCCACCTGACTCAGACATAACGAAAGAAAATCCTATTTCCAAACAGGGTCACTGTATCGGTACAAAGGTTATGATTTCAACATAACATATTTGGGGACACAATTCAATCCATAACAGACCCCATCTAACAGAGGAGGCAAGTCACCGAGTCACATGCCCGATGTCACAGAGTTTCCTAGGTCCAGAGCTGATTCCCTGATCCTTCCTGTCCCTTACTGACGGGCCCCCTGTGACAGCTACTGGTCTGTGGAAGCCCGTCGGGTGCTGTCCTTGCCCTCAGCTCTCTGGGACCCTGTGGGCAGCCGACCTTGATGTCTCTGGGTGGCACTTCCACAGTCTGGCTTCTGAAGTGCCCCTTGGGCCATCTGCTCAGTGCCTCCGGGAAGGCTGGTGAGACCCCGGCTGGGAGAGGCTGTTAGATTTGGGCCCCCAAATTGCTTATTTCCAACTGTGCCTCAGGTCTGGGACTGAGGTCCCTGTCCAGTGCCAATTGGGGATGCCTGGGCTCAGGCAGGTTGGGGTTGTGGTTTGAAGATGCTGGGTTCCTCTCACCTCTCTCAGCTCTTTCTCTGCCCCCTTTCGGTACCTTGCCAGCCCTATAAGGCCAAGTCCCAACAGCACCAGGCATTTCCAGGGCTCTCCTGCTGCTTCTCCTCGGGCACCCTGGCCCACTCTACCCTGGCGGCATCAGAGCACAGGCTACCTCATTTGCTGCCCTAGCAGTTCTGAAATGTTCCTTTTCTCGATGAGCAAACGGACATTCAGAGAAAACGTGGCTTGCCCACAATAAGAACATGATGTTAACTGCCTGACCTTCAGAGCCCACGTTTGGGAGACAGAGATTCTCCTGCCCAGTGTCTCCCAGCCCACCTGAAAACCAGCTGGGACCCCACAAAGGATGCCTGGCTGCTGGGCCCTTCCCGGTCAACTTCGTCCTCAGGGGCCAAGGGGCTCTTGTGCCACTGAGACCCAGACCCAGAGTGACTCTGACCCCGGGTGCGGCTTCGGAGACCGCCAGTCTTTATGGGAGCAGTTCTCCTTCTCCTGCTCTGAGCGTCTGCTGGACCTGAACCATCCACCCGCAGTTAGCAGCCAACAGCTCCTTCACCCCCTGGATGCCGGAAGGGGGAGGGTATTGAGGACAAATAAAGACAGATGCCAGGCACATGTGGCCAGGGCTGCATCAGGCCTATGGGCGCCTGGCCAAAGGACCAGAGGTGTTGAGGGCTGTCCTGTAGCAGCTTTGGGCATCGTGGGTTTGTCAGAGAGCCTCCCATGTGGGCTGTAGGGGATGAAATGGAGCAGATGGACACAGCAGCCCCTCCCGCCACCCCTTGTCCATCTCCCACCCGTTTTCACTCAGGAATGGAAACTAAGGCACAGCAACATCTCCTGAGCTACGGAGGTTCACACAGGGCATCTAGCAACAAGATCCCAGGTGGCCTGACTCCCAGTTCAGGGACAGCTGAGAGGCCCAGAGAAGCCCTCCTTTCTGCAGGGTCAGCCGTAGCTGGGGTGGGGCGCTCCGAACTCACTGCAAAGCAGGACTGTCCTCAGTGCAGAGGCTGGCAGGGTGCTGGGGTCCTTGCCTGTGGCACCACACCTCCATCTACACCTACACCTTCACAGACAGATCCATGACATATCACACCTGCACAGTCCCCTGGCTGCCCCAGGACACAGACACACATCTAACTCACTGACATCTCACTCACACCACAGTGAGCAGCTGTCACAATCTATGGATGTACACAGTCATGACCTGTCACCCATACTCACACCCCTGCACCTATAGCCTCCCCCCACAGCACACAGTCACACACACACACACACACACACACACACACACCCCACCCCGAGCGAGTGAGGGCCCAGTCACCTGGACTTCGGTGCTCACCTTGTTCTTGACTTGCTCTGTGATCTTAAACACGGCACAAAGACTCCCTGGGCCTGATTGGAAAGACTTTCCTGACCATTTCCCCACTAGAACTGACCACTTACCTAGCACAGCCTCCAGTCTCAGCACTCGGAGCTTAAAACATTTTTATTTTGCTTTCAGTGAAAGTTTACACAGCAGATTGGGTTTTCACCTAACAGTTTCTATACAACTTGTTTGGCCATATTGGCAACATTTATATTTTCAACCCAAAGGAAAGCGGAGAATGATTTAAAAAGAAAAAGAAAGAACAAATTAAGAACTGAGGGTGGGGGAGGAGAACAAATGATAAGATGTTAAATTTTCACCTAATTCTATCTGTAATGATTCGTGCTCCGATGTACTTTCTTTGTGGGCAGGGCTGCTCAAGCCCTTAGTCAATGGTCTGAGGGTATTCGATGGAGGGTTGATTATTCCCCATGGGGTCTCTGCAAGTGGATTTTGGGCTCTCCCTGTCACCCATAGCCTTCTGCAAAAGGTGTGACCAGAATTTAAGACATTGCCTTCCTCTGATCTTGGATTTTGTTCTTTACAAAACTTGGGTCATACAACCTGACATGCTTTTTACATGTGGGTTCAGCTGCCACCTCTGTTAGATGGCTGTTTGTTTTAAGACAAGCTTTTAAGACGCCAGACACTGTTCCCCCTGATAGCCGGGTACCACCTGATTTCTTCGCCCACAATTACTCCAGCGCCCTGATCTTCAGCGATTCCTGTATGAGTGTGAGTGTTGAGTAGGGGCGTATCATCAGAACTGACTGTTCTTAGTTTAGAGCTTACAGCTGCGTGTGAGCCCCAAATCCATTCTTACAACTAAGCTGGAGTCATGCACACGTGTTCCACTTTATTGGCACAGATATCTGTTTTTAAGGCATAGTCTAAGCCACCTCCATGGGGCCTTTAGAAGTTCTAGTGATCATGTAGTTAAACTGGCCACTGCTATAGAAATTAGAGGATGGTTGAGATAGGGAGAGTATTGGTCTATGGGAACACATTTTAGACTAAATTGCATGGAATATTACATGATACATCTTCAAAAGATAAGTGACTGCATCCTGTTTCAGAACACCACGAGAATGAGCGTTCAACACCACTCATCCACAATGGCAGACCTGTGTCTGCAGTGCTAAGACGTAGCTCAGAAGCCTAGGAAAATATGGACGTGTCAACTATATGGTGATCTTAGTTGGCCTGTTGTTGGTCAGTGTCAAAAGCAAGAGGTTTAAACCCAAGTCTAGTGACTTCCAATTCCACAACCGGAGGGTAGCAGTCTCCCTCTGCTCCTCTCCCCAGGGCATTGCAGCTGCAAGTAGCAATTGTATCCTTGAGGCTTTGCTTGCCCATGTATGTGTCTGCCAGCGCCCTCATCAGCAAAGACAGTGCTGTACACCCTGCTTTGGTGAGTGCTGACCAGGGTGTTAAAAGCTCATAAGTGGTCATGTAAGGGGCAGCTGTTTGATCCCTCCCCCTCCAGAGCAAAGAAGAGTGAAGGAAAAAAATTCAAAGACGCATGGAAGCAAACAGTCCAATGGACCAAAGGATTACAGGAATCTCAGCCTCCACAGTCCTGAGACCAGAAGTAGATGGCGCCCAGTTACCAATACCAACTGCTCTGAAAAGGATCCATGAGAAGGTCCTGGATAGGAGTAATGGAAATAGTAAACACTGGGGAGAAGTGAGATGAGTGATGTTGCATTGTAGGGATTATGATCAATGCCATAAACCACATGCATATGAATTATGGAATGGATAACAGATTTATTCTGTAAGCCTTCACCCATTTCACAATGAAAGCAAAATACAAAACCAAAATCTTCTACAGGGATCCTCGGCCTGTTGATAAGTGTGTGCCTAGCCAGTGCCCTTCACATAGATAAAGAAATCATTTCCCTTTGACAGACCTCAGTTACTCCTCCCAGGCATTAAGCTGCTCACCTGAGAATCTTGCTAGACAGGGGATGCTGATTTTGTAGAGCTGGGAGCTGAAGGTCTCCATATCTAACAAAGGATGCTGTTTGGCCTGGGGAGCACATTCTGAATTGCAAGACTAATTTGTCCCTCCCGACTTGCTGTATGTTGTTGCTGTTAGGTACCATCAAGTCGTCTCCAACTCATAGCGATCCCATGACAACAGAAGGAAGTGCTGCCCGGCCCTGCGCCATCCTCACAATTGTTTCTATGCCTGAGCCCATCGTTCCAGTCACTGTCAGCCCAGTCGTCAAGGGCTTCCCCCTTTTTCTCTGCTCCTCCATTTTACCAAGCAGGATGCCCCTCTCCAGGGACTGTTCTCTCCTGGCAACATGTCCGAAGTATGTGAGACCAAGTCTTGTCATTCTTGCCTCCGAGGAGCGGCGTTCTGTCCGCATTTATCCAAGACAGATCTGTTGGCTCTTTGGAAGTCTTTTCAATACTCTTCCCAGCGCCATAATTCAAATGCATCGACTTTTCTCCAGTCTTCCTTATTCAATGTCCAATTCCACATAAACATGAAGTGATTGAAAATACTATGGCTTTGTCAGGTGTGCCTGACTATTTCTCAAAGTAAACTCCTTGCTTTTCAATGCTTGCTTTCTTCAAGAAGTCTCGGGGAGCAGATTTACCCAATGCAATACATCGTTCGATCTCTTCGCTGCTGCTTCCATATACATTGATTGTGAATCAAAGCAAGACAAAACCCCTGACAACTTCAATATTTTTTCCATTTATCATGATGCTACCTATTGGTCCAGTGGTGAGGATTTTGGTCTTCTTTACATGGAGTTGCAATCCCTGCCGAAGGCTGCAGTCCTTGAAGGCAATCTAGCTTCAGGTACTCCCTATTTCCAGCAAGCAAAGCTGAGTCATCTGCATATTGCAGGTTGCTAATGAGCCTTTCTCCCATCATTCTTCTTCATAGAATCCAATGTCTGATGATTTGCTCGGTGTACAGAGTACGTATGATGAGAACATGTAACCCTGAGGCACACCTTTCCTGATTGTAGACCACGCAGTTTCCTTGTTCTGTTCATACAACTGCCCTTGATCCACGTACCCATTCTGCAGGAGCACGATGGAGGATTTTGGCATTCCCATTTTTCTCAAGGTTCTCCGTAGTTTGCTGTGGTCCACACTGCCAAATGCCTTGAGATAGGCAATAAAACACAAGTAAACATGCCTATGTCCCGCATCAACTTTTCCATCTCTCCACAGGCGGCCTTCCATTTGGGTTGGTCACCTCCAATGACAAGAACGTGGTTACCCTAAAGGTGCGGCTCCTTTACCATGCAAATTCCACAACTGGACACCCTTATCCCTCCACTGATTGAGCTCTATTACCAGGCAGCCTCTAGGGATTGCAAACAAAGATCAGACATTCTGAGCTTCTTCTCTTCCTAGCTGGGCAGCCACGGTCCTTCCCATGGTGAGAACTGCACGCAACACTCCACAGAGGTCTGACTTGAACTTATACAGTGAGGAATCACCTCCTTGAATCTGCACATCATACTTCTATTCATATAGCCTAAAATCGAACTCATGCTCTCCAAAGCCACCTCACTCTGCTGGCCCATATCTGTCTTGTGGTCATTAAGGACACCAGAGCTTTGCCTTTACACTCGTTCCTACCATCCGATGGTGCTAGGAATGGACAGTTCCACTGTACAACATTCCTGAGGAAGGTGGTCTGTGCTCAAGCGTCTCCTCCTGTCTGCCTCCCCACCATGCCCGGCCTCGGGGGTCTCTGCGGTTTTCTTGTTTGTGGGTCCATTGGAGTCTGGTTTCTAGCAGGTCTGATACCCACTCCAAGGAGCCCTGGTAGTGTAGTGGTTACAAGTTGGGCTGCGATCTGCAAGGTCTACAGTTTGAAACCACCAGCCGCTCCACAAGAGGACGGCGGAGCTTTCGGCTCTTGTAAAGCGTTCCAATCTCGGAAACCCCCAGGCCCATTCTACGCTGTCCTAGAGGGTCATCACGGGTCAGGACGGACTCGATGGCAGTGAGCTTGCTTTTGGTACCCGTTCTGTGGTTGTGCCTTTTCCACTTCCTCTCCGTCAGTGTAACCCAGGAGCCTGCCTTTGTCTCCCTGGCCATCTGGAACCAGCTGGGGTTGGAGAATGTCTGAAACAGGGAACTAGATATCAAAGCTTGCCCCCCCCCCCCCCCCGAGAGTCACTTTAGTAGCAAGATTTGCAGAAGTACTGCACAGGAGAAAGCTGTACCCTGCTTGGTAGCATTAATAGGAGGTGCCAGGGCTGGGGCAGGTAAGAGGCAGGAGATTCCTCTCTTGAGGGGTTGACTAGGTGATCCGGGGTGGTCAGTGGGTTTGAATTCCAAAGCAAGGCCCATGGGGTGTCACGGAGGGTTGACCCAGGGGCAGTGTGATTTCTCTTGGCAGGCTTGTTGCTGTGCTGTGCTGTGCTGTGGAGCAGCTTACAGGGGTCAGGAGGCGGACCTGATGAAGACTAGGGTCCCACCTCAAAGCTCAGCTCTTAGCTCCCATGGTAAACCAGCCTGGACCCATCCCCTTGGTTCCAGAAGGTTCTTAACCCACCAAAGCCAAGAGGGGGCTTTTGCGGCATGGTAGCTTGCATCTTAATTGCATGCCAAGCAGGCCCATGGTCAGGGCCAGCTACAGGGCCTTAGCTGCCACCCAAGCCTGGGCACTCAGGCCACAGAATCTGCAAACATGTATTTTTTGCTCCATTTGAGATCTGGGGTTTGCGAGGGAACCACTTTGGGGAAGCAGAAGTGGAGACCTGTTGGTTGCAGCAATGTAGAAACAGTGCAGGGTTGAGGGGGGATTGCCTCCTCTTGCGTGGAGCCCACCCAGCCACCTGAATCTCTGTAAGAGCATGCCGGCAAGCATGGAGGCTATTCTGAAGTGTATGTGCACAGTCCCTCCCCAGGGACGAATGGCTGGAGGGGGGGGGGGGGCTGGTGGCCACAGGGAACACAATAGGATGGTGACAGATAGCTGTGGAGCTGCAGCTCACGTCCACCCCAAGGCACCAGTCCTCCCTGCCTCAAGTCTCCTCTTACCTCAATGTCGGGCTGTCCTGCATCTAATGGTTATTCAGGCACAGCCAGCATGTCCTGTGTTCTCCATTACCACTGACTGTCATTACCACCCCGACACTCGGTCATTTCGTGGGGTAGTTTGTGGTGCTGGATGCTCTGCGGCTGGGATAGTAAATACCACCAGTAGGCTCACCCATGGTGGGCAGGGCTTAGTGGAGCTTCCAGACGAAGAGTACGAAGCAAGGCTTGGTGATCACGTCTGGAAATGAGCCAATTTGGGGATCAAAACACAATGTTTTCTAGCACGATGCTGGGAGGTGGGCTCCCTCAGCGAGGGAATCACTCACCATGCACAGTGGCTACAGCCGTGGACTCCAGCCCAGCAGTGATTGTGAAGTTGGCACAGGACTGGCATGGCTTTGTTCCCTTGTGCATGGGGCCACCCTAGATGGGAGCAGACACCAGCAACAATGACAAGAACGGGGTCACTGATTGGTGTGTTCTGTGCGGCATACGCACAGCATGGGCACTCATGCTGGCCCACACCATGCTGGCATGGACTCTTGGGTACCTGGGCAGCTACAGGGGTTCTGGTTGGGGAAGAGAAGGGTGGAGAAGGGGGAGCATGCGGCCTTCACCCCTCTTCCCAGGCTTGATGCAGGGCAGCGGGGAGCTTCTATGTTGGGGTACTCAGGCCCAACTCTTTGGTTCCACAATTTGCTGAAGCCAGAGTGGGGTTGGATTACCATGAAGCAAGTGCGCCTAATTGGGGCGGAGAAGTAGGAGTTCATCATACCCAAGGGAGGGAAGGTGGTGGGGGAGAGCCTCTGCTTTTCCTGATCAGCTAATGTGAGCTGGTCCCAGGTGAGCTAGCCTCTCTCGGTGGGGTGGGGGCTCTGGGTTCAGCCTGCTTGGGCGAATGTTGCCTCAGACCGTCCTAAAGCCCCTCTACCACAGCATCCTGAACTAGGTAGGTCCTGGTCACCATGGCAGGACTTCAGTTCTGGTCACCATGGCAGGAGACAGCAGGGGAGGGATAAACACACCTAGGCAGAGGTGTCTGGAAGAGCGACAGGGACACAGAGAAGCCTGAACTCATATTTTTAAAAATTGGAGAAGTTATTGAGCTCTGGGAGCATGCGTCCTGCCTGGGGCATGCCTGACTCTCAACTGAAGGTTGAGCTGCCATTTATCTGGGTTCCTCTCACCAAAACTCACCCTCCTCCTGCCCCAGCCCAGGGGCAGGAGAGCGTGATGTAACCCATGTTTTGGATGGCACCACCTTTAATGACCTGGGGCCTGGGCTCCTGCTGCCGAAGACCTCCAGCAGATCTCGGACGCACTTTACAAAGGAGGGATCTGGAGGGACCTGCAATGGCGCCTGCAGGAGGTCTTCAGGGAGGAGGCCCTAGTTGAGTGTCCTTTTCGTAACTCCGCCCTCTCCACCTCCTCTGGCAGAGAGTGGACTTGAGAATCTTGTTCAGAATCAGTCCATGTGGGCAGGTGCAAGGTCTAGGAGCCTTCATCCAGACTGCACAACGCTTCCTGTTTGAGCAAGGGGCAGTTTTCACGACCCCGTGACACAGGCTCTCAGCAGCAGTCCTTGACTAAGGAGGAAACCGGGCATGCAGAGAGGGCCACCATGGGCTGCGTGAGCCAGCCCTGCAGTGGGGCTCTGCAGACGTGGAGTCTCAAGTGTTGTCCCTGAGGCCATGAGCTGCGTCTGGCACGTCTGGACCAGACCTCTGGACCTTGTCTGCCACTCCCCCACCCAGGCTGGTCCCCCTTGGCTGCAGGCAGTATGATTCTGCAAGACTTGGGAGTCCTGGAACTGAGGGGTCTTGTGGCGAGGGTGGCTCATGGGAGTTCCTTCTTGTGGCTCGGTCCCGCCTAGTGGGCACGACAGGGAGCATAGGATGCGCACGGACAGGAGAGCACTGCATTGGGAGTCCCTGGATTGGAGTGGGAGGGTGGCCTCTATTAATACGACCAAGCTTTCTGGAGCTTCTTGGCATGACCCCACTCAGTCTCAGTCCTCGCAGCGTCTCTGTGAGGCCCACCATGCTCCTGTGTCATTGTTCTGAGTGTGTCTGTTAGGTAGCTTAGCCTAGGGAATTGGGAAGTCCATTTACGCACGCCCAGGAGAGCCAGCAAAGGACAAAAGCTGGATTTTCCCGCCGGTGGGCCCAGGTGGGTGTTACACCTGGAGCAGCCCACCTGGGCCAGGTGACTGCAATTCAGCCAATGGGATCAACCTGGGGTCGTTTACCACGCCTCCCCCGGGAACCCTTGAAAAGGCAGGGACCGAGAGGGAGAGGGGTCTTGGCTTGCTTGGGTGGTCTGGTCGTCTTCGTGGGAGAAGAGAGATCCTTGCGTGACCTGGGGCAGTCTCTGCCAGGCCGCATGGTCAAAGGAGTCCTATGGGTGTCGCGTAAAACCTGATGCTTCTTTGAACTTTCATTAAATTCACTTGGATCACGAGCCCGGCTTCGGCGTGAAATCTTTCTCGTGCGGAGCCAAGGACCGAGGCTGAAATTTAGGCCAGAAAGAGAGACCTTACATGGCCACCCCCGAACCCCGTTTTCACGACTCTGAATGTTGCAAACACCGATGACTGACAGGTAGTGCGTTCTTTTCCTGTGGCCGATGCAATAAGGGGGTGCCTAAGGTTTCAGGAAATGAAGAATTAACCCCATTTTCCAAAGAAGGAGGCTGTAACGGTGCTAATAGCATTCATGGATAACAGCTGCACAGAGAACAAGACCAAGGCCACTGTCTTCATAACCCAGCCTCAGAAGCGACAGGCCAGCCATTCTCTGTGCCCTGTTCTGATGGCCAGAAGTGAGTCACCAGGTTCAGCCCAAGCGGGGAGCGTTACAAAGGCCTGAGTGTCAGGCAGGGGATCGCTGGGAAGCTTTCCAGAACACAACAGGACAGAGGGTGTGTTTTGTGGGGAGGCATCACAACGAAATGAGATGCTACACAGGGGCATTGTGTGGTAGTTCCATAACCTCAGGGCAACTTGATCAATAGGTTATAGGGGTGGAGTCTAGCCTGTCAGTCAGGTCACAGCCTGATGGATGCCTCCTTGTGGGCGTGGCCTTCTCATGAAGATTTGGGAGTTTTCCTCTCTTCCTCCCTCGAGGCGGGACACACTCTCTGTTTCACCTTCCTGGTGACAAGCCACACAAAGCCAAGCTAATGGCAGCCAGAGCCCTGGAGATGTGTCCACTGCCTTTAGATCTGTAGAACTTTCCACCCACCGGCCAGCCGGTGATCGTCCTGCATTCGGTATCATTGCATGTGCTGCGTGAGTCTGAAGAAGAATTCATGGGCTAATATTGGACTTATGGGCTACTACTGAATTTATGGACTTGATCTCGACTGGGCTGGGTTGTTTTCTCAATATACAATTACTCTTTGATATAAAGCTCTCTTTACACACACACACACACACACACACACACACACACACACACGAGAGTCCCTAGGTTTGTTTCTTTAGTCAATCTGGACTAACACAAGTTGGCATACAGAACATACACAAGAAATGATCTATTACTGTTCTTTCCCTCAAAGCCAAGCTGGCCCGAAGCTGAGACTGGACAGAATCCTACCATGACCCCCATGGGCCCAACACCACGGAGGCCAGTTGGCTGTACGCACCAGTCTCCACATGGCTCCAGCAAGTCAAATTCTGCCCATCTTACAGGATGTGCTTCCTACGCCCCTCCTTCAGGAAGCCTTCCTCCAATCAGCCGTGAGCTGTGTTTCCCTCGGACCACCTTCCTTGTTGGCCGAGAAGGGAGCGCCCTGCCCTGGGCTGGGGTAGCTGTCCTTGAGGACACAAGTCACACTGTATTTCACAGAAGTTAGGCAAGTGGGAGTCTGGGAGGTGGTGGGGGTGTTGTTACAAATGCTTAACACATTCCACTGCTAACTGCAAGGTTGGCAGGCTGCATGTACCTCAGAAGAAAGGTCTGGTGATCTATTTCCCCCAAAAAAAATCAGCTCTGACATCCCTGTGGAGCAAGCACACTGCTACTGCCACACCCCTGGGGGTGCTAAGAGTTGGGATACTGCATGGAGGTGGTGGTGGCAGGCAGGCAGGTAAGACTACTGTGTTTAAGGTCTGGAAGCAGAAGGTTTTAAGTTTCTGTCCACAGAGGCGTGGGCAGTTTTCACCACCGCCAACGAAGAGAACTTCGAATTCTGTGTCACAGTGGACGCAGCTCCCTTGTGGACATCCGACAATGGGTCTGTCCCTGAGAGTGGCATGGCTGTCTCTCCCTCTGGAAGACTGGGGGAGGGGCCACAGGACCCCTGCCCACTTGGAATGCTCTGCTAAATGTTATAGACGAGGACACTGTGACCCAGGGTAGCTGTTTATACACAGCAGCAGGCCCGGGAGTTAAAGGCAGGAAGGCTAATGGTCTGGATTCACCCAGTTGTGGTTAGTGCTGTCCAGCACCTGGAAAGAAAGGCCTGGCGGTCTGTCCCGGCCCCCCCCCTTCCATCACACCCTTGAAGACCCAAACCCTCTGGGGTGCCGTGCTCCCTACAACTCGCCAGAAGTTGGAATTGACCTGATGGCAAATGGTTTGGACTTTTTGTTTGATCTGATCCCAAGCCCCATGCATGGCTTTGCAAGACGTTCATGTCCTTTGTGTGTCCAACAAATAGTTCTAATGTCCTAGGGATGATCAGCCCTGGCCCCAGCCCTAAGCGGCCTTCCAGACTCTCTCTTCTTTAGATGACACTGATTCAGCATCTCTCCTCCCTGGGGCCTTTGAATTCAGGAGTTCTATCAGCCACGGGCATGGTGGCAGCCTAGCGGGAACTGGCCTTGGCATCCCATGAGAGAAGGGTCTGGAGGGGGAGTGGTGCAGAAGTTGGATGGGAAACCAGGAATGAGGCTTCTGGATGAAAGCAGCTGCCTGGTTGTAACAGGGGACCCTCCCCCTAGCTAGCCCCAGACCGCTTCCCCTGCAGGGCTCTGGACCTTCAGGAGTTAAAAACCTTCCTGCCCACTGAACCAGGTGATGGGATTGCAGTTAATGGTAATTTGAACAAGTTTGGTCAACTAGAAACACATAAGGAGATTGAAACATGAAAATGCCCTAGAAATTTATACAATTGATATATTGTAGCTCAGCCAGCTGTTAACTCCATTGTATGAGAGATGGCAGAAGTAATTTGCAACCAACCTCGCATTTGTTTACTGAACCTTTGCAAAGGAGAACTTGGGGGAGTCTGCCACATCACCAGGAACCTCCCTCCCACCTCTCCCGCCCTCACTCACCCCGGCCCCCCATGCCCTGCAGAGCAATCCCTCGGCCGGGCCTGTGTGGCCTGCTGGCCGCTGGGCATGTGATGACCAAGGCACTGGGCCCCTGTTCTCTTGTCGTTTGCTTAAGCGCGGAGAGACGGGCAGTAACAACTACACGCATGCCCACAAAGGAGTGAAAAGGTCAGGTAGTGAGCAGTGCTCTGGAGCAAAGGAGACAGGGCGAGGGGAGAGAACGAGATGGGACAGGGAAGCCCAGAAGGGCAGAAGGAATTCTTCGGTTGTTGTAAGTGTAGGTCTTATCTGGCTCTCTGTTCTGCAGTTTCCTGTGCCATCTTTAGCTGTGTCTTTGGAAAGGGGATTCTCAGGTGGCAATATAGTTAAGTACTGAAGCACGACCCCAAATATTGGTAGTTTGAATCTACCCAGAGGTGCCTGGGAAGAAAGGTCTGGTGGTCTGCTTCCCATAGGACACAGCGTTGGAAGCCTGGAGTGTGCCCTTCTGCTCTGCACTTGTGGGACCAGCTCTCTCTCTCTCTCTCTCTCTCTCTCTCTCGTTCCTTCCCTCCCTCGCTTTCTGCTTCTCTCCTTCACTAACTAGTTCTCAAGTATCTTCTGTGTGGATTCAAGGACATTCCACTCTTGATCTGCTATTCCGACTCCAGCGCAGACAGACTCTGGCCTGCTTGAAATTGAACGGAAGCATTTACACGCAACTTTATCATCCCTTGAACTCGCTTGCGTGGCTTCATTTTCATCCAAACAATACACAGATCTATACAGGGAATAATGATACTAGGGAGGTATGCCCCCCTTAGAATCAGCAACCATTTAAGATCAAAAGGGCGATGTTTGCCCAAGGACAACATTCCGAAGGGCTGGGAAAGAAGGAGATTGGAAATGGACCAGGCAGGGAGGGAAAGGGATGTGTGATGTCACATCGAGGTATTTGCAATGAACGAGATGGAGCAACGTGTGTATAGATGGTTGGCTAGAAAACTGACCTGCTCTGTCAACCTTCACAGAATCCACAACAGAGAGTTTTAAACCAGTAAACAGATAAATAAGCAAACCAAAACGGTCAGTAACCACCACCAAGAAACAGGCATGATATGATATGTAAATTGTGCGCCAAAGAATAGGCTCATTTGACCTGTGTGTGTGCGCTCTGTGAGAGGTCCCCGGAGCTGGTTCTGGCTCACGGCAGCCCTACATCCCTCAGAGTGAAACACTGCCTGGTACTGCATCAGGCTTACCACCCTGGCGATATTCGAGCCCGTTGTTGCTGCCACTGTGTCAATCCATCTCTCTAAGAGTCTTCCTGTTTTGCTGAGCCTCTATTTGATCAAATATGATGTCTTTTTCCAGGCCTGGAGCCTTCCTGACAACATGGCTGAAGTATGTGGGAAAGTCTCCCCATCCCGGTTTCCAGGGAACCCCATGGCGCTGCTCCTCCCCTGCAGAGCTGTTTGTTCTTCGGGTTGTCCCGGCCCTCCTCACCGTGTTCTTCACCCACACCGCAGTCAGGCACGCCGGCTCTCACTGCTTCTTCCCTGTCCTGCTTCTGCGAGCAGGTGAGGCCATCGGAAATGCCCTCGTCTGAGTCCGGCGTACCTTCATCTTTGAAGGGGCATCGTTGCTGTTTCATACTTGAAAGAAATCTTTTGCAGCAATTTCTTTAGTTAGACACATCGTTTGACTTTTCGACTGTCTATATCTGTGGGTGTTAATCGTGGATGCAAGTAAAATGAAGCCTGATAATTTCGACCTTGTTTCCATTTATCATGCTGTTGCTTCCTGGCCCAGCGGTGGGGATTTTTGCTTTCTTTAGGTGAAGGTGAAGTCCATGCGGAAGGCTGTAGTCCTTGCTCTTCCTCAGGAAGTGGCGCAGGTCCTCCTCACTTTCAGGAGGCCAGGCTGTGTCCTCTGAACACCTCGGGGTTCGGTGAGTCTTCCTGCAATCCTGAGGCTGCGTTCAGCTTCAGGCAGCCCAGCTGCTTGGGTTATTTGCTCAGTGTACAGATTGAATGTATACGGTGAAAGATGACAACCCTCACACACACACACACACACACACACACACACACACACACACACACACTGCCTCTGACTTTTAGTCACTCAGTGTCCCCCTTGTCTGTTTGAACAATGCTTCTTCGTCTGTGTACGGGCTTCCCAGGAGCACACAGACGTGTTCCGGAGTTCCCATTCTTTGAAGCGCTATCTATGATTTGCTATGATTCACACTCAGATGCCTCTGCCTAGCAACTAAAACGCAAGTCAACCGTGTTTGGTACTCTACTTTCAACCGAGATTCATGTGACAGCAGCAACCATGTCCCAGCTTCACATCCTTTCTGAGTCCTGCTCGCGTTTCTGACAGTTCCCTGTCAGCCGACTGCTGCAAGCCCTGTCCAATTATCTTCAGCAAAATTTTACTTGAATGAGAGATTCATGATGTTGTCTGCTAATTTCCGCATTCTGCTTGCTCGCCTTTCACGGGAATGCAGACAAATCTGAATGAATCTCTTCCAGCCAGTGGGCCAGGTAACTGTCTTCCGAATTTCTAGACATAGACAAGCAAGTACCTCTAGTCATGGAAACTTCTCAATTGGTGTCCAGCCAGTTTCTAGAGTAACCCCACTCTCTCCCCGCCACCCCCTGCCAAGGATTCAGTGCATGCTGCACTTCTCCCCTCAGTGGCACCAGTTCTTGCTCGTGTGCTCCCTCCTGAAGTGCTTGGCTGGTTCTTCTGGGTACTCTGACCGCCTCCTCTTTCCATCTCCTTTTCACCCTTCCCCTGCTGTCCAGTTTCCGTCCAGGGAAGTGTTCAGAGAGTGCTTTATGGTGCAAGTCAAGGATTGTGCTTCACTTCAGTTATTTCAGCTGTGTGTGTGTGTGTGTGTGTGTGTGTGTGTGTGTGTGGTTTTCGTAGATGTGTGTGTATAGGGAATTGCCCCAAGTGATGAGGGGGTCAAGGTGGCTTTACCCTCATTGAAGTTTATGGCGTTTCCAAACCTCATCCACCTCCTCACTTCATGGGTAAGGACAGCAGAAAGGTTGCTTGCTGTTCCAATTTGGCAAACGAGGACATCGAGACTTCTCAGAATCTCTGAATAAGCGAAGTCCGTGGCCAGGCCTTTGGTTGCTAACAACAAGGTCAGCCGTTCAAACCCACCAGCCACTCCTTGGGAGAAAGACAAGGCTTTCTACTCCCAGAAAGAGTTATAGACTCAGAAGCTCACAGGGGGAGGTCTACCCTGTCCTACAGGGTTACGATGAGTGAGCGCCATCACAGTGGCAGTGAGCTTGGTTTGCGAGTGAGTGTACCATGAGTGTACTGTGAAGTCCCCTGGGAACTGAGTAGGAAGGTGTGGGTCTCCCCATCAGTGGCAACTTGCCCTGGATTTAGTCCTGGGGGTACCCAGCGCACCGCAGGGCAGCATCTCTTTCTAGCCCAGGGCCATAGAGAGAGCTTTGCAGTTAGACCCCGCCTGTAGCCATGCATCTTTTAACCTTGTTGAACTTCAGTTTTCTCATCTTTACTATGTTAATGACTGCCTATTGACTTACAAAGTCATTGTGAGCAGCAAAGAGAGGATGTATGTAGAGCCTGTGGCACAGGCCTTAGCTTCTAGTAGGTGTTCAGGAAATATCCATCTTCTTCTCCAGATGCTGCCACCCACTCATGGTCACAGGGACCTTCTGGGCCTGACTCTTCATCCCCATGGCAGCAACCTAGACTGGCAGCCTGCCCAGGAGAGTGGGCCCTAGCACATTTCCCCCTTTCCTGGCCACCTCTTCTTCCCTGGGGACAGTGCCAAACTCCTTTCTTGGGCCTCTAGCCACTGGCAGAGGCTCTGAATCGACTTGGCCAGCACCAAAGTGGCCCTCCCATTCAGCTTTGAGCAAGGCTCTGCCACAGACACAGGGGGCGGGGGGCTGTGCTGCCACTAGGCCTGCCCCACCCCTGTTGGACTTCCAGGCTAGTGAGCTCTGTGTGGGTCTCTCTGGATCTCCTACTGTCTCAACTCCAAACACCCCTTGAGGAACCAGCTCTCGGTTCAAACCCTTCCCGCCAGCCCATCCCCATCCTCTGCTGATTCGTCCACCACAGTATTCCAACACATTAGGGCAAACACGCCTCTCCATCCACACCTGTATGGTTCTCTGGTGTCACGCAAAATGAGCTCCGCTTCTGCTACCTCGGGCATCTTTCGGAGCGGTGGTCCTCAACCTCGGCTGCACATGAGAATCCCCTGGGGGAGCTTATTACACATCCTAATGCCTGGATGTCACTCTAAACCAATTGAATCTGAATTTTCTAGGAGAAGGGGGCCTGGGCATTGATAGTCTTTAAAAGTTCCCCAGCTAACTTTAAGGGGCAGATGGGGGTGTCAACCACTGCTTTAGAGAACAAATGATCCCTAGATCTTGCTCCCTCTGTCCCTGCCCCCGGTAGTCTTCTAGGAGCTCACTGGAGCCCTCATTGGACTCCCTCTTCCGGCTTCCTGTCACGCTCCTCATCGTCCAGTTCACACCCCCTCAGCCGGTCCACCTTACTTGGGAAGCATGACTTGCTACTTTGAACTGCACTATCGCTGTCAAGACCAGATCTTCTTCCTTGATAACGTGGCCCAAGTCAAAGCTACTCTCCCTGTCTGCCACCCATGCCATGGCTGGGCTCAAGGTCAGCCAGCATCTTCTCTGCCAGGGCTCAAGCTCTAAGTTCCTATTGCGTTCCCGCCAACATAGGACTGCCTGTCCCAGGGGGGTGGAATGGAAGTTCCACACATGCGTGCGATGGATTTCAGAAAGACTGAGCCCAGTGCGCCCTTCTGCAGGGCTTTCCAGTGAGCTCAGCTCGCCTATGATTCCAACAGGTCTGTTCGGAGGTGGGCTCCATCCATCGCCCCTGATTTGGGATGCACATAACAGGTATCTAACGCCCAGGCACTCAATACCTGCTCTTCTTGAGCTTAAACAACAGATTCCATTAAAAGAGCATTAGCATGGCACGTCCTTAATTAATCTTCTCCGGAGAACTAATAGTTCAAAAGGCACGCAGTGGAGCAAGGGCATCATACATCACTGAGCTCATTTATCCTAATTGATTTATCTAAGGATTGCAGGGGCAGCTGGCCTCCTGCCCACTGACCCGTGGCGGGAGGGGGGCCCTATGGGCGCCTGGAGTCGTGGGGGCGGGAAGGGGGGAGAGCAGTGTGGATACAGCCAGGGCTGGCAAGGGCTGGCTTCATCCTGATCACAAGGCAGCAAACAACATAATGGGTTGGCCTCAGAGGCAGGCCAGCCGGGGGAAGCTTTTAGAGGCTCTCAGCAGCCCTTGTAGTGCATCCAGATTGCACGCGCCGCTATTTCACATCATTAAAACAACAACCACCCAAAAAGCCAAACCCAACACTGTGGAGTCCATTCCTGCTCCGGTGACCCTATAGGACAGAGGCGTCCTGCCCCCACGGGGTTTCTAAGGCTGTCGATCTTTACGGAAGCAGACGACCACATGTTTCTCCGGTGGCGTGGCCCATGGGCCCCAGCTGTTGACCTTTCAGGTAGAAGCCGAGCACTTCAGCCACCATGCTCACAGGTCTCCTCTTCACATCAGTAACGCCCCCCCCAACTTCACCCCCCCCCCAGTTGGTCCCTGGGTACTACTGCATGCTCTCTATGGAAGGCTGGGCTTCGAAGAAACTGCTATACCAGGGCAGGTGTAGCCACCGTGACAGGCTGACTCTGGGGCATAGAGACACATTTGCTGGCTGATTGTTTATTTGCTGGCTAGCCTCCTGGTCCTGGGGCCAGGAAGGATGCACTGGTACCTCATCTACTCAGTCTGCGACGAAGGTTGGGCACTGGGGAGTGGGTACCGTTGGGAGCCCAGGCTGGCTGCAAACCACAGTGTGCGCTCCCCTTGCCCTCCCTTCAGTCACCCCCCCCCCTTGCCTTCCCCTGTCTGGCTAATGGTAGATAAGCACTGGGAAGGATCCTGGGCACTGGATACTCCTGAGCTGTATTTGATAGGTATCTAGATTTCTTTTTGGAAATAGTATTTTATTGGGCTTCTGAGGAAATGTTGTGTCTGGTTTTCTTTCCCTAAGAGGCTGGAGCCGCACAATATCTGGGTTTTTTTCAGCTTTGCTGGTGCTAAGCTGCCCCAGGCTCTTCCAACTTCTCTTTCACACCCTCATGTCTGGGCCATTCCTGATGTCCTGCCCACAGAATATGCTCAGTTCACTCTCTGGAGCCCATTTCTCCAGATGTCACCCATGTCCCTGGACTCCAGTCCACAGCAGTCTCCATTGTTCTGGGTCCTATCCTTCCCAGCTCCTCCCTGGACAGGCAGGTATAAGCTGGGTGGACCTTTGGGTTGCAGCCCCTGCTGCTGGCCCCTCTGTCCTTGGCTTGACTTCTGCATTGATTTCCTAGCAGGAAATAGAGTCCTGCCCCACATACGGCCCATCTGTCTGCCTCCTGAACACTGCCAGGCTCCACTTAAGCCTCTGCCAGCTCTGTTTCCTCCTCAGGCTGAGTCCCACTCTCTTCTGTCAAACTCCCTCAGGGATTGCCAGGAGCCATGATGTATCAGTTTGTATCTGGTTCTCTGGATCCGACAGGTCCCTCTGGAAGCCTGCAGAGGCAGAATCCTACATGCCCCCCCCCCCACGTTCCTTGCTTCCAAGGGGCTGACAGACACATGCAGATTCAGTGGTCCAGGAGGTGTGACCTTGGGCAAGTCCCTTTCCCAGTTAGAATTTCAGTTACTTTATCTATGAGATGAGCGAGTTGGAAATACCCATCCCCAGGGTTCCCTTTACCTTTGAAATAAAATGGGAACCACGGGACCCTGAAGACAGGGGAGCTTAATAAGATGGTCAAATCAAGCGGGGTGTACGCTCCCCTCTGCCTGGGGCCGTTTTTATCACACAGGGTTGGCAGTGGATTTACGGAGGACTCTCAGCACAAGGACCCTGGGCTCTCACCTTTGGAAAATGGTGCAATTTAATGGTAATGCAATTACAGATGTGCTGAGATTGAAGCAGCCCATCTTATCTCAAACTCATCTTCCCCACCAAGTATCAGGGCAGGTGCTGATCCCTAATAGCTGCTGAAATGAATTCACCAGGCTGGGGGTTCCCAGGGAGAAGAGCTCTGGCAGAGAAAGGGAGGGTGGGTGGGTGGGGAGGAAAAAGGAGGGCGGGGGAGGAAGCCAGGGGAGGGTGGGGGAGTGGGGGAAGGGGAAAGTGACGGAGGGAGAAGTCTCACTCTCTCTGGTGAGAGAGCCAGTGCACAAAGGGACAGGAGACACAGGAGGACAGATGCGGGGAAGAGAAGCAGGAGAGAGAGAGAGGCAAGCTGCGGGCAGCTCCTGAGGAAGTGGGTCAGAGGAAGGAGAAGACAGAGACACAGAGAGAGAAACGGAGAGATAGGAAGTGAGCGAGACCGGGAGGAAGAGATGGAAGGCGGGCAGAAAGGGCGGATGAGAGGTGAAGGACGTAGGGGCTGTGGTGGGGGGCGCGAGGGGGGTAGCCAGCTAGAGAACCCAGGTGAAGAGAACGGGGAAGTGAAGGGAGAGAGACTTTGGGGGAAAGGGTAGATGGAGGGAGGAGGAAGGGGTGTGAGAGGAGGGGGCCCATGAAAGGGGGAAGAAGGAAAGGGATGGAGGGGAGGGGCGGGAGAAGGTTCGAGGAGGAGGAGGAAGAGGAGGGGATAGCGTGGGTAAAGGGCGTGGTCTCTCTGAAGCACGCAGCCCCTCGGACCCACCAGAATCTCTGTCCTGTGGTAGAGAAGAAAGCCCATGGAAATGCCTTTAAAGGAGCAGGCAGGCCGCCAGGAAGAACGGGAACGAGAGAGGCTCTTGGAGAATTGCATCCAGAATTAGAAAGAGAGGGACGTAATGGTCCAAGACCCTGAAACGGGCACAGCTCCCCCGACCATCAGCCAGTCCCTCCAGCCACTAGTCATCCATTCGCTCTCTCCCGCAAGCCAGGGAAGTTTGGGGTTCAGCACCGCGGACAGCGCCAGGCAACTGGCTAGGGTGGGGGTGGGGGTGACTCCTTCCCCTGGGTTCAAGGTCCCTCAAGAAGCCCTTAGGAGGTTCGTGGCTCCTCCCCCCGCCGTAACCCGTGCCAACCTCTGGCGTCCCCCTAAAAACATGCCGCTCTCTGGGAGGCTGGGAAGGGAGGCCTGCGTGCTGCTGAGCAGATCAATTATTTTTCAGAACATGGTCTTGATCCCGACGTGACTTCGCTGGATCACTCAGTGGAAAGGGCTCGCCGAGAAAATGGCATTTTTTATAACCCTGGCAAAATGTTCCCGCGCTGCTAAGGCGAGCCACCCGGCGAGCGCGCGCGCGCGCATACGATACATAACTAACCAGCAGCAGCATCTTCCAAATTGAAAGCCATAATGTTTGCTGTCGGAACTAAATATTAGCAGGGCGTTGTCTCCCTATGACCCTCGGAGGCAGCTGGCTTAGCAGGAGACTGTCGTCAGATTCCAGCGATTTGATTAAATTCCGCTCTGCCATCGGAATTAAGAAATGAATCGTTTTATGAGAGTCATGCCCCAAAGGGCAGGGGAATGAAATGCGCAGCGCAGAGAGGGGGCGGGCGCCCGTGCTGAGCCAGTACCTGCCCGAGGCAGACCAGAAAAACTCTGGTCTGACCACTGGTGATTGTTGCTGCAGGCACGCCTTCGCATCAGGCTGTGCGCCCTTCTCCCGGCTGCCCCTCCGCGCAGAGCCCAGTGGACACCTGGGGTCCCCAAGAGGGGTCTGGCCATTATTGACAGAGGAAGCAGCCTGGTGCGGTGGTTTCAATTAACCAGCTGCTGTTAGTGGATCAGGACTCATGGCGACCCCGTGTGTGTGTGTGTGTGTGTGTGTGTGTGTGTGTGTGTGTGTGTGTGTGTGTGTGAAGAGCTCTGCTCCACAGGGTTTTCAGGGACTGGTTTTCCAGGTCTTTCTTCTGAAGAGCTCCTGGGTGACCTTGAACCATCAACTTTATGGTGTCTTAACAGCTAGGTGTCTTAACTGTTGACTTCATCCAGGGGCTTGGGGGCTCGACCAATGGTGGAAACCAAACCCAAGGGCCCATTCCCACTGACAGCCACCTGGGATGACGGCAGCACTGTCCCTCAGAGCTTCCAAGGTTGGCAACTTCTCCAGAGCTGACGGGCACATCTTTCCCCATAAAGCAAAAAGTGGGTTTGAACTGCTGGCCTTTTTGTTAGCAGCTAGTGCTTTAATGACAGCACCACCAGGGTTCTGGAGCTAGAATCTCAGAGTTTAAAATCTCAGCCCTCACTAGCTGGGTGACCTCAGGCAAGTGACTGAACCTCTCTGCATCTAAATTACTTTCTTTTTTTAATGATCAGATTTTTATTAACATATAATTCCCATATCACACAATCCAATGGGTTCAGCATATTAAAAAGAGTTCAGCCATCATCACCACGATTTGGGGACATTTTCTTCTTCCTGGTACTCATTACTATTAGCTGCCCATTTCCTCCCAACCTCCCCTGCAATAACCCTAAGAAACCATGGATCCAGTTACTGTCCTCACCGGCTCCCGCCTCCTGGATGGCAAACAAGGAAAAGCATTCTGAAAACAAAACACAACACAAAAAGCCCGACAACAATAACAAAGTAAAATAGAGGAAAACTCTGACTGAAAAGGAAGCAGGAGGAGAGACCTAGAACCAATCTCAAATGGATCAAAAGGGAGTCAAAGGATCAAGTGCTGAATTTAAGCTAAAAATGTCTGTATTCGTTCACTTTCTAAAGCGTTCTGTCTGGTAGTGAGGCTACTCAGATCCCTGGCCGATGGTCGAAGGGGACTCGCAAGAGGCTTCGTCCACGTGGGGACCCTGCAAATGGGGTTGAGCCTTTCACTGTCATCCACATACAAAATAGACCAAGGTCACCACTATTGAGTCGGTACTGACCCACAGTGCCCCTCTAGGACAGGGAGGAACTGCCTCGTGAGTTCCCGAGACTGTTCATAGGAGTAGAAAGTCTTGTCTTTCTCCAGAAGAACGACTGGGTTTTCAAACTACCGACCATTTGGATCACAGCCCAAGGCATAACTACTAAGCCACCAGCTGTCTACAAAGATGTGCTCAGAATGTACTTTCCAATACCACTCCTGCCTCCAATCTTGGCTTTTATTATTTCAAATCCTGGGCTCACACAGGCTGGTTTGCCCTGTTTCTTTAGCTGTAGAGTGGGTGTGCGATGGCATCTAGAACTGTTGTGAACATTTATGAGACGGACATCTCGTACACAGGAAACATTGGATAAGCAGTTTCTCTTTCTATCGCTATTTCATTTAGGTTGAATACTCTATAATTGTTTAGATGAAAAGTCTAATATTGGCAATTTTATATCAAGTTTATAAAACAAGAAGATTTTTTTCCTCCTGTGGTTATTTTTTTCTGCCCCAGTGGCTCAGACTCAGCTTCAGTTACAGTCTAGAGCAGTGGTTCTCAACCTTCCCAATGCAGCGACCCTTTCATACAGTTCCTCATGTTGTGGTGACCCCCCAACCATAACATTATTTTTATTGCTACTTCATAAATGTAATTTTGCTAGGGCAACCCCTGTGAAAGGGTTGTTTGACCCCCAAAGGGGTCGTGACCTGCCGGTTGAGAACCGCTGGTCTGCTACTTAAAGGCACACTAATACAGCGAGACTTTGGTACTAAAAAATAATTACAAGTATTCTGGTTAACTTCAGATTTAGAAAGTTTTTTTGGGAGGGAGGGGGAAGGTCATTGTTTGATCACCTACTTTGTGCCATGCATCCTGTGTGCTGTAGTGCATCGATTGATTACATTGGCTTAATTCTCTCAATAACTCTGCCTGGTTGGCCTGGGGATCCCATTTTAAAGATGAGAACACTGAGATTCAGGGAGGCAGACTGCGTTGTCGAGAACTGCACAGCCAGGGAGCAGAGCAGGAATTCAGAGCCACTACCTCATCCTAGGGGGACAGGCAGAATGGAATGCCTGATGACGCTGGCCTGACTGCATCCAACCTTCTCCTCCTGCCTCCCTCCCGGGGCCCCTCATGTCTTTGGCTCCAACATGGGCTGCTTCCCTTTGTGCCTTTGCCACCCGATGAAAGTATGAGACCAAGAGACCAGTCCCACTGCCGAGCCAGAAAGTCTGCTCTAACCTTTAAAACCCTGGTCCTGGGAAGAGCCAGGTTCCAACAGGTGGCCTAAAGCTGCTGGGAGATGGCTCCTGCCAAGAAAGCCCTTTGCCTAGTAAATAACCCAGAGGAAAGTGGAGGCCAGTGAGATGGGAACACAAGAGAAATCGAACCAGAACGCTGATAGGAGGGGGGACTTGGAAGGCAGTTACCTGAGATGCCATTTCTTTCTGAAAAGAGACAGTTTTGAGGGAAAGGCAGGTAATTCATGAGGTTCTTCTTCCCATTTTATTGGACTATTATAACAATCCAGAGTTCAATTAGATCCAATGTGATTGTACAATTGCTGCCTCCATTGTTTTCAAACATTTTCTTTCTTCCATCCGCACCCAAACCCCAGGACCCCTTGTTATTATATTATTTTATTTTTTGCTGTATCTTACATTTTCCAATGTGTCTGTCCACCTACTGTTCTGTTCTTCATTCCCCTTGCGTGGGGTTATACAGGCATCATTGCTGTCAGTACCCGCCTCCCCTTTCTGTACTCCCAGGGAGTCGTTACTCCCAGTACTGTGTCTGAAGGGTTTATCTAGCTTGGATTTCATGCATCGAGTGATCTTAATTATACAAATGAACATATGCAGGTCTCAAAGGCTTAATGAGGTAAAACTAAGACCATAATAGTAGGGGGAGGAAATATTAAAGAACTAGAGGATAGTTATGTGTTTCAACAATTAGGCTGCTCCCTGGATGCATCATCCCTTCTATGTGGGCCCTCTGTGAGAAACTGTCCAATTGTTCTGCAGGTGGTTTTTGTGTCTCCACTTTGTCTATGGTCCTTCATGTCAATTTGGTTGCTTGTTTTTTAACTTCTGATGCCTATTCCTATTGACACCTTATGATCACACAGGCTGGTGTTTTTCTTCCACGTGGGCTTTGTTGCTTCCCTGCTAGATGACCGCTTGTTTAACTTCAAGCCTTTAAGACCCCAGATGCTATATCTTTTAATAGCCGGGCACCATCAGCTTCCTTCGCCACATTTGCTTATGCACCCACTTTGTCTTCAGTGATCGTGTTGGGAAGGTGAGCACCATACATTACCCCATTATTAGAACAAACCGTTCTTGTACTAAGGCAAGATTAAAGCAGGGGCCCAAAGTCCATTTCTTTCAATATATATATTGAATATACCTATCCATGTAATTTTTACTTTTTTCCCCCTCCTGTCCCACTATTATGCTTACCCATTGTTGAACCCAGTGTGAAGTAGACAGAAGACATTCTGTTCTGACCATAAAAAGATCAGGAAACCTTGACCTTGGCCATTGTAGTGGTTCTTAGGATGGCTGGACACGCTGGAGAAGGAGACGTGCCATCTACCTCCCTGCAATCTAGAGGGACAGGCCTTCTGTTTAGGAGACACCAGGTCCCTATGCGGCAGCCGAGGAGTGCCTACTTCTAGGAAGTGCTCAAGGGGCCACGGGGGACTTGGGTGGGAGGGAGAGGCAAGGACAAGTTGTATCATTTATGTTTCCACAACTTGATTGAAGCCCATCTCAATCCTGGAAGCTTGGCATTATCTTACTCTCCAGAGGAGCTGTTAACAAAATAGCACTGAGAGTACTGGTAGCATGAACAGCGGTCAAAGCGACTCAAGGCGCTTCTCTAAGGACTCTCGAGCTTGCAGCAGAGGCAACAAGTGTCTGCCCACCACATTCTGGGCTCTTCCCTGCATGCCGTGCCACCGGGAAGTGGCTGCCCAGCCGGGGACCCCATCCCCAACCTCTCACATCCAGGTGGGGCCTCTGGTTTGGTCTATCAAAGAGTCTGGAGGGGAGGTAATTCTGGTACATCTTCCTTCTAGGCCCCGGGGGATTAAAAATAAGGTGTGTCTGTCTTCCTCACCTTCTCTCTTTTGCCTATTGGCTGGGTGCAGAGGGCTCACTGCCCCGCGGGGATGGCAAAACCACAAGACAGAAGTAACCAGAGACGGCAGATCACCTCATGAAGAAAGTCACGGTGAGCCAGAAGACATCCCCTTCCCTGAAGATGCGCATGGGGAATACAGATCCACTGTGATAAGCTCCTGAGAGATTGGAGCTGATCTGTTTTCAGGCTACTAGCCAGAGGTACCTTGGATGAGACCTGACAACCTGCTTCTGATAGATCAAAGCCCCCTATGAAGAGGTCCTACTTTGCACACGTGGGGTCTCCATGCGTCTGAATCAACGTGATGGCTACCAACAGCACCGGCAGCAGCATGTGTGACGGCAGCTAGCGAGCCGCTACCTGAGACACACGGATGTGCTCATTCATAGTCACAACAGCCTTTGGAGGCAGGTGCTGATGACCCCATCGCAAAGAAACGAGCCCTCAAACTTAGAGACTCAATGGTTCGCCTCAGGCTGCCCAACGGGTAAGCGACACAGCCAGCATCTGTGCCCCAGAGCCACGACACCAAGCTACCGATGGTACCGTGGCCTCGAAGTGAGGGGTGAGCACACAAAGGAGGAAGGGGTACGGAGCATGGAATTTTGGCCAGGAACCCTAGCCTTGCCCCAGCCCTCGAACCCATTTGGGTATGACTCTTGGACAATTTTAGGAAACATGAGTCAGCAAAAGAAACCTACGGAGAGCCCATCCCGGGCTCCGTGCCCGGAAAAGGAGAGCAGGGAAAGGCATGGCCTCTTTTTTGGGACCCGAGCCTGGAAATCTCTGAGCAGGCTGACTAACGTGTAAGGACCTGAAGCCAAACGCATGAGCCCCGTCTCCCCCTGCCCCAGGCCCCCCCTCGGAGAGGTGGAGAGCAGCGAAAAGCAAAGACAGCCAAAACGCATGTAAGAGGCGACATAAAGGTAGTGAGAGCGACTTACAGATCACTTGCTCTATGCTAGGCACCGTCCTATGCCTTCTACATCTACTTATTAATTTAAACCCGGACACATCCCGAGAGGTAGGTACTGTTATTATACCCAATTTTCAGGGGAGAAAAACATAAAACATAGAGGGGATACCAACTTGCCAAAGTCACATAGCTATGAAGAGAAGGCGCTGGATTTGGATCTAGGCACTCCTAGTCCATGGCCCATGCTTGTCACCTCCTAAGAGGGTCAAAAGTGGTCTTAGGAGGAAGGCTGAGGCCTGCACTGCCTGAAGACAGGGCTTCAGGCCCACCTTGAGCAGAAGCACCTCATTTACCCCACCGAGAAGGCTGGAGCCCAACACGCCTGGCCTTTGGTAAAGCTGGACTCTGAACGCTGGGACCGTCAAGATTTGCCTCTGGCCTCCCCAACTCTGGTCCAGTTTTCTTGAGAAATTGCCTTGAAAATCCTCGACAGGGACCAAAGCCAGTGACTGGGAATTCCTAGGAAAGAGAGTTTATGAATTTATGAGATGGAAGGTGGAGAAATGCACCTTTTATAGGTTTTTGAGACCAGAACCTCAGTTCGGTGCGAGTCCAGGCCTTTGGCAGAGGCATGGTCCAGATGGATCAGAGCTCCAGAGTAGCAGAAGCAGAAACGACGGCAGGGCACGTGACTGTGGAAGCATTCCCTGACAGTGGCTCTGCAGTGAGAATCCACCGGTATCAGTTAGTTTTTGCTGTGTAACAAACCAGCCCGACACTTTGCAGCATTAAACAAACCAACCAATGAACAAACCCCATTCTTTCCCGATCACAGTTTATGGTGGGCATCTCCACTGACCCGGACTGTGCCAGCTGGATAGATTCAAATGGTCTCATGCCCATGTCTGGTGGCTGGTCAGTTATTGGTTGGGGTGCTGTGGGCAAGCCACATGGCCAAGTGTGAAGTCAGCGTGTTAGAGGATGTGGTAGTTACATAATCTGGTGTCAGTCTGAGAGCATTCTGAGTGAAAGGGTGGGG